>NC_135521.1:8935500-9266500 GCF_051989575.1 Stigmatopora nigra
GCTCTTTAATCAATCCTTTTCTAAGACGCACGCACATGGAGGAGAACCATGACAATACAACACAAACACATACACACACACACACGAACATTTGGAGAGGTATAGTATCTGCGTTCACACACCAATTTCCCAGAGAGAAAAACATGGTCATTTGCCAGGGTGATTCAACTCTAAAACACCCTAATTACATCGACAAAGCCACTTTGTTTTGGTGCAGGATAAAATGTGAATGATTTAGCATATTATTATTATGCCTCTAAAATATTAACCAACCTCCAGGGAATTGATCTGCTCTTTTAAATATATGCAAATGATTTTATTTTGGTTTGTTTCCAGTGACTTTTGTGAATTGTGTTTGGATAATTAAATGAGTGCATGCAGATGTAGAATGGAAAGCAGGGCCTGCGCAATGATCATCCAGATTAGCATACAAATTAGGAATGGCGTACCTCTACTGATTATTGACTAACTTTTGTTTTCACTTCAACCTTGACCTATTTGAAACATCCACCAAGTGTCTGGCCTTAGAGTGGAAGTGTAAATGTTAGCTTTTAATTGATAAGATGTACTTCATTAACACTTTATCTGGTCTATGGATTTTTTTGAAATTGTGACTGTCCCCTTTTGCAGTTTGTAAATGTTACAGGACATCTACAATTGTAATTCTCCAATTTATTATGCACATGAATTATTCTAGTTGAATCATGACAGCCACAATTTTTCTCAATTTACTTCAATGATTGCCATGTCAGTGGTTTTGCCTTTAAACATTTTTTCTTATTGGGGGTGTGGTTTTATTACTATAATAATTGTCGACTGTAAACCTCTTCAAGATTGGGGGGGTGTTGGAGCCTATCTGAAACGAGATGACACATTTACACCTCGAGGCAATTAGAGTTTTCAATTAACCTAACATGCCTCTTTTTGAACCGTGGCAGGAAATTAGGGTATATGAGCAGAAAACCACCACAAGCAAGGGAAAAGATGGAAATTCAAAAGCCTCATACAATGCAGTTTTAAATCCGTAATCTTTCAGTATGTCTGACAGTTGCAATTTCATGTTATGACTCAAATCTAAACTTCTTTTTGGCAGGTGAGCAAATTTAATTTTAATAGAATTGCATTTGAAAGGACATATTTGGGCAAAATGTAAATGGTAAATATTAAATACCATTTTGAATCACAATTGTGGACAGCTCTTCAGCTAATTGGGTTTACCTATTACTTGTATTATAATTTGCCGACAGAAGCATGAGAATATTTGGGTATATCATATGCCCAAACGTATTTATGCTAAAATGACAACAAAGGAAAATGAAGGACTACAACACAACAAAGCTTCAAGGGTACAAAAACGCTGTAATTCTGCCAGGCAAAAAAATGTTTCGAGTTTTTGGGTTTTTTTTTTTGCAATATAAGCCCTTTTTCTATGTATTGACCCCTTCTGATTATGAAATAATCTAATGACTATTAATTTGCAAATGCTGTGTGAAATTCTCCAATTTCAGAATTGCTGGTCTAAATATTGTCAACTCCAAAACGAGCCCATTGCTGTAAAATGACAAGCGAAGCAACTTTCGCCCTTCTTCCACACATTACTGTATTAGTCGTGATGTTTTTTCTTTGAATATTTAAAAAAATGGTAAAGTGTCTTGTGCAACGTTCGCAAAGTTGTAAAAAAAAGAAAGAAGAACAAAAAAAACTTGGATTCACCCCATAACTACCAGATGTCAATACAATTTACAACTACTTGTTTCCCGAATTTGGGTCTCTCCGGCATGTCTGCCTTCTTTCTGAAGATCTATATGTTCTAAACATAAAATTCTTAAGAAACAATATAAATGTTTTCCAGATGATCTGTTATTTTACTATATTGCTTTGAATATCGATGTACTTTTCCTATCATTAGCACTGTACACTCTAGATTCATTTGTATTGCTTCTATGCCCTCTAAAATCCAGTGCTTGGTTGTATTTCTCCCATTGCCTCAGGTCCTTTTTCGACACCTCTGCCATAGTAATGGACCAATCAGAGACACTGTCCTTGAGAATCTTACTTTGGCTCATTTTCATACCCCCTTTGCTCTTGCTCAGATTTATAACCTTTATTCCTTACAGCTCCAGATGTTTTGTTCTGCTTTTTACTCTTGTGTAATTGCTAATTCAATCTGGTAGTAAAGGAACAGATGCTTGCTGGATTTGAGCATACCTGTGTGGCTTCCTATGCGTTGAAGGAAAAAGGATTTAGTGCAAAAGCACGACTCGTAAATATAACTTTTTAACATTACAAGTAGCTCATTTCCTCATGTTGGATGAAACACAAATCTGCACAGGTATCAGCTTCCATTACGCAAGGCATGAGTGCCCCTTTTAAATCACAGTTGCTTAGCTTTTTTCAGTTCACTTCTGGCAGCTGACTTTGGAAGACTTAACTGCCGTGGGAGCCTTTCCCTGCACTTTTTTTTTTATTATTATCAGCTCTCATCCTTTTTCTCACAAGAGAAAGTGGCAGTCAAGTCTAGTATAAAGAGAAAAATAAACAGAATGGTTATCCACAGGAATGGGAATGCTGCTTTTGTCCCATTAGGAACATCTGTGTGTGTGGTTTAAGATCACAGCAGGATGCGTGTGTGACTTTGAGGATGTCACAATTGGACTCATGAAATACTTGCATACTCAGATTTGCTCTGTGTAGTTGAGTGCATATCCATGTGAAGCATAGAAATATTTACAAGCTTAACACAAACAATGGGCCCGTACACACACACATTTTCTCTCTCTCTTACACACACACACACACACACACACACACACACACACACACACACACACAAGAACCCACACCACAGTGGACCTGTCATGTGTCATGGAGACAGGGGTCAGATACTGCTTGATGTGTGCGTGGGTTGTATCGCTTGGGAAAAGGACTAGAAGATCTAACTGCGGCTGCAAGGGGGCCAACAAAAACAGCACCGAATATAAAGTGGGGAAAGAACACTCACATGGACAAAAGGGAAGTAGAGGCTGGTAAAATGATCGCAGAGAAAATGAGTTCTTAAATTAGAGCTAATGTGGTATTAACAATCAAGCATGTTGGGAAATGTTAAAGAAGAATTATGTCAAAAGTTTACATTTTTTTTGAGGTGAGGTATGATTTGTGCAAGGTTTGAAGCACGTTCACAGTCAATGCTTTAAACCTGAAAGAGGATGAAGGAATGGGTAGGAAGTGTTGTGTTTGTTGAAAGATTGTGTTGACTGTATTGTTGTTTTTGTTTATCTAATGCCACATGCTCTACACGTGTATGTACATTTTGGGGGATATTGTATGTTTTGTAAAAGTCACATAATTTTTACTTGACTTTATGATAAAATAAGTTTGCATTTGTAAACATATAGCTAGAACTTTTAATTATAACTTTCATTTATAGTAACAGTGCTGCATTTGAATATACTTACAGAAAAACAGCAGACTACAGTGGTTTTGCTAAGGGAATTCAGCTCAATTTTAGAAAAGTCAGTGTGCCCTCTAGCTGCGAGTTCTATAAATTACGTGTATGCAATCTATTTTCTTTTCTTTGAATTGGTTCATTTAGACAATTTGTTCCTAGCAAAAATGCTGTGCTATATGAGAGGAGTGTGAAATAGTATTTTATTCATTTATTTATTTTATCAAATGCAAAACTGTAAGTCCAATATTGTTTGGTACCAAAACAATTAAGATTGTTGTATCACAAGCATCCACGGCCTCCACACATCAGCGTACAGATTTCTGATCTTTCTGGACACATGGGCTTTTCAATCAAATGTTTGATTGAATACTTTGCTCTCCTCAGCATTCACACAGTCTAAAAAACACACACATTGTTGACAGAGAGTGTCTCGGCAACATCATTTACCACTTAGGCCCTTCCCAGAGGGGCACGCCATGCCTAATGCGTGGCAGATAGCTTGATAGCTCTGGCTTGTGTCGAGAAGTGCACGTCAATCAACAGCTCGTGTCAACGTCACAGAGGCAAAGTGTTCCTGAAAGATCTTTTTACTGAGTGCCTTTCTATCCATCGTCTAATACACATTCACACATGCACAATCACACACGGCCATTTCCATCTCAGCAATCACTTCACCTAGAGTTCTGCTCTTTGGACGTGTAACAGTAATTGAGGTTGCTCCCTTGGGTGCAGTGCATTCTGGGCCGTTAAGTGCTGTTTCTTGTTGTTCTTCTTCTCTCCTAAGGTTTGTATTTTGGCTATTGTGTAGTTTCCTCTTGCCCTCCTATGGAAGTTCTAATTCACGGACCAATCTGGACGTATCATTAGAACATCCTGTTGAATGGCGGCCTTCCGTCCCAGTGCTCTATTAATCAATAGGACAAAAAGCCTTTAGATGTTTTTTTTCTAATACACGCGCAAGTCACCAGAGAATTGAATGTGTATTTAAAAACATGACCAAACCACTACTGCTATTTCTTTAATTCTTTTTTTGTTTTCGTGAACTGCTTTTTACATCCAAACTGACACTCAAGTCAGTCAAGTGTTCACATGCCACAATGACCTCGCTGCCCGCCACATCAGGCCCGGCTTCAGTGAGCCCCCCGTGACCTTTGTGTGCGTTGATGACGTCGTCCGTCCAGAAGAGGGAGTGATTGATCTGGATTGACACAAACAGCCAGTGCCCTAGCTGGCCTGTCACACAGCATCACTGGGTCATTTCATGCCTGAATGCCAGATGAGGAGGGAGTGACAGAGCACAGACAGAATGACCTGCTCACTTTCATGTGGTTGGAGCACATTTGGACACAAATGACAGGTTTTGGTTTCACCAGGAGCGTGAGAAGTTTGTCGAGATGCTACAAGAATATTACATGGAAAACTATTCAATTCAGTGCGGACCCCCAACAAAGCCACACTCTTCAAACTGTATGTTGTGGCATCCGGTTCTAGACAACCTCATTTTAATGAGTCCACTTGAATAAATGATCCCAATAAGCTAATTAATAATTCTCACCTTAAACCTCATTTCCACCATCATATAATATGCAGTTGCTCATAAAGTGTGAATATATTGTATGTCTTATCTGTTATACTGGAGCCAACCAAATGTAGAGCATGAATTAATTCAGCTTGACTAATGAGACCATAATGTAATCATTGCACATAGCCAAACGTAATTACCAATGCATAGGAATAAATCAAGATTGCAGCATTAAAAACTTTATGCGTTACAGTGTGGATAAAATATAACAGTTGGTGAGACAAACTAACAGTAAAGACATTAATTGGGACTGGGTTTCTTGGCAGTGGTACAGTTTACTTTAGGTACTCTATGTAAGCTAAATGTTTTTTTAGTACTATCATAGTATGTCTATATAGACTGAAGAGAAAATACACACTAAATGAGTATGAACCACAAAAAAAGCATTGTATAGTCTATAGTATATTAAGAATACTGTGGAAGAGATCAAAATTTTGGGGATCAAACCAGTAGACATCAGTGGAAATATTTCAAGCCTTTCCCATTTGTAATTCTGATAAATTTGGTTTGCAAATTATACAAAATGAAATACTTTAGATGAGATATATACACACAACTCATTGGCTGCTGTTGATGTCAGTAGACATCCAATCCTTTAGATAGGAGAGGATTAAAAGTGAGTTTTAATTCTCAATTCAGGAAGTTCCTGAAAAAGAAAAGAAAAACAATATATACCAACAGAAAAATTAGTAACATGCACAAAAAAGAAATTCGTATTCAACAATGAATGCATCAATTTCCAGGAGTTAAAATGAACTAAATAATAATACTGAACAACAAGTGGCAGAACAGCTGTTCTTGCCCTGGTGGGCTAGTATTTGTCACTACTGTAAGCATAATAATAAAGGGGCATTTGCACATAATCATAATGAAGGTACAATAATGTTGGAGTGGGCGTATTATTTTTAATATTTATCTCTAATGACGCGGATAGCGAAATCCCGTAAACCTGACGGATTGTGCGTTTGCGCTTCCTGTTTAGAACGAGAGGTGTAACGACACTTTACTTTTCCCATTTCAAGGTTCGAGATCAGGGTTGAACACGACTAAAGTGTTCGATCGGGGAGGAGATCTTCTTCGCAGAGCCAATATGCTGAACATGTGGAAGGTTCGGGAGTTGGTTGACAAAGCGTGAGTATCTTACACTTGTTTGATGTTGTTTATTTATACAGTTTACCTGTTTGAAAGAGACACGTATCAAAACTTTGACGTCACGTCACTCGAACAAGTTAGCTAGGCTGCTAATCATGGAAACCAAACAACGATCCTTTATTTTATTAAATGTTGATTTCTCGGGGGTGTCTTGTGATATGAGATCGTTTGCGATGCCAAGGCGTTGACGGGATTTTTTGATGATTCTCAGTGAGACATCGAGCTAACTTACTTAGCCAGCAAGCTAATTTCATGCTAGGTTGGCTAAGTAGACAGGCTAGCCAGCTAAGCTAGTTTGACAGCTTCGTACAATGAAGTGGGAATGGTGTTGGGGAAAAGCGTTGCTTGACGGGCTCAACTTAAATAAACCTTTTAATTCCATAGTCACTTTATGCCATCTGATCTCAAGTTTATTCACTTTAGCCACACTGTATGGATTTATGTGACAGACTGTCTGTTATGCCAAACAAGTCTAAAACATGTTTATATATATTTAATGGCCTGTTATTTTATTAGATCATAAAGTAAATGTTGGGTGTGTCTATTTCTGTCTCTCAAAAGTAATTTAGGTAACAAGATGGAGGAGTAAAATCAAGCAGGTATCAACTGAAGGTGTAATCCGATGACATTTGACCAAATCCACGTTAAACTTGTTTTTGTTTTAGGTCTCATTGCATTTTTTTAATGACATTATGATCTATTTTTTCCCTGTATGACACAATCAAGTATACATGTTATGGATCATTCATAGGGATGTGGTCTATTAGTAGTGCATGTTAACTTGTTTGTTTTGTTAATGCTGCATGTCAAAAGGATGACTGTGTGTCAATACTAAAACACTTTTGCACATGAGAATTAACAATCCTTGGCTCATAACGGAAATGTATGTGATAGTGCATCACTGTCGGATCTGTGAGTAACTTCCGCTTTAGCTCTGATATCTTAGTAATGGTAGTTATTGAATAGATAAAAATTGCATCACTACACCCACAGTATGTGGTGAAGGAACTCGGGTTTACAAATTGGACCGTAGAAAATATTGAAAGTTAAGTAGGATGAATTGAAGTACATTTTTTGTTATACACTTTTATTCGCATAACTGTTTCCATAACTGTCCTTTCCATTTTAGAAAATGGAATCCAAATATAAAACTGGCATACTATCATTAAACATTTTTTTTGCTTTGGTCCTATTTTTCCCCTCCACAGTTAGAATTTGGTGTACTTCAAGTGTAACTGGACGTGGTGACACAGACCACAGAAAAGGGTGTATCCTCAGTTAACAACTACCAACCAAATCTACACTGCTCTCTCAGGCTATGTGCAAAAGTGCCCTGCATACTGCTTGAGCATATGCAGGATCCAAACATTTCCACCACCTTGTTTTAGCAAATGATCTGATATAATTGTGTTAATAAATCGCGATGACAAAAAAAAAAATCATCACTAACATCACTGTTGCTTAACTGCCTCGAAGAATGCACACTGATTCTTCCTTCGTAGAATTTATTTTGTAAGAACTTCACCTTATTATCGAGGTCAACTTCTCTTGATAAGTGGCCGTATGTATTGGTTAAAAAAACAAAACAAGGCAAGTAAGAAATCTCAGACTTTGTAACACTGCATGCGAATAGAATCCCCTTTCCCCCCCACAGTGGTAAACCAAACTGACTCTTTTAATACAAGAAAAATACACAATGGGCTCAAAACTGAGCAGCTGTGCTTGGCGTGTTATCGCCGTATCACTTATGTTTGGACAAAGGAACCAGGAAGAGCAAGTTAACTATTGAAAATATTGTTAACTCTTCCTGCTTCCATTTTGGACTCGGAATAGTCAAAGTAGAAGTATTGTACAGCTGAAATGGTCCCTTGCGGGATAAACTCGCTTGACCAGTTGTATAAGCGGAGTGAAAGTGAGGAAGCGAGAAACAACAGAGGCACCCACATACCACTGAGATATGTCTAAATCACCTGTGTAGCACTTTCATTTCTAGTTGTCTTCAGGGTTTTGCAAATCCACACACACCCACAACCCGCGTGCACTTTTGCTCCAAGAATCTAAGCACCTCCCATATTTACTTACTATACGTACACAGAAGTATTTACTGTACACTTTAATGTTGGATCGTGAAATCAAAAGCCTTTTTTAGGCAAGTCTGTCTAAATATTTTTGTCACATTTATTGTTTTGTGGTTTACTCCATCGTACATTCTTGACAAGCTGTGATATTTATTTTGTAACAGTCTAAAGAGGTCACATTCTATCCCACAAACAGAAGTTGTAAGCATAGAGACTGAATGGCTAAATGCACAACATAGTTTGTATTAACACAATTTTGAGCATTTTCACAGCAATGAAGAAACCTTCATTCATTCTGAAACAGTGCGATGTTAATTACAATATAGATCTTTTTATTTTAATTATTTATTTCTACATTTAGAAAAACTAGCTCATGACTATTTTGCTGACCTACTTTTTCCTTGTGGCTTTATTTAAATGTCACCAAACAATAGCACACTCTTTTGCTCTCTTAACGGGTGCAGTTGCAGTACCTGTTTATGCCATTTACTCTTAGTGACCCTCTTTTGTTTTGTACTGGACAACAATTCACTTTTGCGTGTCATTATTTATTTTATTTTTTCTATTGCATCATCCATCATCTCATCCAAGTACTCCTTTGTGCTATTGTTAAGAGGCTAAAAAACAACCACATGGGTGTGCCAGTAATTACTATGTTTGTACCCCTGTTTAAGTGGGTATTAAATAGAGAACATGTTCTTTTACTCAAGCAACATTTAACATTTGTGAATGACCCGCTCCACCCCTTTTTTTCCTCCACAGAACCAATGTGGTGATGAACTATTCAGAGGTGGAGTCTAAAGTAAGAGAGGCCACCAATGATGACCCCTGGGGACCATCAGGACAACTAATGAATGAAATTTCAAGGTCAGCTCAACAATATTTGAAGGTTTTATTGTTTGCTGTGCTGTTTTGGTCAATCAAATTTTATTTTGCAAAAGTATGAGACCAATTTCTTTTTCTGATGCATGCTGTTTCTCTTACCTTCATTATGGAATCAGCATTTTGGCAGTAATGTTATTATGAGACAAGCCAGGAAAAATATTGGGTTTCATTCTAAATCGAACTTTCAATATGTTACTCATCTTTTGCCTGTGCACATGTTTTTTTTTGTTCAGAGCAACCTTCATGTACGAGCAGTTCCCAGACGTGATGAACATGCTGTGGACCCGCATGCTGCGTGACAACAAGAAGAACTGGAGGAGAGTTTACAAGGTTCGGTGACCATTCCCCATAAATTCTGTATTTTTAAACCAGGGCAGAGAAACATGATCACATTTTATAGACCCTTTTATTGATATAAGAAAATGTATTGTATTACTCATTTACACCGATGCACTAGAGTTTGAAAGGGAAGTAAGATATTTGGTCCAGGCAATAAAACTGTGTTTTATTCATCAATATGCCAGGAAAACAAAAAACTATTTGGGTTTGTTCATCAATACGCGTTATTCAAAATAAATACTCAAGCACCTTGTATGACTAGTCTAGTCTGTTATCTCTTCCCTTGCAGTCTCTACTGCTGCTTGCTCACCTAATCAGAAATGGCTCAGAGCGTGTTGTAACGAGTGCCAGAGAACATCTTTATGACCTGCGATCATTAGAAAGCTACCACTTTGTTGGTAAGTGTTTTGGAGAACTTATGTATTTGCTTCTGTTTCTGCATATAACAAAATAATAGAGGCATTATTATCCCATCATTTGAGATGTTTGTTTTAAAAAAGAATGTAAATGGTTGTTAAATTTGGGCTCCTCAGTTCAAAGTTCACAGAGGTCAGAAATGTATTTCTTTTCTCTAGAATGGATAACATGAATAACATTCTTTTTTTCTTATCAATTCTTGGGTTAATGTTTCACATTGACGTTATTTCTAGATGAAAATGGAAAGGACCAAGGGGTCAATGTTCGCCAGAAGGTGAAGGACATGGTAGAGTTTGTCCAAGATGATGAAAGGCTCAGGGAAGAGAGAAAAAAGGCCAAGAAAAATAAAGATAAATTTGTTGGTGTTTCTTCTGAAAGTAGAGGATACAGACGTTACTGTAAGTCTTTTTTGAAAAGATACTACATCTAATCTCAATTGCTCTGAAGTTTCTGATGTTAACCTGCTGCTGTGATTTTTTTTTTTTCCCAGCGGGGGACAAGTATGACTCCAGTGAAGGCCGTAACCGGTGGGATGATGATTGGGAGAATAACAAAGGACAATTCCCGTTCAGCGATAAATTGGGGGAGATCAGTGGCAAGATTGGAAGCACCATCGATGATACTATCAGCAAGTTTAGGAAGAAGGACAGAGACGACTCACCAGATAGATTCAGGTGAGGGGATTTTGAAAATATCATCCATTGGATCAATTGAATAATTATTTTGTTACTCCTCTTTATCAGTGATAATGAGGAGGAGCAGCGAAGTCGCTCATCACAAAATGGCAAATCTGGCAAAGAATTCAAAGATGAAGAAGAAACAGTTACAACCAAAAGTGTACAAATCGTCCAAGCAACAGAGACTACAGCCACCCGCAAGAGAGGTGTCCCATCTAAGAAGGTGGACTTGGGGGCAGCGGCCCAATACACAGGAGAAAAGAGCCCAAACACTGCAACTAAACAAGTTGCGTATAGATACATTTAAGATGCATTTTATGTGGGTTCATCTATAATATGCCTTCTTATTGATCTGCTTTCTATATCACAGCCTCAATCAGCAACATCACAGCCCCCAGGTAGTGGACTAGTTGACCTACTGATGGTAGACTCAACACCTTCAAAGCCTGCTTCCACAGGTAAAATTATAACTATATAGCATATACATTTTTCAAATAGTTATATTATATGTGATTCAAACACCAAAAAAATGCTTATTTTCTGTTTCAATATTATTTCCTCTATTATCAGAGGTCCACTATTTGCATACTTTTACATGAATGTCATGTTTACTTGGGGGTGTTTCCCACTATAACGAAATATTTTACTAAATACTCACAATATCAATGATATGGTTGTCATCTATGGTTAAAGTCTAGTTTTGACTACTGGATGTAACATTCTGTGCCCATGCATTTTGGGCTTTCTCACGCTTTCACTCAGTTTCTCACAAAAGCACACACACACACACACGCACACTTAATCCAGTTCCATACAGTGAGATTGATTTGATTTGTTGAGTCTGTGCACTTGGCTTTTCAAGGCAATGGGAGACCCCAATCTGATTGCCTAACAAGATAGCTGTCAAGCTAACTTGCTTCAAACCGACAGTTGTGAACTTGTCACCATGCGCAGCTGCTGATGCCAAGCTCACATTTTGGGGACAGTTGGAGGAGGGAGCTAATGTATAGGAACTAAGTGCACCAGCTGTTTTTTGGAGTAGTCCTCGGTGAGTGAAGAGGGCGGTAGGACCGAACAGATGCCACCACCCCTCCTCTCTGCCGAACGCTCCTGAACACACTGAAGGAATGCTATCTGTCAGCTGAGCACCTGGAGCTCCTCTCTCAAATGGACATCTTTATGACTCTTTCTCATTGTAGACTTGATGAGTGGATTTGCCGACTTCTCGTCGCCCGCTGCTTCTGCTGGCCTTTCCACGGCATCCGGTAAGTTTCAAGACTTTCTTTCAAGTATGCGTTGCACCATTGTAGCTACTCCAGCGTACTGCTAGAATATTCAGGAGGAAAGCTGGCCATATGGCGCATGCTACCTGCTCTGCATAACAAGAACAGACACACATCAGCCCCAGTTATGGATGACAAGGAGACAGGGACAGAGGAAGACAGGGCAGGGGTGGGCGGGGTGCGGAGGAAGTTGAGACGGAGAGACAACAAGCAGAATCAATTTAATTAAATTTTAAAATCTGGCATGAGTTATCACTGGGAATTCCTTCCATAGAATGTATTGACTGAACCCCTTGACTTGTTTGTAAAATGCTGTAGTTTTTTTTTTTATACTTTGTGTATCAATAGCAAAGCAACAGTATCAGGAAAATGACTTTTAAAAAAAATATTTAAATATATACTTTTTTTTTTTTTTTCCACTAGCTGGAACAGTCTCAAGCAGCAAGGGAGAATTCGGTGAGTGGAATGCATTCCCCGGCGGCCAGATGCCAGCGTCTGTTCATCCTGCAGACACTAGTGGAAATGACCCTTTTGAAAGCATGAGAGCAGGTCCCGCTCTTGCCTCTGCCCCAGTCACCAATGTGGGCTCCAGTTCATCCTCAGCAGATCTGTTTAATTTGATGGGGCCGACTCAGACGTTCACTTCCTCTCAGAGCCTTAACTTCAACGTGAACACTACGCACAGCATGACCACTACAGGCCTGCCTCAGTCGATGTCACAGGTATGCATGATTGCACTTATATATCAAGCCATCCTTTTTAAATTATTTATCCATATGCTTAGCGTTACATGACATCAGTTATATGATGACATTTTGTAGGACAGATTTGGAATTCTGGAATGATCAGTCAATGTTTCTTATATGTTAAAATCAGAATGGGGCAAAAGGAATATAAAGTGTTTTCAAACTCACTTCAGTTCAATGGCTGCATTTGCCCAAATTTGAACTCGAGTGGGATGGACAACTATATTTTTGGCATATTATTTATCAATGCAGAGAATCCCATGCCTAATCTCATTTTACAGCAGTTGTTATATAATGGATAAATGGATGCATCAAATTTATGTGATTTTTCTTTGTAAGTCAAATTTATAACAGACAATAAATGTTCTGTTTTTTTCCTTTTTTGTAAAAGCAAACAACCAACAAAAATTAAAAGATCACACAAAGCCATTGGATACTCTTAAGTTTGATGCAATGAAACATGAAATACAACATTTATTTCAAAGGCACATTCTGAAGCAAAAATAACTCACTTTTGTTTAGCAATTACAATATCTGAGCAATGGAAACAGTCGTTCTGCATTAGGTACTGGCACAAGAGACTACAGGAGATGTCACATGACCTTTTATTATATCTGCTGTTGGAATTGCAAGAGTAACAGCTTCTGTAGACAGATCACTTTGCAATTGTTTCTTCTTCTTTTTTATCTCCAAAGACAAAATAGAACATGATCAAGAGAGCATGACAGTCTAGAAACTAAAGACATACTAATTACTTCAACACAGTCACATGATCAAAGGTGATTGTCTTCATTACACAGTCTGCTTACAGACATAGATAGATAAGACAGAAAATATATTCCAGACTTTAAGGGAAATTGATTATATTTTGGGAAACCTCTTTGCACCTAAAATTTAATTGTGTTACATATTTAAATTAATAAGTAAGAATATGGGTATATTGTAGACTTTTGAATACTTTTTAATTGCTAGTTTAGAAATGGGGTCGTATTTTGTCTGCCTCTTGAAGTATTGTAAATTTTACCTTCACTTCAGCTGCCAGATCAATTCATTTGGTTCATAAATCGCAATGCACACATTTTCTAATTCTTTACCCTGTACTTATGTTATTGGTCTCTTTTCATAAAGTGCTCAGTGCATGACAGCTGATTTTCATTAATATTTCATTAGCTTGAAATTGTCTAGAATCAATATTTTCAGAATTGTAACAATCTGATAATAATGTATTCTGTCCTACACTTTTAAGCACCCTTTGATGTATGTCTTTTGCAGCCCCTCCCAAAAATTGGGGCACCTTTACAACCGCAGAGTGCTCAGCAGGGAGTCATATCTCAGGGTGCTCCAGCCAAAGTGTCGCTCCCTTCCACCTGGTCAGACCCCTCAGTAAATATTAGCCTGGACTTCTTGGGACCTGGCATGCAGACCCCCAAACAGAACCAACCTACTCTCAACACACTTCAACAAGGTAACGGGAAGACATCCACCTAAATTGTGAATCCATGAACTGGCAACGAGCTTTTGATTTGCATCTTTGTTTTCGTAACCACATGGCGCAACCTCAACATGAAAGGCTTATCCTCTCGGAACTAGGCTAAGTAGGGAGATGCTCATGAATAAACAATTATTAAGATCATTAAGAATTTTGTCAATCTGGCAATCTTTTCGCAGTGTAGTCCTAATGAATATGGCGGCAAAGAGCCAAGCTTGCAATTAATTTGATCCCATCTAATTCATTTTAACTATGAACCTCGAACATAAATTACCTTTTATAAAAAACAGGAATGCAATTTTAAAAATATTTAACTACTGCTATTACTTTTAAAATGTACAAATACGACTAGATTTATTATTAATATTGGGGTCTACCACCCACCGAGCTTAACGAATGTTTAGGTTTAAGAAAAATAGGAGTGAGATAGGCTGACAGTTTGCGGTTTTGCGTTTAATAATCATTAAGATAAAACTATTGGGTTTATATAGCGCTTTACATTGCATTATTCATTCAAACCACTCTAGATGAGACAGTGATAAGGCATTATAACAACCACAGCTTTTTGGGGCATTCTAACATAAGTGGGGCAGCCAATTGCACCATCAGCCCTACTGACCACTGTCAACCACTTGTTCTCACATTATTTTATTTTTCACCTAGAATGTAGAAATGAAATCCGAGGAACTTCAGTCATCAGCTGCTATTTAATCATGGATGACTGGCAAATTAAATTAGCGGCCAAGATTGATTCGAGTTGATGGACTCATGACTACTAATTTGCGAAAGAGATAGAGTGAAAAGAAATCATGTAAAATTAAATAGATGACTGTTGATTGTACTTTGGTGAATACATTGCAGGACACCAGGCCAATGCTAATATGCTGTCCCAAGGATTTTCTACAATGAACCTTGGAGCTTCTGCCGTCCGACCACCTGTCAATGCTATGATGCACCCTGGTTCTGGGATGGCAATGGCACCCAACCCTGGCATGATGGCAATGGGTCTGCCTTCCAACCAGCCAATGATGGGCATGGCCATGGCTTCCAACCAGGGCATGATGGGGATGGGAATGAACATGGCAGGAGTAACAATGGCAATGCCTGGCGCCATGGGAATGGGAATGAACCCGCCAATGGTTCAGCAATCCAAACACGACAGCTTCGCTGACTTTGGGAACTTTGGGAAGTGACACAGAGCAAAGGTGAGCCAAGGAGTTCTTTCTGAAGGATTGTTCCGAGCTTCAAACAAAGAGTACTTGAATAATATCAACTCCCACAGCATCAACACATTGCAATCTCTTCATTTTAAACAAATAATGCTGTGTAACGAAATGATCTAAATGGATGATTGTGTGTGTGCGTAGTACGAACCAATGATCGGTGTGGTCTTCAGACTGCTACTGTCAATTGTGTGCCTTGCTGGTCATGAATGTCAGGTGTGATAGTTTTTTTTAACCTGAATCAAAAGGAATCAACAGAATAGCAAAAATGTAC
Organism: Stigmatopora nigra; assembly: GCF_051989575.1. NCBI lineage: Eukaryota > Metazoa > Chordata > Actinopteri > Syngnathiformes > Syngnathidae > Stigmatopora > Stigmatopora nigra. The sequence goes on from NC_135521.1 coordinate 8,951,094, forward strand.
ATACCATACCTATATATTGGTAGGTGCATCACTTTTTGAGATGCCTTCTATTGAATGATCAGTTTGGAGAACATGATCAGCCATTTTAACTTTCTAATATATTATCAAGTTACCTCTTGTTTTGTCCTCTGTCTTCCTTTAGCCTGTAAATAGAAATATATTGTATATCTTTATCCTGCAAGGTCAAATACAACGTTCCTTTTTATCATTCACTGTCATTGATTGCCAATTCATTTGACTGAGCTCAGTTTAAATGGAATGGACGTCTACTGCAGTTAAGCGACAGTAACTTGGATTGAAGTAACCATGTTACCTATTATGTCCTCCCCAAAAGAGTGGTTCAAGAGCTGATTGTGTACATATATACATTTCTCCTAAAGAAAAGTGTAATCATCTTGCATTTAAATATGATAATCAATACTTGGGGTCTTTCTTTGTTTTTTTTGTTGTTGTTTTTTTTGTTTTTTTTTAATCCATTCGTACAGCCCAAGAGTGCCTGGAAGACCTTTGCCTTTTCCCTTCAGTTCCACTCCATAAATGTGACCATGTAGTGTTAAAGACAGCAACCTCACCGTGCAAAAAAATCTGCACGTTTGATCTCGTGCCTGAAGCCAAGTTAACCGTCTGTATCCCAACCAGACGGTTGTCTTAATTAGTTCACTTATTGCTTTTTGTCTCCTAAGCCTCGTTACTTCCTCTCTTCGGTTGTGTACTTCCGTTGGCACCGACTGTTTGCCAATTGCACCACAACCCTTTTTCTTTTGTGTTTTCGCATTTACAACAGCTCACATGCAGTATTTGTTAGCTTGTGTGAATGTGAGTGCATGAATTTCGCTGGCAACTTAGCGGGTGTTTTGAAAAATGGGCGGGAGGACTATCTGTGGTGCTCATGTGTTGTTGGATGGACTTACAAAGCACTGCTCCTTGCTGGACCAAGTGCCTCCTGACCCTTGCAAACTGTAATATTAGTACATAAATCCTGGGTGCCTGACTTATTTGTGAGGAGGGGGGGTGCCAATGAAATGAATTATTCACATGCCAGATTACAAGAAAGTGAATACTGCAGCCTTGAGGTCTTGCACACTGATACAATGTAGCCTTTTTATTGAAGTCTAAACATCACAATGACCAAAATCTACTACTTTAGTTCTTTTCTTTTATCTCAATTCATTTTTTTTCTTGTTTTGATTTCAAAGTAATGGGTCTGTTTCTGAAACACTAGTATATATATGCAAAGATCAAAAAAAGAGATTGCATTATTCTATTTTGATTTAAGCACCAATTTTGCTTCTCTACATTAAATTGCTGATTTCAATGACTTAATGTTGTATGTTATTTGCTTTGTTGTAACATTAGCTTCAGCAGAAAGAGCAGGACAATTAAGTTTTACTTATTCAACTTGAAAATTGCTTTTAGCCACTTAAAACTTGATAAAAAAGTATAATATAAGTAACTATTATAGTCAACCGCAGAGTTGTGACAATAAATAAAATGTTCATCAATGGCTAACAGGAAGGAAAAAATATAACTAGGACTCAAAACAATTTATGAAAGTATATTCTTGTTCAATGTGAGGAAATTGACCTAGTTCCATTGCAAAAAAAAGTGGGTACACCAATGAGTAATCTCTGTGAAGAAAAATAAAACAATCTACCATTTTCACGAGAAGTAGTAAATTGTGCTTTTTATGGGTAATGTGCGCATTAAAGAGTAAAAGCAATTCGAGACGTCAAGACAAATGACAGCTTTTGAGTGCCATCTGCAATCTCCAGCATCGCAAACTCAATTATTCATAATGCATTTATGAAGTCCGCTGAGACTGCGCTGTCATTCTTGCTCAAACGAAGTGGAAAAGCAACATCAAGAGACAAGCGGGAGACGATGGTCCAGTCTCAACTAGCGAGTGTATACTGACACTTGCTGGATAAATCAGAAGACGCATTCATGTAGGGAAAAAATAAATTTTAATATAGAACACAATTCAAGAGTTACATATCAACATGATATACAGTATGAATGGTCACTTCTCCATAATAGAACTAGACATTTCTGGCTTTCTGTTGACATGCATTTAACATCTAGTCCATAACACACAACTTTAGATGAAGTGGAATGCAAAGAGCATCATAAGCGTTCAAGGTTTATCAGGAGAACATTCTCCCCCCGTATAAAGAGCTGGTTGATGTGGCGCGTATGGACCTTGTTGTACGCCTTGGACTCCTTTTTCTGACTCGCATATAGAGCTATGGCTTTTTCTGATTTCTGGTCGTCATCCTGCTTTGGATTCAAAGACGTCCGCTGGTTTCTTTCTCCTTGGACGCCGAGCTTTTCTGCTGCGCCTTCACCGCCGCTGCCGTCCCCAAGTGCGAGCTTCTCAAAGAGCTGCGCAAAGAATTGACCTTCATTGAGTTGAGGTACACCAGCCCAAGTTGAATATACATGACAAAATGATTACCCGTGAAATGGTGAGTGCTTTCTCGTGGTACATGGCTTTCCCCAAAAGAGGCTCGCGGTACGTCTCATCGACGTCAACCATGGCCTGGTGAGGAGGAGACAGTGATCAGCAAGCATCCTGAATATCCATCAATAACATGTCAGTCTCACCAAATTCCAGAACTTGTCAAAAGCCACAACGAAGCCGGAGCACACGCCACGAAGTCCTTTGAAGGTCCTGATGTGAACTTTGACCCTGATCCGCTGCTCTACACATCTGTGCAGCTCGCCCATAGGACTGCCTTGGCATGCTGTGCAGAAATAGATCACAAGTTTGGGTGAATCGTGGAATTTTGCAGTGAATGCGTGAACTTACATGTCATCCTAGTCAGGACATTTTTAATGGGCTTGTGTTGCCGTGGTCGTGGTGTGGAATGGCCGCTTCCTCCCTCATCTCCATCATCATCATCTACTGATTTCTTGTTGACCATTAGCTTCTTCAGCCTTTCGATGCGCTCCGGGTCGGCGACACCTTTCATGGCTTTCCGCTGCTTTTTCTCCACATTCTCCGGCTTGGCTCTGCCCCGGCCACCCTTCAGGAAGCTTTCGTATTCGGCGACGTTGTTGAAACATTTGATGGTCGGAAAAGGGAGAGAAACCTCGGGGGCGTACAGGGCCAATAGTGGGTCGAAATTTACAGAGCACACGTCTAATTTAGCGGCATCGTCCTCTTCTGACAATGCCGGAACACTAGGATTTGAATCGGGTTCTTTTTCAGTTTTATCCGGGGTTCTATTCCGCTCTTTCTCCTCCATGTTTGTTTGAAACAACCGCAGACATATATATTGCAAAGCATCATGGGACTATAAACTTTTAGAAGTAAGGCGTTCACTAGAGACATTGGTTGTCTAGATTAATTTTATTTAATAATATATATTCATGCGTTATATATTTGTAATTATATATATATATTATGAAAATGTAATAACTGTAAAAGTACATTTTTTAACACTTTTAGAAATGTGATCTTTCGAGGAGTATCTGGTGAATAGACAATCTTTGATCATATTGTTTTCCTAAATTGACACTCTACCACTTCACAATTCAGTTGTAATTGATATAGTTGACTATTTTTCGAAATGTTCAGTCATGATAATATGCATATAATGTTTTGCTGGCTAAAAACTCGCGTTTGCGTGTACATCGGAACGCTGAATTATCATGTCCGTGTTGTCAGTAGGGCTGCACGCGCAGACGGACCATTTTGCTTAGAGTCCGTCTGAAAGATTTCTATCATCATCGCTGTGGTAAGCTTAATAGTTCCTTTTTTTTGACGCACAACATACGTGAAAAATGACCTACATTAATTTCCCATGTTATTTCATCTTAGTTGGGTTTTTTTCTTGAGCCTATGTTTCGAAATATATTCATTCTATGATTCAATATGCTAAATATTCTGTAAATACTGTTTTTAATAACAGATGATTATTACGTACACTTTCCTTTTCATACATTATCAGTGTATAAATATTTGTATTTCACAAAAGTTAAATATCAGCCCGGTGGTTGGGTGGTTAACGCGTCGGCCCCATAGTTTGGGGATCTGGGTTCGATCTCAGCTCTGTCCTCCTAGTTTCCATGTACGTACTCAACAATGTGATAAAACAATGTGGGCAATTTCTTGGTTAAATCTGATTTCACCAGATTACAATGTGTTACACTAATTGTATTGCAGGAATACGCTGATGCAGATTTTAAATGGTTGCCGACTTTACAAAAGAGTAAAGTCCTGTACTGCCAGACAGCTTGCTTTTTTATTTACCTCCCCCTTTGCCATGGCCAAGAGCAAGTTTGAATATGTGCGTAACTTTGAAGTAGATGACACCTGCCTGAGAAACTGCTACATTGTTGTGAGACTGGATGGACGCAATTTCCACAAGTGAGTCTTCTTTTTAATTGTTGCATACCTGACACTGAGATGGCAACGACATAATTTCTCCCAAAATCAGTCTAATAACAGTATTATAGCACTTCAAACTTACTACCGTATTTTGTGAAGTCAAGTCGCAGTTTTTCCAATATTGGCCGGAGATGCAATTTATATTCCTGTGCAATTTATGTGTGAAATTATATGCACATTTTATTATTTCACATGTTATTTTTAAACTGAACCACAAGAGGGCAGTCTGGTCCTGTGTTGATAATTTCAACATCGGTGGTGGCTGGATTTTTGATTTATCCCCTCAGGGGTAGCCACGGCAAACCTGTAGAATTACCTATAGCCCCTATTCTTATTTTTGTCATTATTTTAAATGCCTTTCAAACGGCTATGATTGTGATTTAGGTTTGCAGAGCAGCACAAGTTCACCAAGCCCAATGACCTCAGGGCCTTGGACCTGATGACACGCAGTGCCCGCTCAGTTATGGAGGAACTCGAGGATATTACTATTGCCTATGGACAGAGTGATGAGTTCAGTTTTGTTTTCAAGAGGTCCTCCACCTGGTTCAAGAGAAGAGCCAGGTACCTGTGTCTTCATCATATCTGTCTTTTTGTTGTTGTTTTTTTGCTGACTTTATTTTTCTCCTGGCAGCAAACTGATGACACATGTTGCCTCGCAATTTTCATCCTCCTATGTATTTTACTGGAAAGAGTTTTTTGGAGATCAGCCTCTCCTTTATCCTCCGGGTTTTGATGGGCGTGTTGTACTATATCCTAGCAACTGCAACCTGAAAGACTATCTCAGCTGGAGACAGGCAGACTGTAAGTATTTTATGAAGAACTTTTATTACACTTGGATGAAGATGATGATGTCGACACAATTGTAAGGCTATTTTTGTTGCCTTTCCCAGGTCACATTAATAATCTGTATAACACAGTATTTTGGACCCTGGTCCAAAAAGGGGGACTAACAACGGTTCAAGCAGAGGAGCGCTTAAAGGTGACAATTAGTCCCATACATTTTGGACATAAATTTACTTATTAATAATTAATGCCACAAGTTTTACTTTAAGTATTTTATTGTGGCAAGAATACTTTAATTGTAGTGCTTCTGAATTGGTATTGCTGTATTTAAGCCTGTAAATACCTTTTATCTTCCACAAGATAGTGTTTTTGGCATCCCTTTAATTTTCTGTACTTCAATACAGTACATGTGTGCATTTGTACATTAACCATGAACCTTTTGTACACCTAATTTACACCAGCTTTTTGATACATGGTATTTACATTTGTGTTATCAGGGAACGGTAGCTGCCGACAAAAATGAAATCCTGTATTCAGAATTTGACATCAACTACAACAACGAACCAACTGTCTATAAGAAAGGCACAACTCTCATCTGGGAAAAGGTGAAAGATGAAATGAATAGCATTTAAATATTTCTCTTTTTCTCCCCTGTCCAAGTCCCTTGCAACCATTTTTACATTGCCAAAATGCTCAATATTTACTGTCAATTTAAAAATAGAGACTCAATTTTCAATCATTTATGTCCCTATTGTAGGATGAACCTGTCACCAATAATGTTGTGAATGGAAAAAAGAAGGACAAAAGCAAGAGGAGAGTGCAGGCCTACCATTCTGACATCATAGGGCAAGACTTTTGGGAGCAACACTCAAACATTTTAGAAAATGACGGCTGCTAGCCTGGGAGATGACAAACACGATGGCTGACATAGTGGGGAAACAACTGTGATATTTGTGTATATAAAAAAAAGGTACGTTTTTGTTTAGACGATCCATCATAGTTGGGCAGAGCAATTAACCAAACCTGACGTCAATATGGAGGGACATTTTTTTTAACCATTCGTCCATTGGTGGCATGAACACAAGTAAGTAATCATATCTATTCTTAATAAATCATGAAGGTTTTTTAAAGTGAGGACTTAGCAATTTTATATTCTGTCCATGGAAGTCTATAGGACATTATACATTGCATTCACACACCCTACACTGTGTGTTTGAAGCTGATACTACTCAAGTGCTTGGCAAGAAGTCTGACTCTTGTCTCACTGCCAGGATGCCATTTAGAGTATTGAATGGATTTGTGTGCCTGCACTGTCATCAGTGCTAAGAATACCTCCACACACCCTGAGTACACTCTATCCCCCCGACATGTGCTACGTGGCATATTTATTATCACACTTGTAGATTACAGTCTCAGTATGAATGGTTGCTATGAGTGCATTCCATTTCTGTCGTAGTTTCTCTTACTGTATTTGGTTTATTTTTGGGTCAGAGGATCCTGTCTAGATACCACTTACATCTGTGAATGAATGTCACACAGCTTAATCCACTGGAATGCTTTTAAAAAACAACAATCTCGCTACAATCAGGACATTTCACTTGGGCCACAGCCAAATGCAACACAGCCAGTGACCCGACGTGTTGCTTCGTGGTACACATTGCATACAAGACATTAACATGTGAAGGCAAGTGGAGCACTTATTTAAAAGCAGAACGTGTTCAAGTTTAAGCCTGCGAGTTGAAACATGTAGGGGGCATCATATGACCTAGTGTATTGTGTATTTGTGAGTATTTGTGTTGTCCATTCAGGTAGGGGATCATTTTGGACCAACACTTTTTTTTAAACAATGGCAAATAGTTTTCCTCAGCACCCCCCGTGACCCTAGTCAGGATAAAGCGGTTCAGAAAATGAGATGAGAACCTAATACATGACCAATTTAGTCCAAAACCCCCAGAAAATCCGACAATAGAAATGAAAAATCGCCTGTTCAAATAGCACAAGTGTCCCCTAGTGGTTTACACATATTAAAATTCAAAAATAAAAACAATCCTGCTTTTGGTTCCCCTTACTCTATGAGTGGCGATCAAAAACTGACAAAAGTGTAAATCTTTCACTTCCGAATAATATAGCATCACTTTTGAAAATACTTTTTGTGCTTTAAAGACGCCACGTGATTGAATAGCGTGATCATGGAACTTGTGTGTGCTAATGTTCCATTTGCATGTATGCGGGAAGTATATTAAGTTAAATCATTTATTTCATCATCCAGTAAAATGCTGCAGCGCGTCTCTTCTTGCCTCCGGGCCAACGCGCATGTGCGTGCGCACGTTGTATCTGGAAGGGGAGGGCTCGAGAAGAAGGTCCATCATCCTTCAGAGGAGCGGCGCCTCCTCGCCGTGTCACACCGACGTCGAGTCTCCTTGTGTCGGATGTGAGTGACATTGATGTCTCTCCCGTCCGAATTAACTGGGAGCCTGTCATGTTTAGGATGCATCCTCCTCATCCTCCTCCTCTCCATGGCGTGGTGTCCTCGCTCCTCTGGGTTTCCATTTTAGCGCTCTCCAACTGGCTTCAGACAACTGTGCAAGCTGGTGAGTCTGTCTTGTTTACATCAATAAGTAAAAGCCTGAAATGGCATTACTCTCTATTTTGTACACAGAAGCGACCACTATTTGTGCATTAAGGAGAGCAATCCAGAAAGTATTGATTCTGTCTATCTGTAACCTTATTTGCATGAAACAAATGAGACATATTCAACTATTTCTTTTGTGCCAATATACTTCCAAGACTCAATGTAGTGAATATAGCAACAACTGTTGTTAAAGTGGCAGAATGCCCACTAGTATGCAGTCTTCATTTAATCCAGGACAAGAGCAACTGGGTTTAAACGTAGTATCATTTTTATGATGCTTCGAAGGACTCCAGCAATGTGGTAGCTACAATACATAGGAGGCAAATGGTGTGCTATTACATCCACCAAGAATAAAAATAATTCACACTGTAAAGTTTGGACTCCACTTAATACATGCCTCAGTTTATATGGCTGTATGGATTGACAGATGAAGATAAATCATTATCTTAAAACTGTTGTAAAGCCTATTATTAATGTAGTGTTTTTTTAGGGAACTTGTGTACCACCAGGGGTAATCACATTACATGTTGTGAATCATTAATGGAATCATTATTATGCTGATCAAGTGTCTAAAAATACATTTTCCTGTAGGAGAATATGTTGCAGTAGAGAGTAATGAGATCACCTATCCCATATGGCTGCATCCTCGCAGGCACAGCAGGTCTGCCAACATAGAGGTGAGTGGAGTTAATGCGATAAGATCACAAAGGGCACCCCACTACATTTCCTAGAGTCGCTTCTGTTTCTTCCCAGCATCCCACCGAAGCTCGTGTTCTCATCTCAGCTGAGGGCCACGAGCTACGACTTCACCTAAAGAGGAATGAGTGAGTCTTTTTGCTGTTATTAACATTATGGAATGGGAATGTTCAAGTCAACCACATGGAGGATTTCAGGCCCAATGTGAGTGCTGGGATGGGGATTACCAGTAATACATTTGGATAACAGAGGGTTGTGTTGATACCTGATCTGTGTGGCTTCTGGCTAACAGGAAGCGAGAATAGTATCCTGCAATCTGGTGGTTTTGAGCGTTTCCCGTCTAGTGTGTATAATATGCCCATTAATAAGATGGAGTCTTATTTAATGGGCAGTGAGGTAGAAGGTGGGTTACCAGTCAGGGCTTTCGAGATGCCTGTGGTGATAACCAAAATAAAAGTGCAACAGAAGGCTTTTAATAACGTTAGAAGCACATTTTTGCCCCCACTGTATACCTTTAGTCTCCACCATCTCTCACATACAAACACAATTAAGAAGCCATGACTCCAGTGTGTCTGACTGACTTGTCCCTGGGGGATTTAGCCCCCCTATTTGCTGCCTTCCCAGCAGGTGGTGGCACTCTTATATTTCCTTCAGGGATGTTTCATCAATCACTTTCTTGTATTGGATGTGGACAGAGGAACAAAAAATGGCAACTTGCAGATAAAAGAGTGTTTTACTTCATTTCCTTAGTTCACTTACTGGACAGATGTTTTGAAACCATTTTTAAGCAACTTTTGAAGAGTTTCCTGGTGTTGAATTGCGTGAATGAATTGCATTGTATTGATTTAGTAGCGACAATTAAAACAGAGAAATACTATAGGTGAGTGTTGCATGCATGGCTTTGCCAATATATCAACCTGAACACAACCATAAACTTGATTGACACTTTTAGGGTCACTTCTTGTTTCCATACACGTGCCACACTTCTGAAATACTCGTGTAAGAGTTTATTTTAACAGTGATAGAAATAGGAACAGGAATTTTGTATGGGCAAAGTAAAACAAGTTGCTTTCTGCCTCAAACAAAGGTTTTATAGGGTAATCGTCCCCCAAAAAATGGACCATCCAACAAGTATTATTTTTATAAACGTGGATTTTATTATAACTATTTTTTTTACAGAATTTAAAGAGGTATTGCTAATACTATTTATAGTGTACTATTTAACCGCTGTATACTGGGATGAAATTGCTTCTACAGCTCTTTGTGGTGAATGGCATCCAAGTTCAATCCATTTATGCCTTCTCTTTTATTTATTTATTTTGTTTATTTTTTTGCTCTTGGCATCTGCTTGAGCCAATAAATGATTGTGATTTAGTTAAAGGCCAGGTATGGACTGCTTTGCTGACTCAATGTAAAGAAAAGGGGATGTAAAATAGGAGTCTAATTGGTTCGTTTTAGTCAAACAGTAAGTAAGTACCTTAGTAAGTTTAGCTTTTTACATTGGCATATAACATGCATCAGCTAACCTGAAACACATGCTCCCGCCATCACCTTCCATGCCCTCTGACCTCCCCTCATGTGTCCTCCAAAGTGATTCCTAAAAAAAAGGACAGTCGGTTCTCTCTATCCCCCCCCTCCCCCCTCCCCCTCCTCTGACATTCTCCAGATCTTGACGACTAACATACATCCCGTTGACTGGTGTCATGCTTTTGTGACCACACGCAGACGTGTGTAGCCAGAATACACAAACAAGGCTTAAAACCATGAGCTGATTGATTTCAGGGTTAGAGATCAGAGAGTAGGCCATGTCTTTGCCTGTCCCTGTTTCACATGATCTACCCCCAGACGCCTGCACTCGCTGGTGACAAAGACGCAGACCAACAGACGTGCTATAAAAGCCTATAAATCATACCCTGCCAGCATCAGCTTCTTGCCTCCCTCACCCTGTCTTGTGTGAGATGATGTCATCCGATACGATGAGAGAATGCGACCCACTGACCCTAATGCATTACCCCACATCACTGACTCTTCGCTTCACCCCCTTCACTGGCTCCAAAATACATTTGCATGGCCAGCCAGCCCCTCGCCCAACAGAAGCCACTCTTTGTTTAGCCAAAAGCTACTGATTCACACTGCAATGCGTTCCTCAATTACTACATCTGTCCTCAAATTGGACCCCATCCAACCGCTGCAAAGACCTTCAAGGCCACCACATTTATTTACCCATTTTTAATAGTGCTCATTGAAAAGGGCTTGTTTCTTCCAAAAGAATAGAAGTCAATTGAATGTAGTGTTTTGCAAAATAACTTGAGTGCGAGTTTTAGGGGTTTTGTAATTTACGCGTCAATGTAGAAATGGCTGTTTAGTAACTATTTTTTCTTCTTCTTTTACAAACCGGTTTTCAACAGTCATGGTGTCAATATATGTTATTTAGTTTGGTTGTTTTATTTTCCAAATGAAACTGTTTGAATTTCATATAACGTGAATTTATAGAATGAGAGCTGTAATTCCTGCCTCTCATTTCCCTCAACCTACATTTCGTCTGGAAAAGCACTATCTAATGATATTTAAAGATATATATATAAATATAAACCTGAAGTGACTTTGCAAAACTTCCTGCATAGGAAATGCATGAAGAGAATTATATAATACAAAGGAAGAGCAACAATGTTAGATGTGTTCCATATGTGCTTAAATTTGCTTTCTAATCCAGCATCACTTTTTTGGTCTGTTCTCATTGCGTCACAGCTACAGATGGTTTGTTGGATAGTAATGAGACGGTATATCCGAAGAAAGAAATAGGAACTTGGCTTTGGGAGAAAATAACAGAACAGCTGTTGAGCAGGGAAGATGTTTGAATGACAACAGGAAGGATAGCTTGATTAGTATGAGGAGGAAGACTGCACGAAAAACATCTGGAGTGAGGAATAAGATTTTGGTATTAATTCTTGGGACACTGTTTTAGTATGCACAGGTCTCATCATAAACAGTGCATATGCAACAAAGGTTTTGCATTCTGTCAAAGTCTGACTGTAGATGTGTTAGTTCAATCAACTGATCCATCTGAGAATTTAGTCATAACTGTTGGAAATAAAAGTACAGTCCTTATAAATTGAATTATATGTCCAAGATGAGCAGTTAAATGAGTTAAATCCTAATAAAATGGAATTTTGGTTGCAAATCTAGGTCAGTGCAGAGAAGATTTTTTCTCATAAACAACTATAAGTGTGTTTAATGTCATATTTGAAATTAATGTTCAGTATTTCCTTTCCCAGTCAGCTGTTGACTCCTGGATATCAGGAAATATGGTACACTTCGAATGGAAGTCGCAAATCTTTCACCCCTGCCAACATGGTAAGTGTTTGAAACACTTTTTTGCATTTCTTAGAGCAGCATCTATCCATATTTTTCTGCTTTTGTGGCAGCAGGAACATGTATAAATAGTCTTGTCATGAATGCAAAATGTACAAACTTTCTATACAGCAAATAGTAGACACAATACGCCAGTAAAAAAATACGTGTTTACATTTGATTTTATAAATTGTTTTGGTATTTTGTTCCAGAATCACTGCATGTACCATGGAGAGGTTGCAGGTGTTGATGGTTCCAGTGTAGCCATCAGCACATGCTCAGGACTCAGGTAAGACATACATTGTAAAAATAAAATGAAAATATACAAAGAAATGTATGTCAAAATATAAGTACTGTGAGAAATGAAAACGGTAAAATGATATACACATTTTTTAAAAGTGCTGCAGCAACTGTAAATTATATGATATAGAATTTTTTGTTTTGTTTTTTTAACTAAAAATGATGGTCTTAAAAATGACTTTAAAATGAATTCTAACATGGCTTCTATGCCTAAGGCACCACTTGTGACCACTTGGTGGGTGGCAGCACTTTCCAGATGTTTAAGGCAGCTGTTTGAGCTGCTGGTGTCTCTGACCTCATTTAAATGTTTTTTTTTCTTCCTTACTCGCTTTGGGTCGGCTCAGGATGCAGAGGCTCAAAATAAAAGTAAATAATGATTAAATAATATCTATTTAATGTTGTACTGAGGAATAATCCCCAACACAGGTTATTGCCACTGTTTCACCGATGATAGACTAAATTGCATTCTGTATACAGTTGTATTTTTTTTAATCTAGGTCTTAAATTCAAACATTGGCATTTTTAAGTATTTTATGTAAATGGATGTATTACAAATCCAAATGTATTTGTTATAGCTGAAGAAAACCATCTCGCTTTTTAAAATTTCTTTTAGGGGACTCATTTCTCTAAACACAAGCATCAGCTACCTCATTGAGCCCATTTCCACGGATACACAGCAGCACGCTATTTTCCGTGCCGAGACTCTCCATCTACCTCCAACAAGCTGTCTTCAGGGCCATGGTAACGAGGAGGCACTTGGCACCTTCCTGCATGGGATGACATCTGAACAAAAGTTAAGGGTGAGTGGAAATTGGATGAGACACGAGCAGGGAAACATTTGCACAAACTATGAATATTCATGATGTCATGACCACCAATCCATTAAAGGAAAGAAGAGACCTAAGTCAGAATATGAAATATGTGGAGTTGCTGTTGGTGGCAGACAAGGCAGAGGTAAGAGTACTGTCATATCATCATTTAATACCTAAAATTAATAAAAATATATCTCCTGTTAAAAGTGAAGGCATTAGGGGGTTTTATTCTCTTATATGATTTTGATTATGATAGCTAGTGATAAACTTAAAACCAAAATTTGCTATTAAAAAGAACAAATACCTACAATATTACATAGTAAACAAACTAAATGATTTCAATATTTTTTTGATTTTTTCTTGAAAAGTTTTTTGAATCAGTAAATATGAGATAATATAAAAATATTTATATGTACATCTATATATTTGTTTTATTTATTTGTATTTTCCTGTCCTATGTGTCCTATCCACTGTTAACTATATATACATTGGCACTTGTGGTTTTCAGTTTGCCAAACATGGGAGTAGCCTCGAGAAGACCAAACTGAAATTGCTGGAAGCTGCCAACTTAGTTGACAAGGTAACCTTTTTTTCTTGAGTGCACAAACCACAAGTATCGTGGGGCTTCTTACATTTATTTCCTTCTTCTGTCAATGCACCGTATCCACACATTTAGTACTACAAAGCTTTAAGTATCCGTGTGGCGTTGATTGGTCTGGAGGTATGGACCAACCAGGACATGATTGACGTTTCCGACAACCCACACAGCACCTTGGCGGCGTTTCTCTCCTGGAGACGCAAACAACTCAACACGCTGCATAATGATAATGCTCAGCTTATCACGTCAGTATCGATATAGTGGATAAAAATGTAATCTGAGTTCGTACAATCCAGCAATTGAACTAATGCACACTTTGTGTCATCAGGGGAAAGACATTCCTGGGTACCACGATTGGATTGGCGCCCCTCAGAGCCATGTGTTCGGAATACCAGTCTGGTGGAGTGAACACGGTGAGAAATAGATATTATAATTAAGTAAGTGTTTCCACTGATATAATAAGTCTACTTACTATGTCCTTTAAAATTTTAGGTTGTGCTTCATGGTAACATTTTTTAAAAATCCCCTAGAAAATATGATATACATTATATATTATATGATAAACTACTTGTGAGGTTTTCCTCGAGTAGATTTATTTGAGTACATTTTGTAAAAAGTAGGATTTTTTTTTAAAAGAACTTCATATTTTTTGCTATGTTACATTTTTCCTTTCCCAAGTTAATTCAGTTTGTTTTATTTGTTTTCATATTACACTTTAAAATTGGGTAAATATCTGTAACAATTTCGTTGACACATTTTTTCATATAGTTGTTTTTTTTTGCTTGCTTGCATCTCAACAACCTTTCTAGCATCTTAACAAATCTGTGCATACAGCAAAATCTCAGTTCAAAACACCCACTTTAAAACCTGTGTTTGCCCCTGTGATTATTGAAAAGGACCATTCGGAGTCAGCTGTTGGTGTGGCTGCCACCATGGCGCATGAAATGGGCCATAACTTCGGCATGAGTCATGACAGTTCTGGCTGCTGCCAGGCCAAAGATGAGGATGGGGGTTGCATCATGGCAGCTGCAACAGGGTAGCTACACTTGACTTTCTTTTGTTTTTGTCGCTCATCCTTCCTGACAAATTAATAAGTGACACGCCTAAGTTGTAATGGTTTGCAGGCATCCCTTCCCACGTGTCTTTAACGCTTGCAACATGCGGGAGCTCAAGAGTTACTTGAGCTCGGGGGGAGGAAAGTGTCTCTTCAATGAGCCCAACACCCGAGCCATGTATGGAGGACAACGCTGCGGCAACGGCTACCTGGAGGATGGGGAGGAATGTGACTGCGGTGAGGAAGAGGTCAGCGTCTTGGTGTCAGTGGTGCATTAGTGTGTATGATGAAAGGCCTGACAGGGTCATTTTCTCATAGGAATGCACCAGTCCCTGCTGTAACGCAAACAACTGCACTCTAAAAGCCGGAGCCGAGTGCGCCCATGGTGTCTGCTGTCATAACTGCAAGGTAGATTATGGACAATGCTATTGACGTGTGAGGAGGGTTTTTTTCATGTCTGATTTTTTCCTCGTCTAAGCTGAAGAGCCCAGGGGTGATGTGTCGAGCTCCTTCGGGCCAGTGCGACCTGCCTGAGTACTGCGACGGCAAGGCTGAGTCTTGCCCCGCTAACTTCTATTTGGTGGATGGCACGTCATGCTCGGAAGGGAAAGCTTACTGTTATACCGGGATGTGCCTTACGTTGGAGGAACAGTGCCGCTCACTATGGGGACCAGGTGAGTAAAGTTTGTGTGGAATAAAAGTAAAAGCAAAAGTACTCAAACATGCCAGGGTATATACACTAGGGGGAAAAAATCAACAGAATACAGTGATTCAGACTACTGAGTGATATAAACAAATTTAAAGAAGGATGTACATTTTTCAGGCAGTCGCATTTATTCATATAAAAAACAAATCTTCCCTTTTAATGTATGTCATGTGAACATATAATAATCTTACATTGTCGCCCTCAGGTGGTAATTTTTAGTATTACTTGTACGACTTTTTTATGTCCCATACTTTTGTATTATTGAAATTGTAAATTCGTTTTTTTAATATAGTCATTTTTAAATAATGAAATATAATACAATGAAAGTTCACATTAATATTTTTTTAGACTAAAACACTGACCTCACAGTTTTGGGGTCGAGGGTTCGATCCTATGTCAGTCCTCACAGTGTGGAGTTTGAATATGTTATGTATTGCTAATTCTCTTACAATGATGAATCATTTAAGTGGATACAAAAAGCTGTTAAAGGTTGAAGCAGAGGTCATGCATGGGTCCTCACTGGCAGAACTTTTTGTTGTTGGCTGATATCCAAGTTGACACCGAGACACAACTTCCCTGGGGTGCCTTTCGTGTATCACAGAAGTGCCACACGGAACAGTGGGAATGCCATCTGCTCTCCATCAGGTGGTCAAATGACACACTGCGTGCATAAATGTGCATGTGTGTGTATGTATTCTTTACAGATGGCCGCCCGGCGCATGACGTGTGTTTCAAGAAGGTCAATGAAGCAGGTGACATGTATGGCAACTGTGGCAAAGATCTGTTTGGGAAGTACAGGAGCTGTAAGGACAGGTGGGAGCCACATTATACTGTGTACTGCATCTTACTAACTGTATTAGAAAAGTGCATTTTATCTTTTGCTGGATTTCCTTTGTTACTTTTTTCCTTTTATAAATCGATCTCTGTTAAAAGCAGTTCTTTTGTTTTAATTTACGTTTTAGTTCAACTCAAGGATTTGTCGATGGCTTTTGTTTGTTTTTCCAGAGACGCTAAATGCGGTAAAATCCAGTGTTTATCTGCGGCGGCCAAGCCAATAGAGAGCAATGCAGTGCGCATCGAGACAACTGTGAGTGTTGGGAACAAGAGGATGAAGTGCATGGGAACACACGTGTACAAACCGGGGCAACGAGATGACGAGGAAACGGGGGATACTCTGGACCCAGGCCTGGTCATGACTGGCACCAAATGTGGCGATGACTCAGTAAGTCTGCATTCATACAGTATAATATGACACCAATATATGAGTCATTCCATTCCTGAAATTTCTCCAATTTGCCTTTTTTGACATTGCAGGGGGTAAACCAGACATTTTCTTTTTAAAACTTTCCTCAAGCATTCTTTTCTGTTTGGGTTATTTTTTTCTCAGAATAGTAACATTACTCCAGATTTTAGTGTTTTGCATGTAAACAATTTCATAGGCAAAATGTCTTTCAACGCGGGAATGATCCTTATATAGACTGTCTGGATTTTATTTTGAAAAACTCCCATTTTTTTTTACTCTTGATAGATTTGCTTCAACGGGGAATGCCGTAATGCATCTTTCCTCAAAGCTGATGACTGTCATGGCAAATGTAATGGACATGGGGTGAGTTTAGTGTGAATACAGTGAGATTACTGTATACTGTATTCTTCCTGCTAGTGACTGTCATGTGATGCATGACTTTGTCCGTGCAGTTGACCTAGAATGTTGTACAGCTGAAAGATACTGACAGGAAATTGTTATGCCAAAACATGTATCCTCTCCTCCCAACAGCTGTGTAACAACCGGCACAATTGCCACTGTGAGAGTGGTTGGGCCCCGCCTCTGTGTGACCAGAGGGGGACGGGTGGGAGCGTGGACAGCGGTCCTGTCGTCTTTCAGAGTAAGAAAATAGCTTTTTCCCCTCTCATGATAGAATAGTTTGTTCTGCAAGTAGTTATTTTTCTCTTTCAACTAGACGTGTCACAAATTCTTATTTTGATTGTCGATTAATCACCAGTTATTTTTGGGATTAGTCAATGAATAAGTATGAATATAAATTACATTATTTACTGATTGTATTAGAGAGGGTGGGGAATCATTACTTTTATATTATTAATTTCTTCTTTAGTGTTTTCCTTGAAATCTAATTAGAATAGAAAATAGATAATATTTACAGTTTTTTTAAATTTGAAATATGTTTATGTTAAATTTTGAAATGAGCAGATTTATTGTTTTATCTATATTCTTATTTAAAAAAATAATAGGCATTTTTATTAAAGAACATTTATTTGGAACTGTACTCCTTTGACACAGGTAACTTTCTTCCAATCCTGCTGGTCCTTCCACTGCTTTTCTTGGTTCTTTTGGCTGTTGGACTATGGTGGCGCTATAAGCATAAACTCCAACCACTTAAAGCATCTTCTCCACCACCTGTTCCGAGGTACCTGCAGTTAAAATCATGAAGTTTGCATTTATACTTGCCCTGTCCAAACATGTTTGCATCCATGCTTGTGTTTGGACCCCCGCAGTTGTTCAGTCCCGCATGAAACCAAGCCTCTGCGGCGGGATGCTGATGCAAATGGTCACAGCAACCCAACATTCTTGCTGAAAAAGCAAGACTCGGATCAACAGGTGAAGCATTCGCTCACCAAATGTTACATTTGGAGATCGTGGCAAAATCATGGCACATCTATATGTCATTTATATTGACAAAATGAACATGAACATTTTTAGGACTATATTGTACTTTTATGATGAAATTCAAGTACCGTATTATTATTATTATTATTATAGGAGAAGTCCTCTTCTCATCCGAGCCCAGCGCCAAAACCTCTATCCATGCGTCCCTCCATGAAGCCCCCGCCTGTCCCAGTCCATGCTGCAAAACAGAGTCTTCCCCCAAGACAATCCTCTCTTCGGGGTCACTGTCCCTTTCAGCCTGAGCCAAGACGAAAGCAGGCTCCCCCGCCACCTTCGGAACCCACGCTTTCACCCACCGTACCCCGACCAGAACCACCAAACAGGCCTCCACCGCCTTGTCCTGTCAACAAAATGGCAGCTGTGAATATGATTCTAGTGCAAGATATTTACACAAAACACTATGCATACTATAAACTAATATTTGTTGTGTATTTCAGCACCAATCCAAAGGCCAACATGTCACTATTGACGCGCTGCTGAAGGGAAAAGCTGCTCTGGTGACATCTATTGAGCAGAAAAAGCCAAACAGGTAAAAGACTTTGAGTCACGATCTAGCTACAGATACAAAACAGGCAGGGGAAGAAAGCAGGTATTTGTGTGCTTTCTCTTTATCCAATTTTTTTCCGTCCAGATCTTGAACAAAAAGCTCAGGGAGACCAAGTGGACCAATTTGATGAATTTAATGGATCTGTGTCCTACTCACTATTGATGTGGGAGCCTAGTGGGAAGAAATGTGAATGTTTTAATGTCGGCAGTATTGTAAAAGTTGTTGGAGTATTTATTCCCAAAGTAGAGGAAAAAAATGAATGTTTACATTATCAATTATACATGGTGCCTCTGAAAAAGCATCGGGAGTCAATGATATCTTACATTAAGAAAATACACCGGTGCTGAAATGCTTATGTGGGAAATTTTTAACTGGACTACAGTTGATGCATGTACAGTAATTATGATGAGGGGCATATATCATAATTTATCTCTGGAAAAAAATCAAGGGCACTATGTATTTTTTATTATTTGATTTCATCTCGTTTTTTATTTTTGCATACGATAAATATTCCATGAAATATTGTCATCTCTTCCCTCCACTTATCTTAAGCTTTTAGTGTTACCTTCAACTTTATAAAACTGGCCAAGCCTAAAGAAAGACAAGCCTTTTTTTTAATGGAGTAAATTGTATGAAATAGACACGAAGTTTAAATCTTGAGGTCTGTGTTGTTATTGTCAAACTGAGGCATTAAAACCGGGATGTGTCATAATTATGGTACCACTGTATCAATGACTGGTGTTCAAAAGAACATAAAAATGCAGCTACCATGTAATCCCTCTCCTAATATCTATGCAAATACAAAACATTACCTATTCAGACAGAATTCAATAAAAATATGTCATGTTTTACATTCTTTGTCAGTGTTTTCTGCAGGAAATAGTGCTTGAAATTGAATTTATTGATATACTATGCATGCATAAACCTATAACATTCACACAACTGCATTCCTGGGCTGTGTTCTTTATTGAGCTGCTGTCTGATTTATTCCAATCAAAAGCCTTTTGAATACCAAGCCCACACAAAAACAAAAATGTATTCACGACCGTAAATAGAAAGGTCACTCGAGGGACACTCTGCATCCGCAGACAGGATTAATTGCAAGCGCCCTGTCCCGCTGAGCACAATTAGTGTCTGACTAGCATGACACTTCCTGCAGTGATTCATCTATAAAAGATGATAATGATTGGCTGAGGGATGAAACATCCCTGCCGTGGTGCACAGCCAGGAGGCATGAAAAGACAACCCTGCCCCTCAAATTGACTAATTAGTTCTTTGCCACTTATATTCTTGATTACATTCCTCCTTTCTACATATTTTATATCAGCCTGAGTCACATGATAAATGTGATGCTGGAAAATGTCATTTGTGAATGGAATTGCATGGGGATGCTTAGATCTGTTGGTCGGTCTATGGTTGGAATTGACGGATATAGCTGTCATTGGGCAGCACAGTGCGAATCGGTCAAAAGATATGGGCTTTGTAGCTTGCTGTAAAAGTGGACAAGAAAAGAAAATGCTTGTATATATTGTACAGGGGAAGAAAAGGTTGATTTATTGTTGTTAACGTACCAACAATAGGTTTGGTTCAATGTATAGTCGTATTATATAGTGCTCTGGACTTTGGGGATTCACCATTAAATGCATTTCTTCTCAACTTCAGTGTTTATGCCCAAGACCCCCCACCAGGGACCGAAGTGAGCCGTACAGTTCAGTGTTGCTCTTATTGAGGCACTTGCTTCAGGCAAAGAAAGGTCAACATCAATGATTAATGAGAGAGAAAAAATGTCAGGGAGGTGAGGCCAGAAAGAGCAATTCTGGGTGGACCTGTATATTCAAGGTTTTTAAAGGAAAAAGATAACATTTTCCTGGCAGGTTCCTCAGAGAATAGATCATTGTTACTAAAGACTGTTTTTGTCTCTGGTTTCTTTAATGTGAGGACACTGGAACAGTTTCATGCTGATCGATAAGTGGAGTCTATTAAATGGGCTCCATCTGAGTTCAGAGGAAAAGGACCAATTAGACTAGGTGCCCTTATGAAAATACATTTTAGATCTAATATTTAGATTTTTTTTAATTGCATAAAATAACTGAATCAAAAGCTCTAAAATAGTCTGTTTTTATAGATCTAAAGTAATGTTTATTGGAGCTATTTTTTCTTAGTAATGTAAAATTTCTTTTAATCGTGTTTTTCATTTCAAATGGAAACAAAATATGTTTTAATTATGTTCAATATTAAAGTGGAAAACGGAAAATATTTGTATATTTATTTTTAGATTTTACAAAATGCTTTTTGAACTAAAAACATAAAAGAAAAGAATAAATTAAAAACTTACAATAATTGTTTTAAAAAGGTGGAAAATCAAGAAATGTCATGTACATTTATAACCATTTGAATTTGATCAGATAGTCAGCCCTCATTGTTTACTTTCTCGGGCCGCACAAGTTGATGCAGGGGGCCAGGTTTGGCCCCCAGGCCGCCACTTTGACACCAGTGGTCTAACCAATAACATTTCAGCCATTATTTTATATGTACAATGCACAAAAAATAGGCACAAAAAATACCACGTTGTTTTCACAATGGCGTGTATTATTCTATTACAATATGTTTTTGTGTGTCTATGTTTAATGGGCGTGGTTGAGGTCAGAGTTCAAATAGCCACTGCCATTCTTGAAAATGGCGGATGAGTTAGAACGTCAGTGGACTGCCGAACGGCTCAGAATTGACGATTTGCCGAATAAAGACCGGTTAAAGTTCTTACAGGACCGTGCAGTGCATTCGGTAAGTTATCATTAGGGGATTTCAAAGCCCCCGTTCTCATTTTAAGAGCGTTTCTTTTCGACGGGAGCGTCTTTCGTTCGCGTGATGTAGTCCCATGTGGATGCAGACAGACAAATGTTTGCAAACAAATTTGCTACATTGCGTTACCTATTGCTCTTAATGTTTAAAAATGAATCATTTTATTGTGTTTCAGTCCCTCAATCAGCACAGACCGCTGGGAAACATCAAGAATGTGGCCAAAACGACCAAAGAGGAGCAGATTGTCGACCCCATAACGGGCTGTTTGTCAGCTAAGTGAGTCGTTTTTTAAATACTAGTTTGTATTTCATCTCTCCGTGTAATAATTAAATGTCAGCGTTCAATGCTTTGCTCAATCAGCGCGTTTGTCATTATGATGCATTCAAATTTTGAATCAAAACAATAATTGGTCTGATGTTTTTTAATTGCAAGATCTCTTTTGGATCATTGGTGTAGGAAATAGTACACTTATAGGAAAGAATACTACATGCCAGTGGTTCTTAACCTCGTTGGAGATACTGAACCCTAATTTAGTGTGAATTAAAATGTTTTCAAATTTCTCACAGCACTGATTGACCTAAACCTATGGTAAAATATTTTTTCCTCTGTTTATGAAAAGAAAAAAAACGGATGCAAGAATGCCTATTTTTTGGATATTTATTTTTTAATAGAGTGGATTTGAAATGATTGACTGGCAAAACTCATCCAGGATGAAATAATGTGGGTCATTTGTACATCAATATTGTTAAATAAGCAATCACATAATCACACTGTTTTGTAAAGATTTAAAGCAACGAAGATGTTAATCTACCAGACCAAAGAAGTCGATAATGACATAGGACCTGTGTTTCAGGTTATTTTCTTTATTATTTTCATGTAATGTGTACTGAAGATACTCTTTGTATTTTGCTTCTCTTCAGAGTCCACCCAAGTTTACCAAATCAACGTGAAAGAAAGGTGACTTTGGGGTGTGGCGCAGCCTTTGACACTATCCAGTATGTTTTCTATATTTCTTTTATTATTTTCATGTAACGTGTACTAAAGATACTCATTTTGCTTCTCTTCAGCGTGCACCAAATCGACGCTGAAGAAAGGTGACTTTGGAGCGTGGCACAGCCTTTGACACCAACATCTCGAGGGTCACTATCCTGTGTTTTCCATATCTCTCACCACATTTGAATCAAATGATCAACAAGCTGTCCAGGAGCTTGATGCTGACTATTTGATTCGAGTGTTGGAGAACATGGTAAATTGACTGAATAGGGGCTCTTGATGACTACCTCTGCAGTGGACAGAAAGCAAACCAAGCAACTAACTGTGCAGTCATCAAGAGGGATAAGTCTAATTTCCTTTCAGCCTTCTACTGTGGCTTGCTGACTGAGGAAAGGAAAGATGGGGCTTCTCATGTTGGTAATACCTAACTGTGTTTTATTTCTTTTTTTAATGTTGGACTTAGTAAATTGTGCTTAAACCTCTTTTTGTTTTCCAGAATTCCATCCAGTACCAAGAAAACATTCTTCGTCTATGGATGGAAGCATTACCTCTAGATGCTGGCTGGTTTATGGGACTTTATCTCAGCCCCTTTTTTGTGGAAAAATAAAGCCTCTGAAATCTAATTGTTGTTTGAAAGTTTTTATTGAAAAACATTTGCACACTTAACATTCACTTTGAAAACATTTTTGGTTTGACTGCTTGCTTCCACCTGTAAACAAAAGCAACACAATTTATTTGAAATTCTGCCCTAAACACTTAGGCATTTTTTTTAAATGCAACACTTATAATAGAATTTAAAAAAAATATTCACTCTAAAAAAATTTTTTACTCATTCATTTTTTCCCCACAAAATACTTAGAATTTTTTTTTCAAAAAAAGCTCGTTAAACACTTAGTCATTTTTTCCTTAAAAATACTTATAAAAAAATTAAAACCAGAAATACTTAGTCAATTTTTTATTTTGAAACATAGAAAAAGACAGGACATATAAACACCAAAAAAAAAAGGAAAAAAAAGACCATTGAGGGTCTTGGGGTCTTTTTTCTCCAAGTGTTTTGACAAAGTTAAATGACACACAAATCTCTTTTATTAAAATGACTGGTTGAAGAAAAAAGATGAAATCCTCCTCACCTTCGGAATTGGACATAACCTAGAAAATAAGAGGGGATTAGTAAATTGCAACTTGAGTAAAAAATTAAAAAAGAATGTTGACGTAGAGATTCTACGATTAACTTACCTCTATGAAGAGTTCAGAGATGATGCATTGGCAACGTGGGAAGAAGATCACTTAGACCTGCATATAAAATAAAACAGGGGTTAGTCATTACAATAATGTAACATTGGAATGTTAGGACTTAGATATTTCACGCTAAATTAACCTCTCAGAAGACTGCCAGCAGAGTTTGGAGATAGTGGGCAACCTGAGGACATCGTCTGGACCTGAAGCATATAAAATGAGAGGGGGGTTTGTCAATAAAATGAGATTATACAGTTTTGACTTAGATATTCTACAATTAACCTCTCAGAAGACTGTTATCAGAGTTCAGAGATGATGCATCATCTTCAAATGAGCCACATGGACCTGGAGCATGCATATAAAATAAGAGGGGGGGTTAGTCAGTAAAATAATGAAATTAGAATGTTTTGACTAGGATATTCTACAATGAATTAACCTCTCAGAAGACCGCCAGCAGAGTTCAGAGATGATGCATCATCTTCAAGTGGGCAACCTGGGAAGATCACCTGGTCCCCCAGGGGCTGGACATGGACCTGGTGCGTGGGGTTAGTCAATAAAATAATGAAATTAAAATGTTTTGACTAGGATATCCTACAATAAATTAACCTCTCAGAAGACTGCCAGCAGAGTTCAGAGATGATGCATCATCTTCAAGTGGGCCACTTGTTCCTCCAGAGTCAGGACATGGACCTGGTACGTGCATATAAAATAATGAAATTAGAATGTTTTGACTAGGATATTCTACAATAAATTAACCTCTCAGAAGAATGCCAGCAGAGTTCAGAGATGATGCATCATCTTCAAGTGGGCAACCTGGGAAGATCACCTGGTCCTCCAGTCTGGACATGGTGCATGCAACAACAAAAAAAGCAAAAGTTATCATATACAGAGACTGGAAATTAAACAGGTTTAGATTTTTTTTTTTTTTTGTAACTTTTTTTTACCTTGATTTGGCCAAGTCTCCTCTCCTGTAATTTCAAGGGTGTGTGCATGGTTCTGGGCACACGGGAATAGCTGCATCTTGATTTAACCAAGCTATTAGGGAAGTGCCAAACAATTATTACAGGAGAGAGAAATCTTACATTAAATGATCAAGATAAAGAATGAAAGTTAGTGAGTGATCCGTGCTCTTTTCCCTTTCCCAGACAAGGCGATTAAACAGAGTGACGTTAAAAGCTAGGAGAAAGAGGCCATAACATTTTATCGTGTGAAAACAGAACATTTATAATTACAAATAGGAAAAGTGTTTAGAACTTGTAGTGGAAACTAGCATTACATACGACACACCAGGAACTAAGTCGCGCCTCTGGATGTCATCTTTGATGTCTCGGCTTTGCTTGATTAAATTAAAAAGTCACGACTGCACGACTCAATAATGGAGAGAAAACGGGCAATATACTTTTTAAATCGTCGCCGCGACGCTAATGCTAAAATAGCTAGTGAGATGCTGCACACAGCCGGTTATGAAAAGGAGCACAAACTTAAATTGTCGACGGTTTGTTCAACCTGGCATTAAACGAACAGATTTGTTGGCGTTTTAGGCTAATTGATTCCTAACAAATCTACTGTTAGCGTGATAAAAACTCACTTAGGCCAGTGAATTCCTCTAGGCTTACCTCGTTTGGGTGTTAGCCGTTCGACCAACAGCATAGAAATGGTTCCAAAGGGGGAGGACGCTGCGTGTGTGCTTGATTTACGCACCTGCGTAGCCACGCCCATATTGTCGCGCCACATTGAATGTGGAAAAGATGCTGGTTTGCTTAACGTGCTCCACTAGGTGATTTGGTTTGTCCTCTCAAATTAATACCTATGTTTTGTAGATGACAAGGAGTCGTGATTTTTGCGGTCTTGATGCTATAAAACAGTGTATATGTACTACAATGATAATCTAATACATCTTTAAACTCAAAGAGGGAAGCTCTAGTTACTATTGCATCCCTCTTTGAATGAATAAACTATAGTAGAGTTCTTTCTTTAATTCTTTTTTTCTGAACCACTTTATCCTTAATAGGGTCGCAGAGGGTGCTGGAGCCTATCCCAGCTAACTTTGGGCCAGAGGCGGGGGACACCCTGAACTGGTGGCCAGGCGATCGCAGGGCAATTTAGAGTGTCCAATCAGCCGACCATGCATATCTTTGGAATGTGGGAGGAAACTGGAGCACCTGGAGAAAACACACGCAGGCCTCGGGAAGACATGCAAACTCCCCACAGTTGGACCAAGCTGGATTTGAACCCAGGTCCCCCACTGTGAGGCTGACATGCTAGCCACTCACCCGCAGGGCCGCCCAGATTATTATTGATGCTTTTAGAAAAATAAAAAATGAATAATGTGTCACAGCTGTAGCTGCAGTAAAGGTTTTAGAGCCATAAAATAATTATTGAGGGTTGGATTGATTCAGACGTGGCATCACTGAAGGCCGAATGAAATGCATGGCCCACTACAGTGAAAATAGATATACTTAATGAACAGACGTCAGTGGGGATCATCTGGCAATGTATAATTCCACTCTTGTGTCATATACTTGGAAAGATATACACTATACAGGGCACACGTTTTTGATGACTTTAATACAAACACTGCTAATTTGCTGATACAGGAATGCAAGAACTGCAATTACACACTTCCACATGTGCAAAACACAGCAAAACAGAGACATTTAATAGAGGGGTTTTGAGGTTTGCCTGCCATATTTCTAAAAGCAAGGGAGGCAAAATACAGAAAGCTGTCCAATCCATTTTGACCGGGAGAACTGGCATTGATTAGCGCACTGAAGCATTCACAGCCCATCCGTCCCTTGTTGAAATGAACTATTGTCATCAATAGCAGGCAATAAGTTCAATACTAGGGACTTATATTAGAATTCAAATGTATCATTTATTTGTAATATTTGATAATATGTTTTCTTAATTATCAGAAATAGTTAGTCGCTTCATAAAGAGTTGAAATATTCTAGAATAATCAACATCAGTCTAATTATATAGTTGCAGTTAAATAATTGGGGAGGTTTATTACTTCTTCTAAATATGACACTGACACATTTTTTAAACCTACTCATAAACATACTTAATTTCAAATTTGAAATTATTTCCATTTTACATAAAAAAGTAAGCTCAATTTTACTTTAACCTCACAAATCCTTTTTTTTTCTTTCAAATGGAAACATTCACTTATTAAACATCGTCTGTCTCCATTCTATTCTTAAATTGCTTTTATCTAACATAATTCAAATAGCAAATAACATTTTACACTGTAGACTTCTATTTAAATTTTGCACTATTTGTACCAAAATGTGACACATAATTACACCAGTGATTTTACTGTCCAATCCAATTCACCAAAAGAAGGATGTCATTCATCCTTCCTGACGCGAGGAATTTAATTTCTCTCCTGGTGGTCCTGATGCTCCCACGGCACCGGATCATTTTCATTCAATTGCGATCCGGACTCCCTCTCGTGCCAGAATTGCTCCACGTCCGGCAATCCCAGTCCGTCTTTGTCCACGTTTCCTCCTCCCTTCGCCTCACATTTCTCCAGCTGAAGCTCGCCGCTTGTTCCAGGCTCGGCGCTTTCCACATGATGTCTCCGGTGGCCGGACGTCTCCGGTCTGGGGAGAGGCGACCGTAGCGAGGTGGGGGTGTGAGGTCCGGGTTTAGGCTTGGGGGGTGGCTGCTTGCTGAAAGTAAGGCGCCTCCACAGCCCCCGATAACCCTCCCGGAAATCCTCGGAGAGAGCCAGAATGATGATGGGGTTGACGAGCGACAACGACAAGGCGAGGAGTTGAGCCGAGACGACGACCAGAAGAGGAGGAGAAGGGACCGAGCCCTGGGATTGTCCGTTGGCGGAATGGCGCTGCCAAACCCAAACCGCCCACTGTGGAAGCCACAATATAGCAGCGGTCACTGTCAGATTGAAAAGCATCAAGGTGAGCTTCCTGGATTTGATTTGTGTGCGCAGATTCTGACATTTACTGGAGCGCCGTTGGCATTGACCGTAAGCCTTCCAGAAATATACGAGGGAAAAACTCAGGGGAGCGCAGTAGACCCCTAGCGGGTACAGCTTTGTGTATACAGACATGAACTTCCAAGCTTCAGGGGGGACCTCCAGGACGCACATGAGACCACCGAGCCCTCGTTCCAGCGCGGAGAAGAGCCAGTGAGGGATGGCGACGGAGCAAGCTGACAGCCAGATGAAGAAGAGCACTACGAGGATGGAGCCCAGGTGTACGCTCACCTGCTTGGTGGGGTTGGACACGTAGCGGTAGCAGGCTTGAGCCATGACGGCTACCGTGAAGCTCTTGGCCGCCAAACAAGAATGGAGGAACCAGTCGGAGGTCTTGCATATCAGCCAACCCAGTGTCCAACTGGCTTTGGAGAAGGAAGCGGCCCGAAAGGGGACGCTGAAGAGAAGCACCAGGCAGTCGGCGAACGTCAGATTGAAGATCAGGGAGTTGATGAGGGACAGTTTGCCCCTGTGGGCGCTGGAGAACAAGATGGCCATAGCGGTGAAGTTGCACGCCAAACCCAAGACGCAAAGGAGGCCCAGGAGGGTCGGCACGAGGACTCGAAGCTCTCCGGGGTCCAAATGTTGGAAGGACCCGCTGTTGTCGAATGACCAGTTCATCACCGTCCAATTGTTTCCAGACAGATTGTTCATCACCCAAGAAAAGAAAATCTTCAGAATGATTTTGGGGAGATGAGGAAGCAGAGTCAATGCTGTATGGATCTTTAGTGTGTGATCACAAGGAAGTGGCTGTCTGTCTGCGGATTTAGCAGCTTGGGTGGCAACTTATAAAGATGATGTTTGATTGACAGCTGGGGTGCCCAGTTGACTGATAGCAACGGAATTCCATCTCCTGGGGCCAATTAAGGAGACTATACATTGAGGTGCTTTACCACATGGCTGTGATCAATTATTCATTTTTTTGGGTGCAAAAATACTTCCGTTTTACTCAAGGCGACACCAACACAACCAGTTATTTAATGTATTTGTTCTTTAACTAATTTTGTGCCATTGACAGTGACACATGTTCAATTCCATGTGACTGTACTGTGGATGAATCAATAACATTTCAAATGGATAGGCACAAATAGAGAGATTAATTGGCACATTAAAAAAGGCTTTTTGGTTTTAAAAAAAAAACATGATATGAAAAGTTTTTAGGAATGAATTTACGTATAACAGGAATGAATTCACATACCCCAAAGACAGCTGGGTCAGGCTCCAGCAACCCCCGCAAACCTCTCGAGGATGGGCGATATGGAAGATGAGAGATGAGATAAGATGAGATGGAAAAAATACACATCCTGAAATTAATCAGAAACAGGCATTACTTGAAGAAAAAAAAAGAAACTGACTCCTTTTTAGCAGTTTTTGTTTGAACTCCCAGTTCAAAATGGATTAGACGTCTCTCACCGTCAATGGCACTAAAACATTCACTGTCAAGAATTGGTAATCAATGTAATTTATCAGGTTATCCACAAGAGAGCGCTTTCACTCTAACTACTGCTTGAGAAGCACAAAAAGCAATTTTGGTTTAAACCTGCACATCTTTATTACATTTTTTTAATCAAAAGAAAAGTCCGGTAAGCAATAAGACTGCATGGTCATTCGTATTATTACATTCTGAGCTATAAAAGTCTCACAAATGAAGGTTGTAGTGTTTAAAGGAACCATATATGTACACAATGAATTCCCTGATTTCACAGAGTTTGCTTAGACCTTTTTGTTTTAGTGCTTACTTACCTCGGCGAACGCTGGCTCTTAACACAAAACGCCAGATTGCTTCTAAAAGCCAACTCGCAATACTGGACCACACTCCTCCAATGGGTATGGACAAACAATCTGAGATTAAAAACATGAATTTACAAAGCAACAACAAGCTCACAAAGTGCTTCAGATGGTCTTTCCAAGTTTAAATGTCTACATTTTAACAGGTTTTAACTAGTGTTGCACTAATCTCGATACTAGTATTCAAAGGGAGCACTAAAATGCAAATATCGGTATTGTGAGTCCTGAAAAATAAAGCTCCAATACTGTGTAATGTGGATTTTGGAAATTTAGTTTCAAAATGCCCAATAAGAACCTATGTGAGTTTTTATTCTGTTAAGTCCTGTTGAGAAGTACTTATTTACCAGTCATATACTCAATGTATGCGCTTTTACTTCAAATGGTTGATAAATTTAGCTGTCAAAATGTAAATAACAGTGAAGTTTTATCAACATTGACTTCGGCAAAAAAAGTGTTTGACCAATCATTTTACATTCAAGTGACTATGCAATAGTTTAATACTAAAAGGAAAAACATTTATGTTTATGTTGTGGTATCAGCACTGTATTGGTATCAGCCAATCCCACACAGCAGATTTCTATCGAGGGCCAAAAACGGAATTAATGCAACACAAGTTTTAACCATCACATGCATTTTTTTCAGAACTGTAATTTACCTTTTCAAGGGAACATTTTTCTTTTTAGTAATATTCAATTTAACCCTTTTCCGTCTTTGTACAAGGCTCCAAAACTCACCTGAAATGGACAACAACAGGCTTTTACTAAACACAATGTAGTAATGTTAAAGCCTCTGACGCATCCTCATCCTTCTTCGGTTTAAACACATTTTTGCTCACAAGAAAAAGATGTGGAAACAAAAGAAATGCCCTTTTTTTTTCTTGTAACATTTACATTTTCTTCATCATCCCCTCCTACATAGAACCCCACATACCAAAAGAAGGCACCACAGCAGCTAAACACACTCACAGACCAGTATTAAATAAACCCATCAAAAACAGCCTCATTCATATCACAGATTTAAGTAAAAAGACTGACCATATGTCACAGGCAAAAAAAAAGTCTCTTCTCCCCCTGGCCCTTTTGTAATTGCAGCAGGAAGTTGTGCCATCCCAGAACGCACTTAACTTGCACCACAGTTAGTAGCTCGAGAGGGGGCGCTCTTGCTACATGGCCTCGAGTCACGTGCGCTCTAGTTTTTTGTTCACTGTATCCACATCCCCCGCCTTTGTCTCCGGGTTTTTTTTGCTACATCTTGTTGCTCATGCAGCTGTAATCTTGTTGCACAGGATTCCCTTTCTGTCCGTGGGTGTGTGGATGAATAAATAAAATGATCAGACTCCTTGGTTACGTCCTCAAAGATTCCACAACCTTTATGTCCATTTGCAGGAAAACCCTGCACATTCTCCGTCTCAGTTGACCTTGTCTTGGAAGATGTAAAGATTGTTGGTGGCCGCAACGGCGATGATGTTCTCGTGCGGATGCCACGTCGTGTGAAGGATCTTCTTACTGAAATCTAAGCTGTCCACGCTGATCTCGTCTTTTCTGCGTTTGCCGCCTACGCACACCTGCGGAACAGCATGGTGGATAAGCACGGGGAGTTTTAAAAGCGAGCTCCCTGGGGGAGGGTTGTTTGTACCTTGCGGGGTTTGAGAATGGCTCGGGGCTTGCTGTTCTCTCTGGAGGCTTCCAGTGTGACGTCCCGTTTGGTGTTCCGGTCGAACATTCGAAAGAAGTTGTTGTATGAGCCAGTCATTATGACGCTGGGTTAAGAGAGAATATGGCGTAAGTGGGAGAATTTGATGAGAGGTGGAAATGAAGGGAGTTATCTCACCTGTCTGATCCGTTCCAGACACACTCAAACTTGTCAAAGATGCAGTCGTTCTCGTAGAGGGAACAAAGTTTGCCTCGTAAGTAGTCATGGACCTGAAGAATAAAAAAAAACATATGTCATTTTAAGGATGATCAAAAGAGTCAGGTCCATACGCAGGGTGTAAACCAGCAATTTCACCAAAACACAGTAAGGATTGTTTGGATAATTGCACTTATTCTAAAATCTGCCGTGATTAGATTTCAATTCGATTCAAGCAGTCAAAAATTCCAAGCAAATTTTGTGAAATGTCGAAGATTAAAATGCTAATCAATTCAATCGCTTTAAATCACTGCTTCAACTCACCTAATTCAGGGTGTAACTCACCATTTTTATGACGATACAACCTCGATTCTTTGGAAAACACTATGATATTTGCCAGTATTAAAAGTACATTCTACTTGGGAATGTTGTGAGAGTAAGCTGCAAATTACATGCAAATGTACTAAGCTTCATCTTTTGCCTTGCTTGTGATTTTGTGTTGTCAACTTTTGAATTATGTCCACACTTTAGGGCCATGCATCCCAAGAGTACCCATAAACCGAGCAGTAAATGAGTGATTCAGGCAGCAGGTGGAGAGGGAACTAAACAGAAAAATCCCTTGAGCCCTACACAGGCCTTTTTTAATCACGATCTGCCCTCAGATTGCTTCTTCCCTTGATCACCCTGTGTGTTTGTGACCCATGTGACCTGACACAGTAGGAGCTTTTGCCCTTTATAGGCTAAATCAGTACAGCACCACTATCTGTCTTCTTACAGGACTGTGCTCAATAAGCACTCGGGGCATGATTGCTTAACATGGCGTGCTTGCAGCGTGACAGTGAATGGGATTATCTTGAGCGATGACTTCAAAATCGATACATCCTGATTGCTTTTTTGCCGGCACGTGAATGTGGGTGTGCCAACCCATACCTGGTACGTCTCAAGCGGCTTGTTCTCCATTTGTAGGTCCCACACTTTCACTGTGAGGTAGTCCCTTGTCATCAAGTAACGTCCGTTGTGGCTGAACTTGATGTCAGAAATTGACGAGATGATTTCGGAGAAAAAGGAGCGTGTGGCGGGATCTTCCGGCTCCTCGAAGTCTAAACAAAAGAAGGATATATTTAGAGTTAAGAAGAAAAAAAAGGTAGATTTACATAGTCTGCAGAGGCTGGATTTCCCTCTGAGGATTATTTGTGTGTATTTGCTAAGGGAAACAGCCACGGGTCACCATGATGGGTAAATATTGGTTATGATTCATATTGATTCTGGCAGCTGCTCATCTGTGCCTGAGTGATGAGAGCCAGACATTCCATTGTGAGCTGTCAAGTTAGTGCTCAGCTCTGCTCTTACTCCCCCATTTTTTGCTTCCCCACTAGCACTGAGCGATATGGGTAGAAAAAAAAAATTCTAGCGCCATCATTTTATGCCATTCATTCATTTTCTGAACCGCTTATCTTCACCAAGGGGTTGCTGGAGCTTATCCCAGCTGACTTTGGGCGCCCTGAATCAGTGACCAGCCAATGGTAGGGCACAAAGAGATGGGCAACCATTGATGCCCACACTCAGACTTCAGGGCAATTTAGTTTGGGAGGAAATCGGAGTACAGCACAGTGAGATATTTTTTTGTACTTTTTGTGCATAGGTAAAACTGACCAATACACAATAAGTAGTACACAATAATAATTGGTCAGCAGTAACGGCAGGCAAAACATATTTCTTCCACTCTTGAGATAAAGGTAACGTAAGTATGGATTTGCAATCATGTTAACGTAATTATTCCAGATACATGTTTCATTTTCTACCATCAATCTGTAAAATGAGAAGATCAAGCCCACAATAAAGATGCTCTTATTCATATAAATCATTATTACTTTTCAGCAATCCTATCCACTTTCCTCTCCAACACACTACCTCCATCATTGTCCACCTCCCATTTCCTTCTATATTGTGATATGACAGTGGGGAGTCTAATAAGGGATACGTAGTGAAAGATGAAAAAATTGAGAACATAGGGGGGGTTTTTAGAATGGTATAGAAATAAGAAAAACAAATCAATGTCTAAGTGCTAGTCCCGTTTGAGCCCCGCTGGATTTACGTGTATGTCAGTGATGCATGTTTATATGCGCGTGTGTGCGTGTCCTTGGCCTCTATTCTGCCCCACATTCCCCTCTGGGGGCACATAATAGGCTTCCTAGGGGAGTTGGTAGGGAGGGGGGCTGGTGGCTGTCTCTCCTTCTATCCTGGGGCTCAGCATGTTGGCATTCTCCTCTCCCCCTGTTCATCCTTCCCTCGTCCGTCCATTCATCTCATTTCTAAACTGATTGATTTCAGCTCAGTGATTTATAGCAGCATGTACGTGGGCGCCAGAAGACTGTGATTAATATGTTGTTGCAGTTGTTTTTTTTCCTGAAAAATATTGCTTAGCGATACAGCTTTTATGAGGTTACATACGTATTTTTATCATGGGTTCAATAGTGCCATGCCTGACTGCAGGCTAACGCCCACCCGTTGTGTGTGTACAGTTGTGAGTGTTTGCTTGGTGCTTCACTATTTCAACAACTACTATTGAGTAAAGAAACAGCATGTATCCTAAAAAGCTAACATGTCAATATATTACATGGGAGGAAATGACGGACATTATTGGAAAGCAGGGTGTGTCCGTGAGGGTCTCGTAATGCGATTGCTCCTGCTATTGATTCTCTCGCTTAAAATGTCAATGTATTCATTATTCATTCAATTTAAGTGCTTGCATGAGATGCAAAGTCTTGAACGCCGGGTCACTCATTGTTTAAGAGGCACACTGCGATTTATTGACGAGTAATCAGTGGTGGGCTGGAGATCAGAAGAATGGCTGCATGCTACAGTCACATAAAGCCAATCTGAAAAATGGACCGTGTGAGTGAACAAGTGTGTACAGATTTGTACCATGTTCGTATTGTATCTTTTAATAAAACAAATTGTACATTACATTTTGTATCACTTTGGCATTTTTTTCTCATTTTAGAGAATACACTACACCAATATTAGTCTACCCCGATTTAATTTAGATTGAATTCAGAAGCCTCCTTTAAGTTTAACATAATGTATATTTCCATGTCTAATTACTAGTGTTGTTGAAAAATAAATACATATCTGAAAATGAAAATGAAAAATAGGATTTGCTATATTGAGTTGCACCACCCACATGCATTGGCATTGATTAAAGTTGTTGTTTTTTTATCTGTTAAATCAGATTATTATTATTCTCTTATCCATTCCTATATGTGCATATATTATTCATGATTATTCAAATATTACTAGAGGGCAACAACCATGCTGCTATGATGTTTTTAATGTCAGGATGAACCCTTAACGGATGGGGGTGGCATGTGGTTTTTCTAACAACACATTTAAAACGGAATCGGCCATCATTCTCTCTGCAGTTGCTACTTACATTTACAGTGCTTGTCACAGAGTGCAGCCTCCCTCATGTCACACAGTCTTATTGAGCCCTTGCTGCTGCTGTATGCAAAAGTATGACAATGCTGGGGGTGAAACTCTGCTGAGGTGATCACTTCAGTCAGCTCCTCCATATTGGCTGGCTTTATATCCACAATGTCTAAGTGTTGGGATTTAAGGACAAATCGGAGCTTTGTCAAGTGTTAATTCATGATGCCAGATGGAGGATAAATTTAGCAACAACAAAAAAAGGATACTGAAGCTACGGTCAGTGATTTCCAGATTCCACAGGTTCACTCGGAGGTCATCGGTGGAGATGTAGGTCTGGAGGTCGGAGTTCACAGAGATGGAGTTGATGTGGTAGGTGTGGGCGTTACTGAACACTCGTCTGGCTGTGGCTTCAACCATCAAATCCATCGGTTGCAGCACCGGCACCTGAACCGATAGAATAAAAAAAAAAATGTAAAAATCATTCTTGATAGGATAATGCATCCTCTTTGGAGATAGCAATGCTGCAGGTCTGTTTATCTGTCTTTTTTCAAATGCAGATGACAGATGTGCAAATGTGACAAAAGTGTGTAAGTGTTCCACCAAACCACAACCCTTCAACTGCAGGGATTCATATGACATTTATACTCCACTCATCTTAATGAGACGGGGGAAAGCCGTGCAAGCGCTTGCGGGGTTGTTTGATGAGCTGTCTCGATCAGACTGTGAATATCTGTGCTTCTCTCCAAAAGACACATGCGCATACACAAGCTAAAATGCTCTCTTTTTTTAACAACATGGTAGCAAGAGAGTAAATAAAGGGCAAAGACTAAGAGCAATATCTTAAGGCTGGGAATGTCCTGCTGAGGAACGAAAACTAAACTCTCCAGAATTTGCAAGAACGCTCATTCGGAGAACCACACCAAGCATAGAAACAATTGCTGCGCCAAAGCTCCAGATATACCCCAGTTTCTGTTTGCACGCAACCCCCCATTGGCCAGATAAAAGCCAGAAAAAGAATGAGGAAAGGGGAGCGAACGAGGCAACAAATCGACTCTCTCTTGGGGGTGTCACTCCATTTCAAATCTTTCATTTACTGTCTAGAGAGAGACTTAAAGCACATGAACCTACTATCTACAACTCTGTATTCCTGATTTTTAGTGGGTATTTATTTCTTATTCAGGTTTTTAAAATGTCAGCAACACCACAAGCGCATGGAGATTTCACACCTTCTAAACAGGATTTCCACAGTCACCAGCCTGTCTTGTATGATCCCCTGGCTAGCCAAACAAAGAGGTACAGACACGCTGAACACTACACTAATCGACTATGACACACACAGACACACACTGTCTTATGCGAGTCCCCTCTCATAAAAAAAAATCTAGGGGGGTTGATAACAAAAGTGCAATGAGATGATAATGCTGGTATACGATGGTCTTGACCTCAATGCACATATCAATAATTCATTTTTTTTTACTTCATACTGACTGTTGTTTTGAGAAGGAGGAGCAAAAAAATGAGCCCAGAGAGCAGCTAAGATGAAAAGCAAAGGTTGCAGCAGAATATAAAATCAATGAAACTAACAATATAGAACGTGATGGCAAAAAAAGATGTTGAAATGTAAACCATTCTATTTGCTTTGTTGTATAGTCGGTATAGTTTACAATGAAGAACTATTAAGAAGAATACGACTGTACGCATATAAAATGTCTTAAACTGGTGAACAATAACTTTCATAATATCTCCATGATTCATTGGCAATATTGGGAATCGAGCCCAAACCTGCAATTTTCAAAGGATCGTAATCAGATAAAAAAGATTGCTCACAGTGGCCCAGTCAAATTGGATTGGATTTCTATCGCCTGTCAATGGCAGTGAAACTCAAATAATTAAAATTATCACACTAGATGACCAAGTCAATATTTTAAAATAATCTTATTTATGTTAAACATACTGGGCGGCACGTTGGTGCAAGTGGTTAGCACATCAGCCTCACTGTTATGGGGTTGGGGGGTTCAATTCTATCTGTAATTCTGCTGGAAGTAATGTATTTAATAATAATAATTTAAACAAAAAACTTTGGAATGGGCTGAGTGAGAGTTCAGTTTTTGTTGTGCGTTCTTACTCGTAGTGACGTGATGGTGGACGGGTCCCTGATGCGTCCGTCATCGTCCTTCAAATTGTAGCCCTCTGGCCGTTTGTCCCTTTCGCTGATCTTCCACAGCTTCACCGTCTTGTCTATGTAATGAGAAAAAAAAATCACTTCAGTTGACAAGGACTCAGTATACATTCAATCTTTGATAAACAACAGATGTGAGGGGTATCCAATCTGACACGTGAAAGAGGCTGCAGCAGTATGATGGATGGTTGCAGATTTGGTAATGTCACCGATAGCAATCTACAAGTTGACGACGTGGCCTGCCTTGGCTGCATTCCAATTTTGCATTTACAAACATCAGTTACATCTCATCTTCCCGGTCCACTGAGAAGAACGCTGGCAGCAGTCAGGTTGTTATCGTTTTTTTCTTTTTCTTTCAATATCCGCTGTGTATATTGGTGTCAGCGCTGCGAGGCCATCGCCACAGGACCCCGCACCATCTGCTCCACCCGTCGCTAGCGCTTCCCCAGCAGCCATGCATGACGACCACAATCTGCACGACGTCTCCTCCGCTGATGTTGAAGCGCAAGTGCAGAGATGATATGTTTTGATGTGTGTGCTTGTGTCTATGTGCGATGTGGGGTTCATGCATGAAACTCTCAATTTAAAGCCTTCTGTTGGTGGCACACGCTCGACCGAGTGGAACGCAAACACGTTCATACGAGCAGGCGAGAAGATTGTTTTCATGACATTAGTGCCATCAACCTTGTTTTTTTTTTTCTCTTTTACTGGTAAAATGACTTACCATTGGTTGAAAGTAGAAAGTAGGCGGCATTCTGTTGTGGAAGCCATTTGATCTTGTTGATCTTCTCCTCTATTTCTAAACTCTTCAGGTAGTCAAACTCTGGTTCGTGGCTCTGGAATGTGCTGTAAACATTGTACTCCCCTCGACGTTGGGGTTGACTTTTGCTCTGTGAAGTTATAAAAATATGCAGATGATTAGAGTTTGACATTTACAGTATAGTGTTCACTTCAGGAGACAAAAAAAAGTGATGCGCCAAATGTCGAAGCAGATCATATCTTGGATCTGACATTTTTCGGCTCTGCACTCGGTCACTCTGAAAAGGGTAAACATATTCTGTCGTAATATAACATGCAGAGCTCCTGTTTTCTGACAACCATTCTAGATCTTTTTGAGATTTTTCAATAATCACAAAACGTTTTCTCACGATAGTTCTCGATATAAACAGTCCAGAAAGAGGAAATAATGTAATTTTTACCTTAACTTTAACCTTAACCAGTGCTTTTCATCTATTAAGTCCAATATTTATTGTTTTACAAATTCTAATATTATTACTTAACCTATTATTTATATGAGAAAATGGTTAGATCCATTGTTCCAAGACTTCACAAGTGAAATAAGTTAGATTATGCACCTAAAAAACTTTTTAAAATGACAGCATTCAATAAAAATGGTTGCTATGTGGTCAGTGTGTACCTCCTGCTCTCTTTGGAAGACAACCACTCGGCCTCCTTTATCCCCAGTGGCCAACAGCTCCCCCGATGAGTTAAACTCCACTGTTGAGATAATGTCAGCTGCAGGGGAGAAACAGAGAGAGAGAGAGGACAGAGAAATGTCAGTGTGGATGCGCACCAGGCGTTACCGCCTGTAAAAAAAGCAGACATATTAGAGAGTGAAGCGATTTTGAAGAACACAGTCATTAACTCACAAAGGACACATTTCAGATGCCCTCGGGTAACGAGAAGCACTAAAGTCAGTGACTGGCTGTTATCCAGAACCTTATTTTGTGAACGGGAGCCAAATTTGTGGCATATAATTATGCTCTTGTGTATTTTAAAATGTGTTGCTGTCACACTAAGAGGTCTATGTTCCTGCAAGTCCCTTATGTCATCTGAGCTCAGTTAAAGCTTCATTAAAAAGGCAGCAAACATGCGAGCATTTTACACATTTGATACACTAGATGCACATTTTAATTAGTTCCAATAAACGATCAACCAAGAGGGATGTGATATTTGAAACCTTGGCTATTATGAAACAATGACAATATTCACTGATGGGCTTCTGCTGTCTAATCTATTCAAACTGGGAAGATTAGCAGTAATTGAATGGCAGCTGCCACCCTTCCTTGTCAAAATGGATTGGACTTCTTCGTCACCGGTACTTTAATGCGATCATTCAGATCCAGCTAATCATCATGAAAGCGACGCTTGTGTTGCTGCTCATTCTATTTCACGCTCACTCACAGTTCCACTGGATGGCACCCCTAGGAATTAGCCAAACCGAAATTTAGAAAAGAAAAGCTTATAATGGAAACAACTGAATTTTGGAAAGAATAATAATAACACTCAAATTTGGCAGATACGTTTAGATTTATATGTTCACAGATGTCAAAATATGATGCTAAAGTACAATGGAAAACATTTTTTCTCCAAATTTATACACTAGAGGACATGATATGATAATTTTTGGAAAAAAATCGCAATAGAAGCCAGGTTAAAGCCAAAACTTTTAAAATATCGCTTTTATTTTGTGGAAAAACTGCCAGAAAAAACACATTATGGCATCATGTATTTTTGATATGTGGTGATTTATTTCTGGTAAAGGGACATCTATTGCCCATTCCCAATTAAAGAAAGATTAAGAAATGCAGTTTTTTTTTTAATACAATCAATGCTGGGACTTCCCAATTTAAATAGATTGGACGTTTATCACTGTCAATAGCAGCTAATCATTTAAAAAGCTCCCCTCTGCAACAAATGACGGTGATGATTACACATCTCTAAGCTACAGACATAGTACAGTAGAGGCTCCCTCTCTTTAAAATTGGCAATTATTTTTTCATAAGAAAAAAAGAGAGAGTGCGAAAAGAAGAGCTTTAGTTGTTTGGTATCCCCTCCACACCCTCTGTGGACCTTGTGAACAGAAGAGGGGGGTGTTGCTATGGAGACCATTTCCATCTCAAGCAGCAGTTGGTGGGGTTGTGCGTATGTGCGTGTGTGCCGATAGCTCTCACACTTTGGTGCTGATGCTAGCTGTCATTTGACGAGAGTACAGAAATAGGGGTAAAATAGGCTCCCACATTTACGGAAATGTAGGATTTGCAATGTCCTTATAATAGATGACCTGCAGACCAGCTTACTGTCCGTGTACATTTAAAGCTGCTCAAGCCAAAGGCTAAAAATAAAAGCTTTGCATATGTGAGAACAATAATTGATTGAAGACAACATGTGGCAAGACAAAAATTCAATCAGGAAATGTAATAAGATTTTGCAAAAACACCAGCCAGTTCACAACACCCTAAAAAAATCCAACGAGTCAATGAAATACTATGCAAGTGGTGCACACTCTTACAAATTCATCTGCCCTTTGTGCAGGTGGGGATTTCCACCTCATAAGCCATCAGGGCAAAACCAGTGATGCAAGAATCAGCTTGGTAAATTCTAGCATTCCAACGTTTATTTTTCCAAGTCATTTCTCTTTCTTCTTTCTCTTCCTTCCTCCCTCTCTCACTTTCTCATCATTAACAAATTAAATCACTGAAGAGGAACAGTAAATCATGGACACCATTTCCCGGTTTCTAGTTTACACACCAATACGTCCTTGAGTCATTTCCCAGAGTGAACAGACAGCAAAAGTCACTGAAGCTGAAAGTCAAAATGAAAACCTTAATAGGGTTTCTTACCCTCAACATGCAAATTTATTCAAAGCAGAACATAAGATCAAGTATTCTATCTCAGACACTGATGGACACTTGTATTTGATCAACTAAAGTCTAAAATGATTTATAACCTTGTCAAATCTAGAGCAAAAGAAGATGTTTACTTGCTGAATGGCCATATTTCGGCTGGAAATGATAAGAAACAATGTGAGGGGGAATAAACTGTCTCTTTTCTCATTTCCAGGAGCATCATTCTATGTCCATTACTACATGACTCTACATCAATTGCAGGTCAATACAAAGCCATTTGTAATTATCTGAAGGTTAAAAGCGTGGTGGTGATTCTACAGCTCACAAGTAATTATACATACGCACATGTGCTATGGTTCATCAGCAGACCATGACAGGATAAAGGACATATATCGCGTGGCTAGCCAGGTCTGACGTGGACAGGTCAGTGCTTTTTTGCAATGCTTGACATTACACACATTTATCATTAGGAATAACAGAGCACGTTAGCTTGCCGTAGTGATGTACTGAGCGACTATAAATCTTTCCTTGTTTCCATTCAGTAGTCTAAAGCCCATCTCCACCCTCCTTTCAACATGGAATTACTACTGCACCTAACTAGATGGAAATACAGATATATCGTATTGATTCTGAAATGCAACAGGGAGCTACGAAAACAAGCACACTGCTGGGAGAGCTTTTGAATGTATTTATAGACCCCAGTGTTAGGAATATCCATCAAGCAAAATAGACAAGGACACTGCACTAAGAGAATTGTTAGTGATGGGGGAGTGGGAGGGGCAAGCTTGATTCAGTATGTGGAGGTAGAGGCTTGTTGCACTAAGTAGGTCAATAAAAGATCCTCTCATTGGTATAGACAATGGTGAAATTAGACATACTCTGGTTCAATTTGCAACGACACAAAGTGTTTTTAACAAAGACTAAAATGGTACTAAAGGCAGACTGAAAGGATTTTTACATGAAGCAACAGGGAATTGTGGGAATGCTTTGTTAGAGACGCGACAAGGGCCGGGTTAAAGCAAAAGGCATTTAAAAAAACAATTCCAGTTGATCAAAAATAGGCTTATATATAGTATATGTGCAATTTAACATCAGTAGTCAGTGTAGCTTGCATACATTATTTCTGGCATTGATCGATTTTGTTTAAGCCTCAAAAGGTATTATCATAGATGCAGTATATGAAGCATTAATGAAGTATTTTTCTATCCAGATTAAAGAAATGATCAGAGCTCACATTAAGAGCCGCTTTACGATCAAGATCAATCAAAACTTTAAACAAAATCCGGCTGTAACTGACTGGTGAGCCAGCTATACGATTAAAAGGGTTTATTACGCTATATGAGCTCCCTACAAAGCCAAAGCGAATAAAGCAGCTCTTTTCATAAGAGGAGCACGACTCTTTGTAAAGATCTGATGTGAACAAGCTAATTAACCTGGTTTTTACTCGATCAGCCCCATGAGAGCGAGACCGTGTCTTTTGTCCTTTTGGGCGTGTGCGTAGTATAGTGTATGCTCGACATCGCTACGCTCCAGGGAGAGATGGGTGAAAAAGGTATCACTGCCTCATTTCTCCGACTTCATTACAGATGGAAAATGAGTGCAGACACAACAGAAGAGAAAAAATAGAACAAAGTTGGTGGGAGGCACTAGAAATAATCTCATTTGATCAATTGAAATGGACATTTTCTCAAATTTTCTTCACAAAGTTGGCTTCACTACTGTAAATATTATATATTATAGTACTATTAATATATTTTTGCAACATAACTGAGGAATATTTTCTTGTTTGCAGCCCTTAATATCTTTAATACATAATATTTTCTTTTACATTTATTATATGGTTAATATTATTAGTTTGTTGTTATTCACGTTACCCACCTCCACTTTTTAACATTTTTATATTTGAATATGTTATCCACCACCACTTTTTAACATTTTTATATTTGAATGGACTGTAACAGTCAGCGCAATAACCTATTAAAATAATAGCCTTGGTCATTTATACACATTTTCAGCACACAGAAAAAAACAGAGCCAAATGTTAAATAAAAGTATTTGCATAAAACAGCTAACAATCTATCCTCTTGCATGAAAATTAGACCGGAGGGAGGAGTAGTACATGCGAAAGGAGAACGGGGGCAGATTGAATTTTAATCCCACCAACAAAACAAAAGCTGCCTCTTGCCTTCTATCTGAAATCCTTTCATCTTGTTTTCAAGGCTGAAGGAATAAAAAAAAATGAAATGTCTGCAGGAGAGTCGTATATCATGTTTCCTCATTGATATCATCACTAAAATACAAAAGGTTCTCTGTGCTGCCCAATATGAACACAGCATTCCCTTATCAAAATGTCCTAATATACCAATTATTAAGCTCAGAAAGGTCAAACATGACTCCTTCTTGCGGGTAACAAGACCCACTCATGGTGAAGCCATCACAGTGGCTCCCCTACAGCAACCCATGAAAAAAAAAAGATCTTTTTGTACTCATGTTGCTGCAGAGCCACGGGTAAAATTTCATAAATTCTCATTAAATTTTCATGGTGCTGCAGATTTAATAAGCTAATCAGGGCAAAAAAAGCAGCTGCTGAATAAGGAGTGCGACTTGCCCCCAACTTCACAGCTTGCCAACTTCCCCCTATTACGCACACACGGCGCAATGGCACTGCGTGGCGAGGCGAGGTGCTATCAACGTTTGGGGTGAATAATGAATGGGACCTCGGGGTATGGTGGACTAAGTCTTTTCATGCTGAGGTCCTAGAGTCTAGCCCCGAGCCATTTGCTTAGTAACAGGCAAGCTGAGCTGCTGCTCCTCTCGCAAGCGGGAGCAATAAAGATTGCGGGCTTTCTGATACGG
Source organism: Stigmatopora nigra (assembly GCF_051989575.1). NCBI lineage: Eukaryota > Metazoa > Chordata > Actinopteri > Syngnathiformes > Syngnathidae > Stigmatopora > Stigmatopora nigra. The sequence goes on from NC_135521.1 coordinate 8,994,406, forward strand.
GGGTCTGCCTAGACAGTCAGTCAGACTGAAAGGTTCACATCACATAGTGCCTTGAAGGAGAAATTGTGTCTGGGGGGACTGGTGGGGAGCTTGAGGAAAGGATTACACCACCTACCAATAGATCTTTAGGTCATTGTTCCGTAAAGGAGCAAAAATCAATACCGGAGGAGACATTAGGTTAGGTTTCGCTTCACAGTAAGGAAGCTATTTACATCCTTTTTTTAAACCTCTTAGGCAGAGAATATTAAATTGATCACTGTGCTGTATTGCTAGAGCATAACATTAAGTCAGAGTGCACATTAACAGCTAGACATGCAGTCATGAATCCTAGAACCATTCAGTTGCCATTAACGCTGAATGTGTCATCTGCAGGTGGCTGCTTCGGAATATGACAAGTAGCCTTAATGGCCTTTCCTTTTATTGAAATGATGGTGATGTTTTGACAAGAGGTGCCTAAAGTGACACTCAATGTATAGTTAGGAACATTTCGTCTCAACGTTGTAACTACCCGCACAGTCAGCCAGGCATGGGATTGGTGAAAGGCAAAGGTCAGCGCCATTGACATCATTAAAACGTGACATCATTACAAGCTCCTGCTGCTACGGCCAAGCACTGCCTGAGGGGGTTGGGTATCCCTCCAAAATCACTATCTCTATCTCTCTAGGTGTGAATGTGTGTGGTCTGAGTCTATACTGGGCCTGATGGAACATGTGTGTGTGGGATTCATGATGAGACACCTGCTCTTAAAAGCTCAGACTTCAGTTTGACTTCATATTACTTAAGAAGAGCATGCACACCCATTTGTGATATATAGGCCATGACCGTCATAAATTAAAGCAGTAAAATATAACAAAAGTAGGCTTGGCTTGTTTGAAAAGCGCAGATGGGCCACAGGCTGGGCCGTGGTTTACAACCAGTGTCCCCACTTTTTCCTGATAAAATTCAGTACAGAACAGAGACTGGTTTGAAGGAGTTAGATGGGAACACCAAATGGAAGAAGCTTCAGTTTTTCATCTCAGCGCAAACAAAGATATTCATGCCATCCACCCCCCACTTCACAGTCTCTTTCTCTGTGTGCAAGGGGGAGTGGAGCCCACTCCGCCAGTTTTCAAGTGTACTACACTAACATGAAAACACTGCAATTTGAATGCTGCCTTACTGTCTGAACCAAGCTGCAAAAAAACTCCATTAAATGAAAATACACCATAAAAACACACTAGATTTAGTTATGCCTTATTAAATATTAATGAGTGGAAGAAGTTACACTTAAATGGTATCAAGTACAACATTAGAGGAAGTATTTAAGATACTGTATAATTTATGGCAAAACGGTAGTCGAGTAGTGAGCATGTCTCACAGTTCTCAAATTGAGGGCTCAATCCCAGGTGGGTTCCCGACTTTCCTGTGTGTAGTTTGTGTGTTTTCTTAGTACCTGTGTGGGTTTTTTGCTGGCTACTGTGGTTTCCTCCTACATCCCAAAAATACATGCTGGTTAAGCACTCTGAATTGCCCTTAGGTAAGTGTGTGTGTTTGTTTACTGCGCCCTCCGATTGGATGGCAAACAATTCGAGGTATCTCCCGCCTACTGCCCATTCTTAGATGAGAGGGGCTCCAACACCCCCACAACCCTTGTGAGAATGCGCATTACAGAAAATGAAGGATTGAATGAATGCATAATGTATGAAAACCTCCTACAGACTACTCAAAACTACAATGACAATATGACACATGGAGTTAATTGCTGCAAGTTAACATTAGTAATGTTATTATCTTATCACCCCCCCTCCCCAGTCATCAAAAAGTACAAACCAATCTGTATAATTAGCTACGCTAGAGACAGAGCAGTTCTAATGAAACATTTGGTTTGATGAATGTCTTTAGTTTAACTTAAATCTATAATTTTATGGTGAGTGAACAGCTTGCCAAGCTTGAGGGAACTGTTAAGAATCCAACAGTTAACAGGCAGACATTCAAGAAGCCGATGTGCCATCGAGGACAATGCGCACACACACACACACACAAGATGGGAGCAGCCGAAATGATTGCTCTCGAGCAAGAAAAATACATTGTTGCATGCTCAGCCATCTTTGTGTGGGAGACTGACAGTTTGAGTAAGAGCAGGCGACCTTTAGCATTTATTGGTTGCAATTTTTCGGAAAGCAAAATGATACTATTGTACAGTCGATGACTAAATAGTCATAATAACCAAAGCAAGCGGCTAAAATGCAAAAGTTTGGAAAGATTTACATTTTCAGTTATGTTAACCCTATTTGTTACAATACTCAATACTACAACAGAGATCAAAATGTAAGGGATAATTGTGATAAATATTTTTTTTATTTACTACTACGACCCATACTCTGTGAATATTATTTATACATATACCAGATCTGGCAAAGAACAAGGTAGAATAGGATTTGATGTCTATTGCGGATAATGGAAGTAAATGACTAAAATCATTCGCTGTTTTCCATAATAGTTTCAAATGGATGACATATGCTGTTGACATGCCGTCAATTGCAGCAATTGGGTTATCGTGTCTCAAAAACATTTGTCATTCTCTATTCTGGAGCTTTAATGCCATCACGTGTTCACAATTGACTCCAATGGAAGATTTGCTTGTAGTGCACTTCAGATTAAAACCTTCCTCTACCTATAATAGCATGGCTCGATTGCAACTGAATGTTCTGATACATTCTTGGGGGCGGCGAAAAAAAACAAACTAAAAAAGAAGAGGTTTGATATCAAGTATCTGGCTGCCATTGACAGCCCTTAACGTCTAATGCATTTTGACAGCAAGGACTGCCATCTTCTCCCAGTCTAGCACCGTCAATGGCATTTGTGCCATGAACATTCACAGCCAGTTTCAATAAATTGTACGCTGAGTGAAATTTGAAGATACCTTCCGTGGCATAGTTGTGATCGCGAAGGAAGCTGCTGTTAATTTTCCGGGTGTCGCTCTCCTCCTCCATTGATAAATCGGCTGCTTTGGGATCCTGACAGCGGCAGACCTCTCTCCCATCCTGGCCCGGTACCGTCAGCAGGCGGGCCGTGGAAGCAGCGGGGTGCTTGTCATGGCTCCAGATCTGCGGTGGAACGCCTGCGATCAAACACTCGACTTGCTCGCTCAGGTGATATCCTCCACGTCAGAACGCATCAAACGGTGCCCGGTGGGGCTTTACAAGAGTTCTTCCTCCCCTCCCCAGCGACTAGCTTTAAAATATCATTCCTTGCTCACCATAATCACCAATGAATGAGCAAATTGTCACGGGAAGCTGCAGCGATGCACTCGTAAATCTCAGGATTTGACTCGATGGATCTGCTGCCCCCTCCCAGTGCCAGCGGGGCGGGTGGGATTATGCGTCAAGGCGGCTGGCTTGCTCGCTTCAGCACTGGCAATTTGGCCAGGTCTCCGGTGGTTCCGTTACTACTCCTCCCTGTCTCCAGTGCGCCGCGTTGACTCGCTGTGCGTACACGCAGATGCACTGACATGGGGCTGCTGCCTCCGCACTTGAGCAGAGAGGGGCCCCTCCCATGCAGATGCAGGCAGGGGAGACACGATCGCAAGCAGTCAGCAAATGTGACGCTCGCACACACCCAAAGGGGAATTTAATAGGCTGATGACCACCAGTCATGATGGCGTGGGTGTTGCATTGACACAAGACTGATGGTCGGCTGGAGCGGGCTGCTTTTCATCTTCCTCTCCATGCTCAGAAACTGAATTTTCATCATAAAATTATAATTAAAAATGAAGGGATGGACAGATAAATGTATAGGGGAGGGTCCTCTTTTAACTTGAAGCCTTTACTTGGCAAGTGAGCCTTGTGAGGATAAGAGATTTACAAAATGAATGAAAAATGTTTTTTAAAAAATTGGTGTTAAATACAGTATATAAGCAAGCCATTCTGCATAAGTGGGAAAATTTTGAGAAGAAATTATGGACGCATTCTCAAGTTATAGAATAGACTTTGTAAACAACAGTATTTATAAAAAATGAATACCAGCTATCGAGTCAACTAGTATAAAACATTGAAAGAGTTACAACTGTAAAAACATTGTTTAACCGTTTCTAGATTTTCAGTATGGTAGATATTAAGCCCTAAAAATACGGTGTTGTTAATTAATTCGGACAGTACTGTTAACAAAATAAGGCAACTGAGAGTTTTTGGGTGGAGTATGCCTGGGCACCGTCGTTGCATTCAATGAAATCAAAGCACAAATGTTCAGATAAACACAAGCACAAAGACAAACAAAAGAAAAAAGAAGGCTGCAGAAGAAAAAAAAAAAAACAAGCATCCCAGACGTTAATTAATTAGATTAGTGGGGATGCTGTCTGCACCTCTTTCTCCAAAGATCTTCTTTAAAGTTTAATAACACCACCATGCCTTCTCATGTGCAAACAATAATCTTTGATGGCTCTCTGTGGATGCACACACACACAAAAAAAAACCCACAAACGTGTACATCCCTTCTCTTATCTACTCACTGGAACCTAAATCTCTCCGCTTTCACAAAGGGCCTGTGTATCACCCCTTAGCTATCCCCCAATGCACAGCAGCAGCAATAAAGGGATTGGGGACCCCCTGTCTTAAATGCATTAGCTCTCTAATCCACAGGACCATTTGCACATCAGATCCTCTGCTTTACTTCTAATGGGAATCTGGCTGCGAGGAAATAAGAACACAGCACCCACCTACCACCTTCCTACATAAGCTATTTTACACACCATCACCCTGCACCTTCCCCGGAATACATTACAAGGCATTATCCATGCAGGGAATAATGAAAGCTGGTTGTGTGCTTCCCCTCGTTACAATCTTCTGCTCTCTTAATGAAATTTGCAGAAAAAAACGCGTCCATCCTTGACCTCCCGGATCTGAATGAGTGGTCCGCAGTGTTTCCCGTCTCTATCAATATTTAAACAGGATCTAGGGACAATAGGGATCCTCTGAGCCACTGAGAAGTCAGCTAAGTTACAGTTGAGCTGTATAACACAATGGAATAAAATCTGCCAGATAATAGATTGAATAGAAAGGAATCCAGTACTTGTGAAAGACAAATGAATAGAAGATGAGAATGTAAATGCGTGGTAGATTTATGGGTGTGTAAAAGTGCAATGCTGTTTTAGAACTAAAGCCTGGAATCAATTCTGTCTCGCTTAGTCTGCACTTTATGCATATAAATTTCAATAACCTCTCTTATCAATTCCACTCAGCCACAGTACTTCTCTTAAACCATTTAAAGAATGTGACAGCACAAGAATGGCCACATAGACAAAAGGGAAGTGACTTAGAACAACAACGTGAGGGCTCGTAAATTGGTCCCCTTACACGAGCTAAGATCGATAACCATTTTATCGAGAAGGACCTGAACTTCTGTATTGCTTCAACACTCAAGTCAGCTGGGTAAAGATCTGTGACAGCGCATCTATACGGCCGGGGCGCCATGCTTCAAAGGAAAGGCTCAGGGGGCCCCCCACGTGAAAATTGGAAAGCGTGTCTCTCAATTCGCCAACAAAGTGGGTTAAATTAGATTCTACCGGTCAAAGCGTATTGGGCAATGATATTTTAGTCATGCTCAATTGCTTGCCTTGATGTGTGGTAATTGCTCGACTCGGGGAACTCCATGCAAGGGCATTGCCTGCATACCAAGCAAGCAACGTTCGTGCACATTGAATATTTAGTCTGGACATATCAGCACTGACAGCCCACTTTCACTAAAGATTTCATCCAGTTAATGCAACAAATCAATTTAAAAGCTAGCACTGATATGCTAATGCTAGTTCTGTGTATTTTAACACCTCTTTGTTGTAATTTCAGTTGAACTTGAGCTGCTGAACTGCTTAGGATGTATATTTGTATTACTCGAAACTGCTGACATTTAAACAAGACTTTTTTTCACTGTGTAAATTGGGGTGTCTTTTAAAGTCCAAAAAGTGTGTTTCTATGTGTTATATGTGGCTGTTTATATTGTACTGTACCGTATTTAGAAAATTCAGCTGGACATTGGAGAGTATAAGTAGACAGAAAGAGAGAACTGAGAAAATATGGACAGTCAAACTATGGACATGTTGCCTTTAGCTATTATATTAAAAAAAAACATGGCATACTAGCCTCTTTCGCTCTCAATTTTGCATCTCAAAGTTAGTTAATTGTAATTCCCATAATGATTTATTTGCTCAGTAAACATCAACTGATCACAAATAGTGCAAGAGGTCATGGGTCACCAACCCTTGGTGGGTTGTATTTTCATGGATAAATTGATTCTTTATGAATCTCATGAGAGAAATAAATTGCATGGCAGACTGTAAATACTGGGTTCAAATAAATTAATACAGTTCAACATTCTCAAATCAACTCTTTCACCGCCATTTACAAAGTCAGACGTCCCCTTACTTCATCCTTCCACTGTGAATTTAAATGTGTTCATCACTAGTAGACATCCAATACACTGGAAAGGTTACTGGTAATGAACATTTGTTCATTTCTGTCTATGTTTATTTCCGCTATCAATAGCAGCCCTTGGGTTATGAGTTGTAAAAAATAAAATACCCCAAAAATTCTATTTGCCTTCAGTTGTGTAACAATTATCGCAAAGCACTTACAGTGTTAGCCTGATCTCCAGGTGACATATCTGCTTGGTGTCATCAAACAAATGAGGATGATTAACATTCAGTAGCGTGAGATTCTAGCAGGAAACATGCAATGGCTGCCATTAACTATGCAACCTACTCTGGCATTAAAAGGAGCTCAACACATGGGGGTAATAGGATTGCCCTGCCAGTCCATCTGTCAAGGGACTGAGCAGCAGCAAAGCCCAGCGCCCGAGCACCCTGGCCCGCTTCCACCTGCTCTATCAGTCCTGGCTTTGCACTTTGCTCCGGAGATATTTACTCAGCATTGAAGCCTAACCTTTGTGTGCACAGTCAGCCAAGTGTGTAAATCATATTAAAGGTGCAAGTAAAAACAAAACAAAAAGAGAGTGAGAGAAAGGTGAGTTTGTTAGCTTCTAAATGAGATAAAGTGCCGCTTTTTCGCACTCTTAATAGAGTACAGATGGAGGGAAAATAGCAGTGACTGGTGAATGAACAGTGTGACACAAGGTGGGGGTGGTAAGAAGATGGTGAACGGAAGAGGAGAGAGATATGAAGGGAGGGGTGTATAGTTTGTGTAGGGGCTTTAAATCTTGCCTACAGGCTGCGCCTAAACCAGCAGGCTTTACTCTTGCTGCCATTCCAATTACATCAGCATGTGACTAATGCTTCATTGCTCCGAGTCTTCAGACCAGCAGGATTGGATTTCTTTTTCCCCTGACTCTCCTTTCCCCTCCCCCAAAATCACCATGCTCAACTCCCTTGATAGTAAATTAATTGAAAAGAATGCATGTACAATCATTAGCATTAGCTCAGGATGGTACATTCTGGGACAGAATTTATCAAGTGTGATTGTTTTAGGGTTCAATCAACCACCGTGACCAATAAATTGTGAGCGCTAAGATGTGAATTGATGAACAAATTAGCTTAAAGATGAAAAAAGAAAAAACATCTACGCACACTGCAGATTTGGGGAAGTACAAACTCAACATGCTGAGTGGAAATGCCACTTAAGGGGGAAGAAAAATCATTTCATTGTACCACTCTGGTTGCTAGGAAACTGCAATTCAATTGGCATTGCCATGCAGTACAACAGCTGTCAACATAATTGGACAATTAACATCTTAAAATGTCTTTATGTTGCTCATATTCATTTTCATAAAGGCCCTAACGTGTTTCAACATGTTTTATACCGGTCGGGTTAATGGACTGAATATGAAGTACATGTTCGCAGATGAGTGAGGTTTTATTAGTCAAATGATCTGCAATGTGCCCAGGGTAAAGAAAGGCGCAAAGAATATAGTGAACCATGTGTTCACAGGCAAACTGTGCATGTTGTTAAGTTGTTACTATAATTATCCTTCAGCGCTTCTTTCTCTGTGGATGGATGAAAGACAGCCAAGTGGAAAGTAGGTTAAGCAGGTTAGAGAGTGAATACAAAGCCACCTACCCACCCACTATGCAAATGGACATGCAAACTCCCACTCGTGTTCAGGACCATGGACAGTTCTCACTGTCACAAAAGTACTATACATTACAAGCTAACCTCGTTTTTTTTCCTGCATTTAATTTTTTTGGTTCTTGCCTTTTTACATGGTTTCAAACATGCACTAAAGAGCATAGGTTATGAGTTTTTTTTAAAGATATGAGCCTCTCGCCCATCCTTTAAATCATTTCCCAAAAACAATCAGCTGATTAGAGAGCGTAAAACTCTTAAAACCTGATCCTTTTGTGATACTACCAGTTGATTTGGGCTGTCCATTTAAAAATATAACAAAGATTATTACATGTGAATTTAAAACAACCACCGTTTTTCCTCAAAACATTACATTTGTTATTTTAGCAGAGCTACATTGAATGCAGTTAAGATGAGACAAAACAAAATATCTCCCCCTTAAGGAAGGGTCAATTAACAAAATACCCTCTAAAACACGGATAGATAGAGATGTAAATATCAGCTTTCGTCTATTTTGTGCCTTACAAACACAAATTTAAACTAAGTACTTGTATTTATACTTTGAAGACAGTACATTTTCTTCTATGAGTTCCTAATGTGTGTGTGAGACGCCTGTTGTCAACCACCTTCCCATTTGGCAACACACCTCCAGAGAGGTTTTCCCCTTGACTATTCGGCTATGTTTTTCACTCTTGCGCACACACAAAAAAATCTCACAGCTTTATTACAATAGTCCGCAAGGCACTGTGTCAACAAAAAGGCAAACACTTGCGAGCGCCTCTCATTTAGAGTCTGTAATCTCCAGGAAAATCCCATTTGGCAGAGCATCTGCCAGCGTGGATCACAGATAGATTGTAGTTAGGATGCCCACAGGGTGGCAAGCTGTCCATCCACACTTTTCTCTTTAATAAACACACACACTTGAGCTTAAGGTGGATCAGGACCACTTGTCCACTTGTTTTAATAAAACCCTATCTTGGGCTCAAAGAGACAAACTACTGATCTGGCATGGTGGATCAACATTGCATCACAAGGAATGATTATTTGAAACATAGCAGAATGACAGCAAAATTGGTCTGAGCAGAGGCCTGACTGTCAGTATATTAGTCATCATGGCTGTCTGTCAAGTGGTCCATTTGATTAAGGTCACCTCAAAACTATTTGTTTTTAAAATACATCTTTAAAAGAAAGGAAAAAAAGTAAATATTTTGTTATTATTAGTCTTATTAGACAAATACTGCCGTTTCATAGGGAATGATGCCCCCTTGTGGAAAAAAACTGATAAAATATATTTATCTTATCTTAACTGCAGTCAATGTAGCCTTGCTAAAATAAAACACATTTTGTAAGGAAAGTGGGTTTAGTATGTGCATCTAATCTTTTACTGATGTATTTAATGCTGAATGAAGAAAGGATTATAAATCCAATTATAATCCTTTCTTTCATCAGCATTTCATAAATAAAGTTTCAAGAGGCTTAGCTCTGCAAAAACAATGTGATCTTGGGGCGCCATCGTCTGGAAAATAAATACATTACACTACACACTTTTATCCTAGTATTAATTTTACTACACGTAGGTAATTGCTCAAGATTATCAGAGTAGTTGGTTATAGCTTTTCTGGAATACAAGATAAGACTTCAGAGCATTTCACATTTGATAGGCACAACATGTGCATTGTAGGTAAGCCCCACAGAGGCACTTCAGTTAAACATGATGTGACAGTATCAATTTCAGATCCATATTTGGCACGTCTCTGGGCGCATGGTAAGCAGAACTAATGACCAGCAACATAGAGGAAGCGAGCGACCAGATGAGGACTGGCTTGGAATCTCAGCACTGCTTAGGGAGAGTATTCTTACTCACACACCAAAGGTCATGCAGATGTGCACCAGAACAAAAGATAAAAGCACAGAATTGAAATAGTCTGAAACAGGCTGAGATGAGTCAGGGCTGATATTATACATATGAAGAAATTCAGCAAACCCTTAACTGAAAATGACATTTTCTAAGTTGAATGAAATATGACTTCAAACACACCACTTCACGTAATTTTGACTTGAATATGCATGTCAACATTCGAGTGATAATAGCATGTTGACAAACTTGAAAATGAACAGTTAAAGCAAGTAAACAACTCCGGTGCCAGAACAGCTTGGCCCAGTTGCACACTGTCAATACTAATGACATCAGGAAACAAAGTATCCCTATGGAAACCTGGAAGCCGTGACCCTATCCCATCAGACCTCCGTACGAGCGGAAAAGCCGGAGAAAAGCTTGTCAATGAGCAGAGAAAGAGAGAAAAGGGTGAAGAGGCAAGGACTGAAAGAACGGTGAAGATAAGGAGTGAACCTATGAAGCAAAAGAAAGAAAGAAAAGCGGGAGCAGGTGGGTGTTAATAGGCCAGCTCCAAGTGCTTGGTATGGAAAGTGGCAGCTCAGTATGTCACAGCCAAGCCCAACATTCAACTCTTTGCCCCCTGAAATCTTCTTCCTCCTCTCGCTCCCTCCCCGACATTAAACCACCCCACTTTTTCCATTCATCCCTCTTGCGAATAGACTGAGCAGCACTCCCAAGCAAGGCTGATGGACCTTTGTGACTAAAATTCTTCACACCAGGTGGACTACACTTGCTTCCTTGTTTGATGACTTGCCAATAAATGAGGTGGCATTCGAAAACGAATCATACTGCTGTGACAGACAGAAAATTGGCTTGCCGAGTTATGACTCCTCTTCGCATTGTGTGTGTGTGTGTGTGTGTGTGTGTGTGTGTGTGTGTGTGTGTGTGTGTGTGTGTGTGTGTGTGTGTGTGTGTGTGTGTGTGTGTGTGTGTGTGTGTGTGTGTGTGTGTGTGTGTGTGTGTGTGTGTGTGTGTGTGTGTGTGTGTGTGTGTGTGTGTGTGTGTGTGTGTGTGTGTGTGTGTGTGTGTGTGTGTGTGTGTGTGTGTGTGTGTGTGTGTGTGTGTGTGTGTGTGTGTGTGTGTGTGTGTGTGTGTGTGTGTGTGTGTGTGTGTGTGTGTGTGTGTGTGTGTGTGTGTGTGTGTGTGTGTGTGTGTGTGTGTGTGTGTGTGTGTGTGTATGTGTGGGTGGATGAGAGTGTGTGTGGAGAGAGCAAATTAAAAAGAGGAAAGTCATACTTTACATTTATGTCCATATAATATTGCTGCATTGAGATACAAACAGTATACTATATAGTAGCAAAGTCCGCAAATAGCTTATGGCTTTAAAGTTTACTCGCAATAGCCATTGCAGTATACATCAGATAATTCCAACTATTTTCCAAACAGTTTGGGAGTATATTGTTTCTTGCCAAGCCTATAGAATGATAGTCAGATTTGTGTGCATCCCGCTTTTGGAGTTTAAATTGATGATGTAGTTCCTTTTCCCCTTAATAAAAAAAAAAAAAGGCAAACACGACTGTATACATGTTGCTGACATGACACCCTTATAAAATAGCGTTCTTCTTGTGCAGTCATCGCCGCTCGCGGCCATGTTTATCCCTGATCCACATCGACCCTGTTATACTGAGGTTATTCTGTGCAAACAGAGGAGTGATGACTTTGCAAGGCTATTTTCAGAAGCAGATTGGAAATAGTGTTAGGAAGGGGGGGGGGGAAACATTAAAAGTCCAAGATGGAATGTTTCCATTACTCCCATAGGTACAAGCTGACAGCATTAGCTCACTTGAAATTACACTTTTTTTTTGTTTTGTGTTGTTTTTGCAGTGGCTTGTTTAAAAGAAATACTGTTCAGGTTCATGTCAGGCTTGTGTTACTTAGGACACGTGCCTCAATTTCTACCCAGGGCCCCTTAAGCTGTGAAATTGAGCCCAGCTTCCACTTCATCCTCAGGGAATCTCAAAGAGATCAGAAAGTAAACTGCCATCTGGGGCCATATGCACATATAATCCTTTTAGAATATCTTATTTTCCCACCCTCAATTAATCAATATTTCCTCAGCAAGAATTACTGAATGATAATACTCAAAAAAATATATACCATGTGTACTGACCGTATAGTACGGACAATTTATTAGTTGGGACAAAAAACAACATTCATATTCACATTTATGGGTAATTTTCAGTCCTGTTATTTTACCAAATTCATGTTAGCAAAGTTCCCCAATTTCATTAATTCATTTTCTAAACCGCTTATCCTCACAATGGTCGCCTGGGGGTGCTGGAGCCTATCCCAGCTAACTACGGTCACCAGGCGTGGAACACCCTGAATCAGTGGCCAGCCAATCGCAGGGCACAATGAGACGAACAACAGCCCACACTTATCAGGGCAATTTAGAGTGGCAAAACATGCAAACTCCACACAGTGAGGACCGACCTGGGATTGAACCCACGACCCAAGAACTTTGAGGCCGACATGCTAACCACTTTATGCCTGTTCCCCAATTTTTCATGCTATTTTTTTTTAAGCAAGAGAAACAAAATCTGTTACCATCGATGAACAACTAGTCTCATTCACTTCATTGGAACGGTCATAAAGCCACTGAGACAGATGGGCAGAGAGAGGGAGTGAACATCCCAGCGTTCTATATATACATTTCACTCCCAATAGTAGTCTTTGCATGTACTGCAGTCTTTCAGTCTCAGCAATCCAGCTCAATAAAGATCCTCTCTATCTGCCTATAAAGCTCCAGATCGAAGCATATTCAATATTGTTACAAAGGGGATCCCCATACTGCGGCATCAAGTTGAATAAGAGGATAAAAGAAAACAAATCCACATTTGGTGAAACACAGGTAGAGAAACAATAAAACTTGTGTCTATGTTTATTGTTCCACCACACAGTCTTTAAGTCAGTTGGGGGGCTTTGGGATAGATACTGTGACTGCTCATATCATTTTGTTTTCATGTCGATTCACTGCCAGAGGCCAAGCAGGAAGTGTTTATGGTAACGCGACACTGCAGATGAGTTCCGTGAGAGAAAAAACATGGCCATGTTGTTGTTGTGTTTTCCCGGCCGGGCATCTCAGTTCTCTCCTGAGATTTACTTGGTGGGTTTTGGATACCAGATTGCGCCCATCAAAATCGCATCAAACTATGTAGTTACATTACAACATTGCAAGTATGATGACAATCTTCTTCTCAAAAGCCCATGACATAAATCTTAATTTTTGTCAATATTAAATCAACCTTGCGTTTTCCTGACTTATCGTTTTTTTTTTTTTGCTAGAGGGAAAAGAATAATGATTTAATTTATCCTTCTTTTGTGTTTAGCCTTTAATCAAATATCTAAAAATTACACTTGAGTAATGTCAGCTCCACAACAAGTACTAAAGATGGATGGATGGATGTAATCTTACAGGTCACCTTTGTAAGGGCTCCATCTTTTACACACTGAGTTGTAAAATTTTACAAAGTCAATTGATTCTAGAACAGTAGGTTATTGTGTCTATTTTTCATCTTCAATTGCAAATCAATTGTTGTAAAAATAGAGTTGGAGAGAATAAACCTGAGATGAAAGAAATACATTCTGCTGTAAAATGAAGTTAAGCACAGCTGGTCAAACTGCATTAGAGAAACCTAAAGATGAAGAAGCAGTATGTCTTTCTGTAAACAGCACTCTAAGTTTTAACTGTCAAGTGGCTACCTTGCTTATACCACAAATCCCCCTTCCAAATGTAACTCTCACTCCCCTTATTAAAAGAAATTCAGTATAAGTCAAACCAGCATAATTGCTGACAATATTGATCCACTCGGATGCATGGCATGAGATGAGGGCACGAAAAAAACGATAGAACTCATCCATCACATTGTATCTATTTTAGCCATTTAGTAATGTGACACTGTTTTATGATGGCCTCTTCAAGACACTACTGCATCTGAGGTGTGCCTGACCTAATTGATTGATGGAAGATGTAAGATGTGACAAGGAGTCCCAGATCTGATGCTGATTTTCCCTTACTCATGCACAACAGCACATAGCCATCGGAAACATGAAGGACTTAATTTGCTATTCCAGACCCGACAGGCTGAGGAGAACAGCTGTGCAAATGGAAATTTATTGTCCAAAACTGTGTTTATGTGCACGTAAATCTGTAGAGAACCCAGGTGAATCCATGCGCTGCCAGCTCATCAAAACATTCCCTCCAAACAGAGAACATTGGGGTCGACAACCAGGATTACGTAATGCATTTTCCACTAACATGGTAACTGCGCACTCATCTTCCCGGGGGCGAACTCTGCTCAGCTGGAGTGGACATTGATGCTGAGAAATAGTGGAGTGCGGGGTTGAGCGGGTAAGAGTGTGGGACAGACAAGAGGTGCAGTTATATAAATTTCATCAAAATTGTTGAGGGGATCACAAAGGGAATTCCACACTACAAATGAATAAATGTGCATGCTCTCAATTGTGGATGTATCCTACGCAGTGTAGAATAGATTGAGTGAAGACGGGGGGGGAAGGGGAGGCTGGCATTTCCAAGGTCATGGGCTGTGTCACCATTCCCAATGCTCATCTACATAAGAGTCAACAGCTCATTTTTCCTTTCTCTGTTTAACTGCTTCTTATTCCTTCATCAAATATTTACATCTCATCTAAAACAAGGGAATTAATATTAAACTGATAATCTGGCATAACTTTCAGAAGCCATTTGCCTAACATCTTGCATATTGTGTTGTTTGACCTCACAATCCAGATTATGAATTTAGTATCGTTTGGAAATGAGCAGAAGATAGGCAAAAATAGTTCCATCAAATTTGCTGTATTAAAAAGATATACCCAATTATGTTAAACCATGCGTCAATTCACTGGCGCTGTCATAGCCCAAAACAGTAACCACATTCTAAAGTTACAGAAAACAATGTTGACAAGAAAAACTTTTAAAAACTAAGAGTTCAGAATAAATAAAGATGTAATCTCCCTAGTTATCTTGTTACCGACTGCTGGCATATGAACCTTAATCTGATGATTAAAACATTATTCAGTCACATTCAAATATGTTATCCATAATGCACTGCAGATCATATCGTGATTTAACATGACAACTTTTTGTAAACAGATAATTAAAAACATGACACATACAATTAAAAGTATGAAAAAGATTGTCCTACAGTGTCATGTAGTGTAATGACTAATTGTATTCAATGAAAGCTTCACAAACACTAAGTGGAAAAACAGACAGTTTTGGGTGATATTTTGTAAAGAAAAAATGATGGCATTTTGGAGATTGTAAATGAAACTCATTATAACAAGTCAAAAAGGCTTATTTTAACAAAAAAGATTGTTTCCTTGAATTCCAACATCTAACATCCCCAAGTCCTAATCAGAAAAAGTTGTAGTTTCTCCTGGAATAATTTGAAGTCAAACACAGGGCACATTCAAAAGCATAATCCTTCACAGTCAATTTCACATTATCACTTAATGGAAGTTGGAGCCACAAACATAATCCACTACCAGACCACCAGCAACACTGTTATGTGTGCCTCACAAGATAAGTTCGATCACATGTTGTTCATACTGCAAAGATTACATCTACTGTGGCCAGACACATGACTCTGGTTACTTAAATCCTCCAAGCAAATATGAGGGCAGTATCAAAAATAAAATGTTTGGTTTTCCTTTTCCATTTGCAACTTTAAGCTGGTGTCAAAATCTACACTGTAGGCAATCGTGATGTTTTGGTTAGAAACGACATTATATACAGGTATTTTAGGATACCGTGTATGTTGTGTATACACTGGCTGTGTACCCCTCAATGTAGGTTAAAGTGGTATGATGGCAGCAGATGATGAAAGTATAAAATGCATGACCTTAACTTAACTACCAAATACATAAACTATGAAGGCTTATATGACTGGTAGTGTATATTATATGCTTTGACCCCCACATACTGGACTATATCAGCCTTCTTTCCTGAGGGCAGAGAGTACTGGAAGGAGGGCAAGCATGCAAAACTAAATAATGCAGCGGCCCAGTCTCCACATGATGACCTAGTAATCGGCAGTTTATAGCAAACACTGATACCATCTGGGACTCTCATGTTATTCACAATACAATATACTGTATATCACAATTTTTGTGCATCCAGCCATTTTTATACCACTTTAAGGAATGTAGGTTAGAGAGGTAAGGTAGGCCCAGGACTGGTCGCCACGCTGTCACTGGGCACAAGCAAACAACAACCACTCAGATTAACACATTAATAGTTTTCATTGAATCTGTTCTGCAATTGGTAACATGGATCAGCAGTTCATTTTCATCCTAACACTTTGCTGGCATTTCTGTATGAGAGTAATCAAATTTAGGTGTGGATAAGAATCCATTCTTGGATAACTTTCCATTCAATGCATAAGAGATATTGCACCCAAGGCTATGTGGGAGGGAAAGAAACATCATTCTCAAGCATGATACAAAAATGTCCTATAAAACTTCATCAGTTTTAAATCTGAAATCTCTTACAACTTGTGCACGCATCATAAATGAGCACATTCATGTCCCAAAAGAAACATAAACAACTCGCAGGCTTACCCCATCCGTGGACTACCCTTACCTTCTGTGTGGCAAGTGGTCGATAGGATGGTGCTCGGTGGCCGGAAGATGTACGGAAGATAACGGGAAAAACATTTCATTTTCTCCTCCTTCTCCGATGCTTGCCGACGGGTGTGGAGTGTTTTCTCGCAGGCTCCACATCCGCAATGCCTTCACGATTTGCCAGTCAGAAAATCACAGGGGTGCTGCCTGCGGGTCGCACGGGAAGGGAATCAGCGTGTCCACGACGTGGGGGGGCGATGACAGCTACCCCCTGCTCCACCTCCTACACACTCCGCACCCTAACCTCCCTTCAATCGAGCGTGATGGAACTCTGTCCCGCACTTGATGTCGTTGGACGCCTTCTTATGTCACATGAGAAATCAATGTATTTTTTGTAATAATTGCAGTAAGCGACCGTTTTTGGTGTTGCACGTGTAGTACAAGTTATGCAAAACGTTTACTAATTATGCATATAATATGGCGTTTCCTTATGTGCAAAAGGTGCAAAATCAAACTTGACCAATCAGACACAACTTATTTCTGGTTTATACCGTAAACTTGTCGCATTTTAGCGCCATCGTCTGGTTGTATTCGTGCAAAATCGAAGATACAACGTGAATCTTTCAGACACGCAACTGTTTTATATGATAGTTTTAGGATATTGTTCCAATCACACGCACATATTTAGGTTTATGGGGACACAATGAGGGGAAATGCGTTTTAGAGTAAAATGATTAAGGAGAAGATTCAGTAGCAAATTTCGCGTAAAATCTTGCGAGATCCAAGCGTGAACTAAGACCAGCGGAAGTACTTCATCTTCCTCTTTTTCGCCGGCCATTGAAGAGTACACGGCAGGGTAAGGTTCGATGCGAGTATTTACACTCGACAATCGTCATCAATCCACGTTAATAAGCGTCGATTTCTCCAAATAAATTCCCGAAAACCCACATATAACTCAACCACCTCACATTCCGACCCGTATTTAAGAACGATGACTGAAATACGAGGTCTGCTGCTTAGCTGCTCCTTTAGCTTCCGTGCGTATCCGCATGTAAAGTCAATACTTCACGTACTATTTCACTAGATGAAACCAAATGATTACGGCCACGTAAAAAAACGCAACAGTAATAGATTATGCGATTACACTAAGTCAATTTTGCAAAGGGAAAATGCATTGAATGCTTTGAATATTATGCTAACACCGCTAACGCTAGTTGACATGCCTAATTTCACAATAAAAGCTCAAAAGGGCTGCTAAATATGCAATTACTAAGGTATTACTGTTTTGATGGCACACACCCTGTTTACATTGTTTAAAACAGTTTGCGATCGTGTGAATTACAAGTTGTACTTGTCCAACTTAGCATAGTATCATATGAAGCATCTACGTTTGATAGCTCTAATGGTGTTTATGTCCCTTCCAGCAATATGAAGCTGAACCCGTTTGTATCGTCTTCCCGACGCAAGAACCGTAAGAGGCACTTCAATGCCCCCTCACACATCAGGAGGAAGATCATGTCTTCCCCCTTGTCCAAGGAACTCCGCCAGAAATACAACGTGAGGTCAATGCCCATCCGTAAAGACGACGAAGTCCAGGTAAAGAAATTGTTGATTGTTTTGAATTGTGTTCCAAATGCAGACTTATATCATCTTTGCTTTTGAATTGTACACGCAGGTTGTCCGTGGACACTACAAAGGCCAGCAGATTGGCAAAGTGGTGCAGGTGTACAGGAAGAAGTACGTCATCTACATCGAGCGCGTTCAGAGAGAAAAGGCCAACGGAACCACAGTCCATGTTGGCATCCACCCTAGCAAGGTAAACACTTCCTCTCTCAAATGTGTCTCCTCATTGGAGTGGATATGTGAAGAAAGCCAACGTGATGCAATTTGGGGGCTTTTGAGTAATAGTACAACTCTGGAAAAGCTAAACAGGTCATATATCCAGCTAGACCTTTGATTGATAATTTTCCAATCAATAATGTTAGGGGCATATAAGGAGTCTCTGAAATGAGTTACACGACTAATGAAAGTTTCTCTCGCATTGTAGGTGGTCATCACCAGGCTAAAGTTGGACAAGGACCGCAAAAAGATCCTGGAGCGCAAGGCCAAGTCTCGTGCTGATGGGAAGGAGAAGGGCAAATACAAGGAGGAGACCATTGAGAAGATGCAGGAGTAATCACCTTTTGCTATCAATAAATTGTATAAAACCCTTGAACCTTTTCCATGTGTTTTGTGACTATATGATTTGATGTCAAAAGGTCATGTTTTGCAAAGGCTCTTATGCATTCTGACACATAGCTGCTGTTAACTAGTAGAGGGAACTCACATTTGGATATTAATCTCATCTGTGTTAATTGCTTTTTGAAATGAAATAAAAAACACTAACATGAGACAATGACAAATATGAATGGATAGGGTATATGTTCGATAAAATGATACCATTCATTTGGAATAACAAATATTACTGCCAAGTAATGAACTGCTCTCTAAACAGACAGTATAGCTAGAACTTTCCACACGTTGGATGATATGATAGGTTAAATTGACCACATTTATCAAATAAAAGCTCAAACATTTTAAAGCGAAAACTCACCCGCGCGTGGTTTGGGGCATGCGCACTGGAACTTCCTCCTTTGCTCGTGAAGAAGTCACATGACCTTTGCTGCCTTGCCTCTCAAGTTGGTCGAAGTTTTGCTCGTGTGATAATTAACACTTTTTGGCCTTATCCAACCATGGCAGATTTAAGTTTCGTCATCACCATGTCTGTAATGACCCTGTTTTGGGGCATAGTTGGAGGAGTGGTTCCATGGTTTATCCCCAAAGGACCAAACAAAGGGTGAGAGTAAACTTCATTAGCTTTCTGCTAACTTCATTTTTGATGCGTCCCATTTGCTGCTGTTTATCATCTGTCATTATCACTAGCATACGTATTTGGGAGTTTTTGATGTGTCGTATCTATGTTATTTAGTTTAACATAAAGTGTTAGAAGGGTGCATTCGACGGATCATGTGTCTCCTGTGTGAAAATGCGAACGCTTTCTAGCTTTTGTATTTCTGTCTAAAGAAAACACCAAATTCGTGAATTATCCTATGTTGCTTCTAATAAAAATAGCTCATCTATGGAAAAAAAACTGTGAAACTTCCCAATTTTCTGTCGCCAAAAACGTACTTTTGTTTTGCCCACAGAGTGATCATCACAATGCTGATATTAACTTCCGTTTGCTGCTACTTGTTGTAAGTATTACATCACATGGACACAAGAGGGCAGCAGACAAACAGTGGTTGAGTAAGAAAATAACTTATTTGTTTTGTTCCATTAGCTGGTTGATTGCAATTCTGGCCCAGTTGAACCCACTGTTCGGACCTTCCCTGTCCACTGATACCATCTGGTACCTTAACCTCCACTGGTCTTAAAAGCACCTGGCACTGCAGGTAAACACTTGGGTGTTGCACCCAAAATTATTTAAATGTTGCAGTAGCACTGGGGGGGTTGCCATTGCAAATTCTAAAAGAAACATGAAAATGATAGAAAAGTCAGGCCTCTTCAAAATGTATTTTTAAATGATATATAATTGTAAAAAGTCACCCAACCCTACTTTTGCTCTCAAAACAGAAATGTCTGCAAACCCATGGAGCACTTTCTTTTTACCACATGCTGCAATCCTGCTGCAATGAAATACCTTGAACTCAACATCCCCGTGGCCTTCAAGAGTGACACCACATCTGTGCCTTGTACAAAACGGAATCAATTCTCTTTAAAATATATCCCTGCTGTGTGTGCTTTAAACTAAATATAATCATTTTCTTGTCTAGTGTACATATATTATTGGTTGCTGCTGAGTGTTCAATTGAATAAATCTAAACATGTCATTAATTTTGTGTTGGGCCTTTTTTATACGGACCTTTACTATCTTATAATGTTGAATTTATCAGCTGTCAAGTTGTTTTCTGTTGGTCTTTAATCTAATTTGCAATTATATTATCAAATATTTGCATTAATAATGAGCGTTTGGGGTTTTTTCTTGGTCATATCTGATTAGATTTTTTTTTATAGGCAAACCTGACACCCATGCCAGTGAAGTTTCTGTTGCAATATGGCCGTTGGCCATTTGCGCTGCTGAGTTCTCTGAAAAAAATCCAGTGTCATTCATATAATATCCACTGCGTCTACGTTGACAATATGGCTACTTCCGAAGTACACCTCCGAATATGTGAACAGGAAATTTTAAAATATGATCTGGAGGTGAAAGCTCTCATCCAGGTGCGTTTTCTTTTTTTGCTTTGGTTGGGCATATCAGATTGTGTTAGAACCTGGTAGTTTTTGAAGTTGTCATTGCACTGGAACGTCTTTATTTGCCATTTCCTCTCCTGCGCGTCAAAATATGATGACGCGTAAACAGAAGAAGCAGATGTTGACGACTGGGTTTCTGGCTCTTGTTATTTTTCCATTATAGTTGCAGAAAATTCGATTTCTTTTCTTTTTTTCCTTCATCCTTACCAACTTTTCAGGACTGATGCAAAATTGCAATGTTACAGCAACTAATATATAAATATTCTATAAGCTTTATTCTATGTTGTTATTGATATTATTATCACAAGATCATATAGGATTATTGGCTAAATATAGTTTTAAAATTTGGCCACTGGCTTAAATAATTTTTGCTTATTGCAAATGTTAATTTTACCTTTGTGTCAGGATATCAACGAGTGCAAAGGTCCTCAAAGCAAGTTAACGGAGCTCAACGGGGACGTGAAGAAGAGTTTCCACAATCTACGATTGCGTATACAAGTAAGAATTTCAACACACAAACATCTAGTCATAAAGCACTTTATAATTCCCTTTGCCTAATTTTCTTTTGGACAGAATTTAGAGCAAATGGCGATGGAGCAGGACAAAGAGTCTGACAGGCAAACATTAATCATTCAAGTTGAGGGACACAGAAAACAAATGCACAGGTAACTCATTTAAAATCACCATTTTTGCCAGGCTATACTTCAGCACAGTGCCAAAGAATAGAATGATAAGAGAAAATGAATGGAATTTGTATCCCTTTTTAAGCGCCTATGCAAACATGCCAGTGGCTATGTTGTGAAAGAAATTGTGTGTGCGTGTATGTGTGTGTGTTTGTGGCAGCAACCAGACCGCCTGGAGGAAGTCCAACCTGGCCAGCAAGTTGTCAATCGACAATATGGAGAAGCAGGCGCTCCTTAATGGGGCTGATAGTGGCGCGAGACAGAGGTGAGGGGAAACTTTGAACAAACGTGACAGAGTCAGGTTTCAGCTCGGGCAGACTGAAACTCGTACAGTGGAACCGCAATCCATTCTGGCATGCCTTTTTTTAGGGTTCTACAAACAGGGTATCAACATCATAAGTTATCTTTAAATTTCAACATTTCAAGTAAAAACAAAACAAAATTCAACAGTGTTTCCCATCATGATGAAGTTGAGCCTTCAATATTTGTGGAGTTTTCTATTAAGAAGTATTTTACTAAAGCTCCCATTGTAAAATGTATTTTCCTTTTTTTTAGGAAGATTAGCAAGCAAGATCTGGCCCATACATCCAGTGACATTACAAAGAATCTGATGAGCATCAGTCGAATGATGGCCCAACAGGTCAATCAAAGCGAGGAGACCATTACTACGCTAGGTAAAACTCATAAATAGAAATACATTTGCCTCAAGATAAATCAAGTGTGTCAGATAATTGGCTGCTGACCAATCTGCAGGTAAGCAATGTATAAAATAGACGAATGGAAGTAGTACTGGGTGATAAGCAAAAACAAACTTTATTCATGTCACAGGCCATTTTATATCTGCTAAAAAAAATCTATTTTTAATATCACAAACCTCCAAAAAGTTGCCTAGTCAGTTTTTTCCCATATTATTCAGCCCTACCAGCCACTTACTATCCAGGCAAGTCTAACATCCAACATGAGCATTTACATATTGTACATATTATTTGTAGCGACATCATCCCGCACCATTCATGAGACCAATGACGAATTCAAAACTATGACTGGGACCATCCATCTTGGGAGGAAGCTCATCACCAAGTACAACCGCAGGGAGCTCACTGATAAACTGCTCATCTTTCTCGCACTTGCCCTCTTCCTCGCCACTGTCTTCTACATCTTGAAGAAAAGAATTTTTCCCTTCTTTTGAGGCCGACAAGCCATAACCACATAGCAGCACTTTCCTTACGCCAGCAGAAACAACCTCAAATGGACGTTGTTGTGTCCTTCTGCTCGCTGTCATCAACCAAAAAATAGGTTCTATTTTTGGCAAGATGGACTTTAAACATAATGTGTCTTAATCTGGCATTTGTGCCACCTATTCTCTTGAGGTGCCAAAATCCACCACTCTGATAAATAGGGATGTCCCCTTTATCAGAAATCCGATAGGAATTTATCGGAAATCTGTTAAAATTTGTTAAAGTCACTCTTTTATGTGATTGCAATTTTGTGATAGCTCTACTCAAAATGGGTGGACCAAATATATTTGAATATAGTACTTTTTCCACCCCTACTTTATACATTTCCTGCATATCGGATTAAGCGATTTTGAGTCAGATGCAAAAATATGTGATTGGTACATCCCTAGTGATAAGTATGACATTGCCACTATACTTAAAGCCCGGGTTACTAATACACAACTACTATTTTAATAAAATAACCGTTCTAATGAACTCTTGTGCATTTTAACTTTCTGAGTCCTGTTAGCACCTGTTATTCTGCACGTAGCCACGTATTACCTTGGACATATGTGAATGGCGGAGAGAGAACAGCACACACCCTGTCTTTCTTCAGATAAGACCCGGAAAAGCAAACTCTCCTGTCCGTTTTTCCCCTCTCCAGTGTGGGCCGAGGGTGATGGTGGCGGATATTTTTGGTGTGTGTGGATTTGTTATCTGACGTTGCCTTTTCAGCACCTCGTAGGAGAGCGTGTCCAGAGAAGCCACATGACCTCGCCGTACGTATTTCACGTTGCCATATTTTGAAAAATGAGTCTTTTTCTTTAAAACACTGGGGTTGGCTGCCATTGAGGCCGGTAGATGTTCGATTCAGTTAGACCAGAAGGGTTGCAGCGATTGTTGGTATACAGCCTCTCCTAGTCAAAATGGATTGGAGGCATTTTGCCATGAATGGCCATGAATTGTTAAATCACTTAAACTTTATGCTGTCTAAACTTGGCAGTTTGATAAATAATATTCCTGATGTTCCAGTCTTATGCTTTCATGAATCAGAATTTTAAGCAAATTACTTCTATCGCTATTGTTTTCAACAACAGTAAAGGTTTTGTCCTTCATATAAGCATGGATAAGTCAAGGTCACGTACAGCCATCTCTCCCTGCCGGCTGCAGCCGTTCAACAAGTTGAGTGAGTGTATGTGGAACTGACAGCAAGTTGTAAAATATGTAAACTTCTAACAACCTTTTAACCTTATTTAAGCACATTGAATGAAGTCTCATAATAGCCACTTGAACATTTTAACGTGACACAACCCATATGTACTGGGCTAAGTGGGACACACCCTTCTTTTTAGTATTAATTTAACTATAGGAGTCAATCATGGCAAAAGCTCTCTTGCGGTGCAGTTTAAATATGTTCACCTGTTCATGAAGCACAAATTATGATTTAAAAAAAATCTATATATATATTCTATGTAGATCTTTACGGCGCACTCGTGATTGCTACAACGCTGAATGAGCATTCACCCTCCTAGTCCAAATTAATTGAACTTCTATCACGACCAGAACCTTGCAAGGAAAGCAAACTTTAGTATTACTTGGAGTAGACAGTGTGAATTTTTCTTAACAATATGAATTTATAAATTTATGATCATATACATGATGTAAAACACATTTTTGATACTATAATGATATATAGAATATTTTTCTCATATTGAAGTTACTTCTTAATTGTCAAAAAATAAACATGTTCCCTTTAATGGTTTATAAGGAAACTTCAATAGGTGACCACTGTCTCCTCAAGGGTTAAATTGCAACTCCAATAATAAAACGTTAAACTCTGACAATTTTTCTTTAAATGTGCTATAAAACATTATTTTACTTCCATAGCAGAATTGGAACCATTTTGTTGTGCTCTTTATTTATTTGATTTTTGATTATTTCGCTCTCATAACACAAAAGAAAACATCCGAACAAAATAAAAACAATATTTTAGGACCGAAAAGTCAGGGTTAAATATTTAACAAAAGTGTTGATCCATACATGCAGTCAAATAAAGCAGCCGATTATTATTACTACCAAGTTCTAATGCCATGTAGCGAGGTCCCCCCGTTAGTGGGGGGAAAAGTGGACTGCGCGTTGTTGAAATCCCCCACGCCAAAGTTCATGTAATTGCCATTATTTGGGGTCCCCGTTTGCATGCCGGCCGTGGGGTAAGTGCAGGCATAGTTCGTCGCGCAGGTGGAGTTAAACTGCGGGTAGTTGTTGTAAGCGAAGTGGTTGACATGAGCGACGCAGTAAGGCGGGTTACACGAGCCGGCCTCGGCCGACACGCACGGCTTGCCGTCCCGCACCAACACCGGCACCGACACCCTCCGGGGTGGAGGTAGGGACACCATCTCCAGGCTCTGGTCCTGCCTCTGTCGCTTGCACTTGTACCTCCGGTTTTGGAACCAGATCTTCACCTGGGTCGGGGTGAGTTTGAGGACCCCGGCGAGGTGGTCTCGTTCCGGGGCGGACAGGTAGCGCTGCTGCTTGAAGCGACGCTCCAGCTCGTAAACCTGAGCCTGCGAGAAGAGGATCCGGGGCTTTCGCCGTCGCCGGGCCTTTGGGCGGCTAGGGTCGTCGGGCTTTGTGTCGTCTGGGGCATCGGCTGGTGGGCTCGATTCTTCCAGGGGCAGGCAAGAAAAGGCAAAAATTATTTCTTAGCACAAGAGTATGTAATGTGTTTTTTTGTGTGCATAGCCTGACTTTTTTAATGCAATTTTTACTATGAGCCAATTTAGATTCCAAAATATATATACCACATCTAGTTTTATAAAGATAATTTGTCTTTTTTAAAAAAACCTTTGTCCTTTTATGAGTCAATTTTATTGGTTGCCATCATAGAAAAATTTAATAGGTTTGTTTGAGGTTATCATTATTAATTTGAATTTTCATTCAACTTGAGGGGGAACTGCAGATCACTGTAGGCTCAAATTATTAAACAAATGAGATATTTGGTATCATTAACTTTCTTGGGGAAAAATAACATTGTCTTGTCAACTGCCCATCACTTATTTTCCTAATAACTTGATTCATTTGTTTGAATGCATTATTGCCTACTTCATAAAATTCACCTGACTTGTGTGAATAGTTGAAATGTTCCCAAAATTTTACCATTAAAATCTTGTGTTAAGGTGTTTCATGCCTTTCTTCTCCCCAAAAAATGTACTTTTCAACATCATCTCACCTTTTCCATTTTTCCCTTCCAACAGGCCTGCCGCTTCTTCCTTGGCTACCTCCATCTGCGTGAGTGGTTTCCCGTAAATGGCTGCAGCAAATTTGGGCTCCTGGTGATGGATCTCCTCGTCGAAAAGCGGGACACCCGTGGCCATGTCCCGCACGGGCTCGTGCTTCAGACGACCCAACGCGCAGCAGAAGGACGGTGGGGTGGAGCTGCAAAAATCCATGCGAGAAGACAGCTCCAGAGAGGACATGAGCTCATGGCTGTGCTCCAGGTTTAATATATCCTTGACAGAGAAGGGAGTGGACGTGCTGGGGCTCGGAAACATCGCCAACGACTATTAAACTGTCATGTGGAGGCAACGAGGAGAAGACAAGTCCTTGTCCCTTACTGACAATGTTTATCAGAAGAAAATATTTCTTTGGTAGACACCACACGCTGGTCCTCGGTGAAACCCTCAGTCATTTTGAGCGTCAAAGTTACACACTTTTTGGTCTCCCTCTCTCTCTCTCCCTCTCTCTCTAACCCTCTCTACCCCCCCCCCCCCCCCCCTGAGGGTGGGCAAGAAAGGTCTCCACGGTGTACTTCCAAATGACATGGCTATGAGGTCTGACACATGTTGGGCCCCATGTTGTGATCCACAGTAAAGGAAGTCAGACTAATTGTAATGAACTGCCCTAAATTACAATTGTGTGTGAAGCTCATAATAATTTCTGAAACTATTTATATACCAAGAAAAGAATTAAAGGTCTTTCTCAATCTTAACTGTTGCCCTAGCAAGCACCAGCTCAATTATCTAAACTCATAATGGTAATAATGTTCAGATTTTGCATGGACACTGTCTGAGAGGTCTTTGTAGGGCTACAGCATCATCATCATTACCTTATATAAGTTAATTTTGACACCTGGAATTAGTAATAGAATTCATCATTACCTAATACGAGTGAAATGTGACACTTGTAATGAATAGAATAAGTAAATTAATATTGGACGTGGCTTTGTCTCAAACCACACTACTTTTGCTTGTTTTTACACACTTTTACACTTATGTGCTCTCACTATAGAAATACAAAACAACAATTACAACGTTTTGATGTTTTGAAAGAAAAACAAGAATATTAACAAGATTAATTATTTTAACGACTTTGAAATTGTGTCATTTAAAAGAAGTTTTTCTTTCAACAAATTGTACTTAATCTTTATAAATGTTGATGTAGCTAATTTATTTTATATATTATATATTTATATTCCTCCACCTGCAGTTCTGCATATTCCCACTTGCCTCATTACGATTGCTTCTTTATTATAAATTACTAAAACATGTATGTACCCTTCTTTAGTGAGAAGTTCTAACGATAGTAACCCCCTCCCCTCTCACTATTTGGTTTGTCTGCACACTTTGGGTGTCATTTCGTCGCTCATCATAGACGAGGAAATGGGGCAGCCAAGGGGTCAAGAAATGGAGCAAACAAAAGGTTTGAACACGGAACCTGAAACCACAAGCTACACTCTCCGCCGTCTGCCTCCGAGAGATGCTGGAGCCACTGTCGGTCTTATCTGGACGTGATAACAGACGACAACAAACCTGGACACACACACAACACACAACACACACACCCACACCCACCCACCCATGCTGCCGGCTCACAAGTGCTATATGTGACACCCACAATACTGCAACCAAATCGACCCCCAATTTACGTGGCTGTGGTTTGGTTCACAATTAGATTTCATCTATTCATTTTCATTAATTACATATGGTTCCAAGTCGTTGAAATATCATTATATGAAAAATGATTTGATGATTTTTCCACATCATTTGATGTTTTATTGATATTTCTATACATTCCCCTACGGTAAATGATTATAATATTGATCAATGTATTGCCATATAATAAATTTAATGGTTCATGGCTTAATCAATTGATGTATTGGGTTCTGATTAATGTATTGATCCAGATCGATGTATCATTACATCCATAATATCCAGGAAAACTGCAAACGTGAGTCTTATATAAACCATAATTCTTCACGTTTATTCCTTTGGTGTTTATTCATGAAAGAATATAGTGACGAATGATAGATACCCAGATATATTTTCATTAATTTCTAACAGTATGCTTTTATGACTAACTTTTTTTCTGATCACATCTGGCGAAAGTCATCCAACTACTTCCATTTCAGAACTTGTTCACAATTCCAATCAGGATCAATAAAATCCCTAATAATGACTGCAGTTAAGTGGAGAAGAGTGTGCGTGCGCTCAAACTGCGTGCACTGACGCGTAAAGAGCGTGGGTGCGCATGTGCGTGTGTGTGTGTGTGTGTACTGTTTGAGAGAAGCCGCTTAATGCGAGTGGAGACTGGGCTGGGAGACAGACAGTATTATCGTTTGTTTTATCTGTAGCGTTTAGCACAGCCACGGGCTAAATGGGTCCCTCTGGCTCCGACCTGGGCCGTGTTTATAGTTTTAAAGACTATTTGTGCGCCTCTGCAGCTGATGAATGGACGCGCAATCCTTCCGAGACGCGCAGAGTCAACACTGTCTTAATAATTGGTCCAATAAAGTAAACCCGAGAGTTGGCCTCGTTTTCGCTCGTCAAAAAGTGGCGAACTGGCAGCCCGTCGGTGGAGAAAATCATGCTTGTAAGTTTTCATGTAAACTTCTGTGCCGACTGTAAATTCAACGTCTGGCATGTGTTTCATATCCTTAATGCTTTGTCCCCTTTGACCTTTTTTTCGGTGGGACATCTTCAGTTCAGATAAAGATGCTGATAAGCTTGCTTAAAAACTTCCGCTGGGCCAACGTGTGGGTGTTTTGAAATGTGTGTGTGTGTGTGTGTGTGTGTGTGTGTGTGTGTGTGTGCGTGTGTGTGTGTGTGTCTGTGTCTGTGTGTGTGTGTTTGTGTGTGTGTGTGTTTGTGTGTGTGTGTGTGTGTGTGTTTGTGTGTGTGTGTGTGTGTGTGTGTGTGTGTGTGTGTGTGTGTGCAAACGAGCTATGGCCATACTTGAAAAAAATCGAATAAAATCAAAATAAATGCTTTGAAATCAAAAGTATAAATGTATAGGCACAAATTCAAATGAATGAATGTTTTGAGACCATCCTCCATCCACAAAATTATGCAAGGACTGCAATGCACTTTGTTTTTCCTCAATGTCTGCTATTGACTGCATTACACGTCCAATTTATTTGGGTACTGGTGATTCCAGCAAGTCTTATCTTTAAGCAACACTGCCACCAGGTGGCTCAGAATCTAAAATAGAAAAGAAATGACAAAAATTGTTTTCAAATTACACATTTGGCATTTGTTCTCATCCTTTATAATGCACTCTTCTTTTTTATATTTTGATTAAAGAGAAGTCCTAAAAAGATAGAGATAAGGTGAAAAGTTCAGTAAAAAAGCAGGAAAAAATGACCGTGAGATGAGAGAAGGCCTAAAGTTCATAACCCAGACTTGCACCTGTCCTGTTGCAACAAAGATCATCAACCACTGTATCGTTTATCACAATAGTACATTGCTGTAATCTAAATAATCCCCTGATCTGGAGTCAGGTTGTAAGGGAAAATTGTAATATTGACATTTATGTCAAGGGGCATCTGTCGACGCATCGTTTGCTTTGTGGCCAATGCTGCCTGCAGCATCTTCATCATGTGACCTCCTTCATGATGGTCAGGGTCATAGTTTGGCAAGACTTCACACAGGACTACACTGACTTGAAGGTGTGGTCTGGGTCCCTTAAGGATCAGCCAGGATGAATTTCATCCTGCATCTGCTGTAGTTTTGTCTATGTCCTCCGGCAGCTGACGTTTGAGGTCACTTGTAGGATACTGTATACTGGAGGTCCTGGACTGATGAATAGACTTCAAGAGAAATATTGTATAACTGTTGACATTCACACGAGATACAGGAAAGAGAATTAGCAACTCAAATGTACAATTATTTGCCTCCATTGTTTTTACAATTACAACTGCTCACATTCTAAAATAACTTTCACAAAAAAACCTTAACTGTACTAGAGTGTTTTATGTAACATTGACAACTGTGATAAATATACAAAAGATAAGATACAATTACTATGTGGTTGACAGAACTGAATCAGTGGGTGATATAGATAGTAATAGTTTCTTGGCAGTTAGAGGCAAAGAGATTTGGAAACAGCAAACAATTTGACCACAAGAGTGCAGCATCATATTGTATGTAAAACATGGAGACAAATGTCAGATATTTTTGTCATCAAAACTTAGTGTCGATTAGGGAACGATGTTAATGCAAGGTACATTGTTCATTGAGATGTATATATGAAAGTCTTTATAGTCTTTTTGAATTTAGTCAACTTTATCTATTAGAACGGATTGCTAGTATACGTCCATATAGAATTGAGTGGTTGAACTGTGATTGAATTACGACCAATCCTGGGTATGTGCGATTGGTTGTCTGTTTTTATGTGTGCCCTGTTACTGACTACTGACCGATCTAAGGTGTAGTCTGCCTTTTGCCTGGAGTCAGCAAGGATGTGCTCCATCACCCCATAACCCTGACACGGATCAGCAGTGTTGAGAATGAATGAATGGGGTTTCTTTATAAGAAATTTAAAAGTAATTCTATACTGAAACACTAGTAAGAGCAATAACTGAATAAAATATAACACATTGTAAATCACAGTAAAAGATTATAAAATCATCGATACAAGATCTACATTTTCTGTTGTTGCGTCATGGGAAACTAAACTCTATCCCAACTGGACAAACCTACACTAAACTGGTGGGATAAATGCAAGGTGCCACTTATTTGGACTCCCATTCATTTAAGTGCTCATCTTTTCATCTATTTTCCCCAAAATTGACATACGAGCATCTTTAACATACAAAAAGGCACGCATGTAGTTTTTTTTTTTTTTTGGGCTGTCAACACTACAAGAAGACTTTAAATCGGGCATTGGTGTCTGCGCACGTGTTTGGTCCCCCGGCTTTCCATCGGTCTGCACACAAACACGCACTGTTGACTTGCTCCGCACCCATTTTCACCACTCTTTAATTGGGTGGCAACCCATACAGTATTTAGAACATTGAACATGGTGTCGTCATCTTGGCAGCCCTGCTGTGTCTGACAGAATCAAGTCTGTTTCGGACCATTATTCCCAGGCTTTGACAGCCAGGGATACTCGGAGCATTGGCAGTGTACAATATGAGTGCGAAGCAAGGTTTAGTGTACTCCTAACGAAGAATATATAATAATAATCTAGATCAGCGATCATCTTATTCAGCAAGATTTTCTCTGTCTGAAGATGTAAGTGAGGGTGTAAAAAAGCAGATGAAGATCTGCTGTTGAAAATCTGGCAAAACAATTCTGGGAATTTAGTGATATCTGAAGGCTCCAGATTTCAAGCAGTATTTTCATCCAAGTAATAAAAGCAAAGGTTATTTACTATTCTACAAGTGAAATTTGAGAAAATGTCTCTTGTTCTCAAATTGTAAATGTCTTTTTGTGAAAACTCTTAAAGGTGACAACACTTCAATCACATCGTAACTTGTGTTTCAACTCTATAAAATCACCCAGTTTCCAAATCATTCACTTGAAAACAACTTATGGAGTTAAAAATGAAAAAGTTTGCATTGAGCGTATTGCCAACTCATTTTATCAAGTTATCATTGAGAATTTGATCAACTATATTGAATTAATATGCAAGCTGAGGGTGTATGGATGAGTGGTTAGCGCGTCAGCCTCACAGATCTGGGCTCGAGATTTGAATCCCATGGGGGAGTTCACTTGGTTTATTGAGTTTTTCCATCAAAACTTGAAAAAGCCGTTGAAATTATGTGAATTGAAAATTCAAGTTGAACCAAACCCCCCGTCCGGCAGTGAATTCCTCGTAAATTAAAATCGATGCATAGCTGGTCATGCCAGTGAGTGAGTGTCCTCTTCCTGTCGCCTCTCACTGCCTGTCTGTCTCTCTTCAATGGAGACTGTTGGAGAAGAGTTGGTCTCTGTCTAAATGTCTCTAATTGCCCCCTGCCACAGAGTCCTGATACAGCAAAGCACTGTTTTCCCAGCAGTGTGTATGGGAACTCGTCGCTCAGGTGGTGCGACCACACACGTTTAGGATCCTATATAGAGAAGAGCATTCATGATAAGTATTAAACCCATGAGACCGAGATGATTGCAGGGTACAACTAGATTCTTGTTGGTTTATACTGTCGCTCAATAAAGTCTGCTGAAGTAAACAACTGTATTTACTAGACAGATGTCCTCGTGCACACACATGCATTTACAACTCCTTCTTATTCAAGCTCACAATCTTCCTGGAGCTCCAAGGCCTAATACAACTTATGAGCCAGGTTGTGAAATCCAGCCTGGGCCAGGTAACAAAATACTCTCTGTGGTATCTGCCAGTGAAGGCAGCTCCATGTTGACAGATGGGCACAGCATTCCTGCCGCCGGGGCCGTGCCAGCACGCTGCCAGAAGCCGTGGAGAGGCTCAAGCATTTATTTACACCTATGTGTTTCATTTCTGTGACAACCTCAAGGCACGTACTACATGAGTTATATTCCCAAAATGTGCCCTCAAATTGGCACTTTGGGCAGTGATAGGTGCTAGTGAGGAATGAAAGGGCCAGTGACGCTCCAGACGTGTCAGATTTGTCTGCCGCAACAGTCAATGACACTTTTGTCATCTTGATCGCTTCTTGTTAGGATGTCAAATGATAGCAAGATGTAAACAGGCATCCTCGCATAGAAGCCGGCGGGAAAATCATAATACTTGAGACTATTTTCACAATTAAATGAGAATTAATAAAAGAACTATATTGATGAGTTGTGTTTTGTTGAGTGAATGACTGAATTTTCTTTCTGTTAATAGTTTTCATCCTTACATATTATCCCGATGATCTTTAGTTTAAAATGTTTTTTGTCAAAAGTTTGAGAATACTTTGGCCAGTAGACAGGTGACACCCTAAATTGGTTGCCAGCCAATCGCAGGGCACAAGATGAACAACTTGAAATGGAACTGTGTGTTAAATGTCTCCATATTGTATTAAATACATTGGAGGGCCGTCACTGAATAATGGCAGACTAAATATTGGCAACTATTGTATAGTTGGCAACAAATACATCATATATTTTCATCAAATTGTTGATTTACACTTCTCACAAATTATTGCGCTCTTCTCAAATTTTCTTCATTTTTTATCCTTAGATGGAATTTTGAGATTTTCCTTGTTCGATAGGAGGGATTGATCGTATATTTATTTTAACGGTTGGCCTTTGAAGCCTGTTGAGACAGTGATTTAGGTTGTATAAATATAATGCAAGTTCAAAGAGGTAAAAAACAAAACAAAGACTAAACCGTAACCACTAAAACAAATGGTTGGGTAAGAACAAAACACTTGGCTGTCCTGAGCATAAATCTTGAGCTAAATCATTTTGAGCATTTGTGGAAGGAAGTCCAACATGCTTACTGGAAGAAGCACCCTTCAAACCTGAGATTGTTGGAGCACAATACTCATGAAAGGCATTTCAACATAGGTGCACAATACTGATTAAAGTACAAAAATGTGACAGAAGCTGCACCAGATTTGCGAATGACAATCAATTAACGAGATATAGTGTAATAGCTCTATTTTAATGATCTATTTTTTTTTCTTATTTGTCACACATCTAAGTTCATAAAAGTATGGAAGTCCACCAGCTGGTAACAATTTCACGATACGATTGAACATTCAGTGGTGTTAACGGCAAAACACATTCAAAAGGGAGGGCAGGATAGACTAGGGTGTGACAGGGCATTTTAAGTATCATTAGCTTCCATTTTTACCATGACTATATCATTATGTCCGACAGTATCAATACAAAAATCTGACCCAATTGACATTGATCTGGATTAATACATAGTGGAAATGCCTTTGAATTGAATCTTCATGAAGGTAAAGATCATAATGTTAAACAAAGAGTTGACCGCTATAACGTATAGAGTTGATATTGTATTGAATATTCAGTAAATTGGCAAAGAAACACAAATCTGGGTTGACTAATCAATCAATTAATTAATGGTGCCACAATATCAGGATCATTTTTTGAAAATATGAAAATGTTCCAGTGACAAAATGTCAAATTTAATCCCTCTTGTAAAAATTAGACCATCTTGACACCATCGGGATTGTAATATGTGACATATTTCAAAACCATACTAAAATTTTCACCCTCAAATCTGCGACGCAGCGTTCACACAGCAAAGCATGGACACAATGTTCCGAGACAAACAGGGTGCCCTGCCAACTCCTGGGATACTGGGATTGCAGTGATTACTCCTACAGCAATCACACTATGGCCTCGTGGGCACCAAGGAAAAGAGGAGGGGTTTCGGGGGGAGTTCGAACAGGAGCACTGGAAAGTTTCACAAAAGAGGGCAAAAAATAACTAGGAAAACGTGAGTGAGCAGTTGACCTCAAAATCACGGTTAAAACATAGTGTCCCCATTTGAAAATTTTCCTCTTCTAAAGAAATGAGGTCAGAATGAACATTTAGCTGCAAACAAAGTGAAAAGATAATGGCAGTGGTGATGACAAGCGCAACAGTATCAAAGAAAGAATAGACTGACAGAGGGAAAAAGAAGAGTGGCATGGCTAGGGAATTGTGTGAGAAAAACAGCAGAACTGACTAAGTGATTGATGGCCTATACAGATCTATAATTGGAGGATTTCAAGAGACTGTTTTAGGTGGTTTCTTATCATAACAGTGTGTACTTGAGAAAATAACATGCTAAAAATAGCCCCAGTATGGCATGCTTTGTACCATACTTGCTGTACCATAAAATGACAATGTTTCCACTATTAAAATTATGCTTAGGTTTGTTTTCAATTCCGTTAGTTTATTTGAATCGATGGCAATTTTGTGCAGGTACGACATCATATTGTATTCTTTTGCTAAAGCATTATGGACATTTGAATAGAAACCTGTCTTTCTAACAAAATGGCACATATAAAACATGACAATATTGACCTTTTTTTTTTTAATCCTTCTGGATTTTATTGTGCTCAACAATCGATATAAATCAACCAGAACGATTAATTAGTAATTCATGCTGACACATCCTTTCACTTCAATATAAAATTGGAAATCTGACTACCATTTAGAAAATATTTCGAAACAAGCAGGACTGCCCTTAGTGCCATACATTGGTTGCCACAATTAGAAGTGCAGATTTCACGAGACATACACCAGCTGGCTGGGAGTTGGATAGCCATGCAGTTTTACAGCACCTTCGTTATAATATACTTTTCGGTTTAATATCCACAAGTCATGCTAGTTTTGCCCCAGATATGTAGAGTCACTGACATGTGTTGCTAATGCACTACTCTGGAGTGTTACCAATTCAATTACAGAATGGTTACACTGATTTGCTGTATAAACTGAGACTTGGTGGTAAGCCAAACACACTTTTCTGGTCAGTACCGCAGGTTTTAGCAGACACAAAGTGGGACTTGTACACAAATGTAGTGATTTATGAAGCTTGGTTGCTTGCATCAGGCAAGAATACAAAAAAGCAAACCCAACAGTTGTCTCTTGTAAAATAATTGTAAGATGTTGCCACCGCAGTTGTATTGTAATTCATTGGAATTGAATAAATGGACTTTTAAAGGGATTTTGGATGAACATAGGCTGCTTTATTCTGAGGAGATGGAGAAACGCATAAATAGACTTTGAGGGCGAATGTTTCTTATGAAATGGCAGGCGTTACATCATAGCCTGGGAGAGTGAAGTTGTGGCCAGTTGCTTGGCCAGCCATTATGGTTTGCGCTAATATTCTGGTTTCCAAACATACAAAAAAGCTGTTATTTGCTCTTTTTTCCCTTTAACTCAGTAATTCTCTTGCTGAGCAATTTTTCAGTCCTGGACAGATGCAGCTTTAAGTGGAGATGTGAACAACAAATCTGGTTTTCACCACCACATGTGGCTCAGGACTGCATCCAATTCCATTAAAGAACAAGTGATTACCGCAAATTCCACACCTGACTGTAAGATACATCACTCAAATGTGTGTAAGTTTACATATGTATGTATATGTGTATATATATATATATATATATATATATATATATATATATATATATATATATATATATATATATATATATATATATATATATATATATATATATATATATATATATATATATATATATATATATATATATATATATATATATATATATATATATATATATATATATATATATATATATATATATATATATATATATATATATATATATATATATATATATATATATATATATATATATATATATATATATATATATATATATATATATATATATATATATATATATATATATATATATATATATATATATATATATATATATATATATATATATATATATATATATATATATATATATATATATATATATATATATATATATATATATATATATATATATATATATATATATATATATATAGTATTCCCTGCCTACTTATAGGCATAGTTTTGATTAATCATTGTCTTCTTTCGGATGGGCTCTTATATTTCTATCAAGTGCTGTGGTAACATATTTTTTCCTTTTATAGGTTAGTTTCAAGTGAGGAGTCCTCTGTTGGCCTGTGCTAATGAAATGACTGAACCACGACCACTGTGGGGATGGTAAATGGTAGCCAAACACAGGACAAATTCAGCCACCATGCATTTATCCCTTGACAGAACGGCAGTGTGCTCTTTTTCAATGACAAGTAAGGAAGTACAGCTGAATCAGCAGGTTGTGACACCAGACTTGTGTCTCCCATTTGGCTTATGGCATGCATCTTATAATTCCCACTTGGAAGTAAGACACTTAGTTGGAAATGTAGCATTAATAAACATGGCCAATGGTGGTCTTTGCTTTGGAAGTGGTATTTGCTAAATAACACTCTGTGATGTTTCCCAAATTTTACATGGGAGTGCATTCACATTGGACGGATTACAAAATAAATGCAATTAAAATAATAACATTCCAAAATGGGGCTTCAAACTTGACAGCGGCACTGCATAAATAGCTCCTATGAGTAAGCTATAAAAACAGAAAAATAGTGTGGCAACTTTGTCAACTGCACAAAAAAACAAACAGTGGTGCTGGATTATGGGAGACTTTTATGAGTAGAGCACATATTTTATCTTTTTATATTCAGTCAATAAAGCCAGTCCCGGAATCCTCTTCTGTCTGCACATTGTTCTCATTTTAAAAGTCAGGGGTCAAAGAGAATTACACCTGCAATATTAGAATATAGTATTACAATATTAGTATACTGAATTGGTAGGCATTCATTCATGCTCATACACATCCCTATGGACAATTTAGAGTATTTAACCAGCCTACCCTAACTGATTTAAGGATTCTGGGAGGAAACCAGAGTACCAGGAGAAAAACCCTGCAATCCAGGGGAGGATATACAAACTCCACACAGTGAGCACTCACCCGGAATCAAACCCTCGACCTAAGAATAGTGGGGCTGACATGTTAACCACCTTTCCAGCATGAATTCATAAAGCATATTTAAAACCCACATTTTAACTGATTGATGTTAAAACGAATGACACCAAAAAGAATGGTTCTGTATCGGGCCTGAAAAAAAACAATACTTTTGAACTTGAACAGTCACCACTGGAGTTGAGTGTGCTGACTACTGAGCCAAAAGTAATAGACTAGTTAAGCTTCAGCCACCAGGGCACTTTTTTCTTAACGTTCTCACGGAATTTGCTTTTCCTAAGTTTCTGCACGCACATGTCTTTATTTCGATCAGTTTGAGTAGTTCAATTATGAGGATGCTCAACTTCCAAGATGTAGGTTACATCTACATCATAATGAGAGATTACAGGATAAAAAAAAACAACAATATTATTTGTTTTTCTTCAAGTGCTTCAAGGGTTTGTAGTTATTGCATGGCTTTTGTGATTTTAAAACAGTAATATTATGAATGTGATGGATTTACCAAGTAAATGCTAAATCTAAAGTAATGAGATTAAAACTAAAAACATATGGGTAAACAAATAACAAGCCAGAGAAAACTGGCATAACCAAATTAACTTGGTGTACTAGTTCACAATCTCTGGTTACTATGAGTTGGGAGAGACTCAGCACTACCTTGGCAGTGACATTTTATTCTCCTGGTGACTCTGCTCATGAGGTAAACAAACGTTTGGTCCGAGTGTGGGGAGTAATTAAAATTGCTGAACAAGAGTGTTTGGCGTTTCAGATATTTACACCCAAGGAAAAATATTTAGAGCCCTGCTGCTCACAGTCTTTATTTTATGGTCGCAAAACTCGAACATCAATCAGTAACTTTACAGACAGACAGGTTTGGCTTTGCCACCAAGTTCCTAAGGACTAAACGCCTTTTGGTTACTTAAGAAAAAAACATTTAAAGTTATTTAAAGCCTGTTATTAGCATGGCAACCAGTCCCGATTCATATAAATCTTCAAATCAAAATCAACATTCCATTGTGAAAGTGGCAACATCCAAAAATATAAAAATAAGTGTTTTGATGCAATTTTATCATGTCAAATAATCCCGCAAATGAGTTAAAACGAGACATTAGAACAGTTTGTCTAGTTCCTTAAAGCATTTGAAGTGGTGACAAGACAAAATTATGTATAGCCCATTTGTATAAAAAGTTCATTTTTAGTGCAATAATGGCTATAATATAAAATAAATAGCATGCAAGACGATGAGGTCTTGTCAAAAATCACCACTTTTTGGCGTTTGCATGTTTAGTTCACACAGAACCCACAAAAGAATAGTTCATATGATGTTTTGAAGTTTGGGAAGGCCAGTAGAGTCCCATCTGGGCCACTGTCAAATTCATTGGACCTCAGTTCCCAATCCAGAGGGGAAACCTCATGTCATTACAAAGTGAAAGGTTGGGGAAAAAGGGACACAGTGTACTCGCTGTGTTCTTTTTAAACTGCCCTGCAATTAAAAAGGCCCTTGTCTCTCATCACGTGTTGAGCTGCTAAGGCCATATTTGTTTGAGAGTATGTTGCCACTAATTCATTCAAATCAGACTGTTTTTATTTTTTATTTTTTATAATTACTCCCCAATTGCTGTCCAGCTGTGAAATCACAATGACGGTTGTTGTCAACATAAAAGTTGATGGCATGGACAGCTGAACGTCTCCCAGCACTTTCTTTTTTATTCATATAAGGCAGCAAAAAATTCCTCTCGCAGTTATCGGACTACCGATGACAGCCTCGCGTCCTCTAACAGTTCAAATGGAACCACAGTTAATCCAGAAATTGGCTTTAAAACAATGAAAAGCTCAACTCTCACCAGAAGATAGTGAAACTAAATCTTTTGTAATGGATGCCTGCTTGTACCAGATGCTTGCCTGCAGTTACAGTAAAAAACATTCCATTGAAATTCTTCCCATGTGATCCATTTTCGGAGAACCACTGACATGACGGTGAGAAGGGAATAGTAAATGAACATCTTATGGGAGAGAACTAATAAAGAGGTAACTATAAAAGGAGAGTGAAAGGCAATCTTTGTGTGTTATCATTCCACAAGCGAGGAAGGAGCTGAGCACATTCAGCACGAGGCGCACACTACGCAGAGGCCGCGAGAGAGCGCCTGCCACGCTTAGCTCGCTGCCACAGCCAGTGCTGCCTGCTGTCTGCCGCATGCTTCTCATTTCTGTGTGAAGCTGAAACTGTCGCCACATGGACAATTGGCTCGGAGCTGCAGATTCCTGCAGAGTGCAAACCTCCACATCTATTTACGCCGTCAATAAGTTGGGGAATAATATCCGCGATATCACTTTCCCCTCTCCAAAACACGGGCAAAGAAATGTGTATGAGGGGCCACGCACCTGACCTGGGACCGGCGGATGGAAACAAATACCCTGTAGCCTTCATGCAACATGAGCCCGCCACAGATCGGTCAGGATATCATATCTAATTATTGTATGTGCCCCCTCTCCCCCCCGCAAGGCTCAGACTGACGGCTTGTGTAGTATGTGATCCGCAAGCTTTTCTGCCATGTTTTTTTTTTCTTCTCTCTATCATTGTAACAATACTGGATTCACATTCCAACATAATAACACATCCGTACATATTTAGATATTTGCTAGAACCTCTCGGTTTGGAGGGCATAAAAAAACAGTATGCATGAGACTACCCTTTATTTGAAATGCAAATTCACTTTGAGTTGAATATTATTTGGTATTAGTATTTACTTTACACCACTATTTATAACCGCTCGTGTGCCTCTGCTCAGCTACATGTGTGGAACATGATGGATCATCTCAGTAAACCAGACCAGAGTTTTAAGGAGGGCGATGATTGCTCATATGTGCTTGCTTAATGCTTAAAGCAGCTGTTTGGCACTATGAATGATATGTGGCACATTTTCTTGGTGGTGAACTGCTTTTGGATTGGACGATTGTGACAGAGTGTATATAAGATGATGCCTATTTTTCTGTATTGGATGATATTTTATTGTAAATGTCGCTATTATGTGGCTGCTCCATATGTCATAAAATCATGCATATACTTTGGATGAAATTGTCTAATTACTAACTAAAACCCTCTTGGAAATTTGTCATGTTAATGACTTAATATGAGGTAAGACATGATGCTGGTTTTCATATTTTAAAATACTTAGAAATGGGTTCTCAAGGTGCATTTTATGATCATTGTCCAGTTCTAAGTGGGCATGGTGAACGCCTGGTTATCATGAGGGTTCAATCCTTGGTGTGTTCCTTCCTTCCATGTTAGGCCTTTGTGCAATCATGGCTAAGTGCCCACAATACTAGTAAGGTAATTTTTGCTGCTATTGGCAAGGTTCACCCTGTGTCATGTTTTTTCCATTTCTGGATAATGGCTGACGCAGTGGTTTCGGGGGTCATTAAGCAAAAGGAATGGCTTTGTAATCCAGTTGACTGATAGTAAATGTGCATTTCATTATTTCTCACCTGTTCTAAAATGTCTCAAGATTTTAGGATTCTTTTTCTATCTTCAATTTAACCAGCAGGTTCTAATTACACTAAGTGATTTATTGATTGTACAGATACAGGTGTGGTCCGTTAAAATGAACACATGTATAGAAACAAGTTTTAAGACAAAATTAACTCACTAAAAGGCAAGATTTTAGCTCTTATCAGAGTAAAGTGGTGGTTAAATATCATGTTGTCATTGTTATCTCTTCATGCTGCTCTTTCTGTAACTGGATAATGTGTTCATGAACCTTGTATGAGGCCAAGAAAATAATTCTGTCCAATGCTCGCTGCCTATAACAACAGGTGGGTGGTTGTCCAGAGGGAGTGTGACCTTTAATTTGGTCGGACTCGGCATGCACGAAAAAAAAAAGCTGGTGGCCTCAGATGGTGTCATGAGAAAATAGTCTTGTTTTAAATGACAATGTTACTACCTTTGCAATGATATTCAAGTATAATTTGAGTTTTTCCAGTCTTCCGATTGTGGCGAGCAAAATGAAAAAAAAAAAGAAAGAATATTCCATTTCAGGTATTGAGAATAATTGTTCATACATTTTTGTGTAGGAGCTCTCATACTTAGAAAATGTGCTAGAAAGATAATATTACGTATATGTAGGCATTTGATAATTTATCATTTATTCATCCATTAATTTTAATGAATTCATTCGAAAATAGTTGGATGCCTTTTGTCTTTCAGTGATGATTGCAACACATGACTTACAATAGTTTTCTCACCTCAGTCCGCCCGAACAGAAGAAAGACAGCAATAGCAGCCCCCAGTGTGGACTGAAAGCCTGCCAAAGAGATTTAAATCCAACCACTGTGGTTGGCTGCAAGTCTTCTCTTCTCAGCTGTGTCACCAACAAAGCAACTAAATAACTACGTGGTAAAAGAAAATACTACTGTTTGTTGATTTTGTGTTTTTATTAATGAAATGAAAAACAATTCAACCATCGTTTGCAATGTTTTTTTTTAATGAATAATCGTAAGCCTTAGCATCTATTACCTATTATACAATAGTCCCATTATTTCTTTACCATGTACAAATACTTTATGTACTACTTTTATAGATACATTCATTTTCCATACCGCATATCCTGACCAGGACAGGGGTGCTGGAGCCCATTCAAACCAACTTTACTACATACCTCACACAATTTACACATCTTCCCCCACACTTTCTAAGTGAAATTAATTTTCCAAACACTCTTTAGGACTTCTAAACACTCTTTAGGACTTTTAAACACTCTTTAGCATTCTAAACACTCTTAAGGACATAACGTTTTGTCTCCTGATGTTTGTCATTGTTCAAATAAACAAAACAAAATGTTCTTTATAATAGTTTGGCCCGCCTATTTTAGGAGTGGCAACTTAACCAACTCATTGGCTGTCAATGAGTCAATCAACATCCAATCTATTTGGACTGGGAGGGTTGTCAACAAATGACCTCTGCTATCCCTACCTGTCCAAAGCAAATGGGTTTGATTACTATCTCATCGCCGTGCATGTAAACTGGCGTACGTGAAGAACATCCCTCTGGGTATTCCTGCACGTCTCTGTCTGCTGGCCCAAGTAGTTGGCCGAGCTCTGGGACTTTATTAAAAAAAAAAAAAAAAGAGTATATGCTGTGCTGAGGATCACGGCGTGTTTATGTGTGCCGAGGGTGCAGCGTTACTGACAGGGAAATTTACTCACTGACCCTTGAGAGATGTTCCTCGGTTACATTGTGGCTGTTGAAAAACTAATCCTCGCAGTAAATCATGACATTGTACATCCACACTGCTAAAATTATCCAGTGAAAGTCAGGCAGAAAAGTGGAGCAGGGTTTGGCTGCATTCTGTAAAGTGCTAGCAATCCAGGAGCAGACAAACACCCACACAAACATAGTTGTATCAGTCTGGGCTAGCTTCACACAACTCCGTGACAATGTCCACACATTGCAATTTCACTTTATTTGCAAAGCCTAAATTTATTACACGTAATGCAGGTATTTTAAGGTAGGCCAAAATTGTATTTATTATTTTTAACCCGGTAATTGCAAGGCAAATGGCCTTAATTGGAACCACAGACCCTGAAATAAACAAGTCTGAAAAATGAAAGTGGTGATTATGGTTCTCCTGGGCCTGTTGTAGGATTTATGAAGTCGCTGCCAGGAGCATTTTCATGTCACTGTATCAAACTGCTGCCCATTTGAGACAAACCGGCCCTTTCATCAAAATAAAGTGACCTCATCGGATGACACTCAGATTCGGCAAAGAGGAGATGCTAGGCCTACGCATCCCTAATTATTTTCTTGGTGATATTCCATTGGCTGTGCCTTCTCCGGTTACTCTTACCCACGTGATGAACAGTGGAAAAAATGCAGTAGACAAATCATACCTATCGCTGCATCTTTCTTCCCAGAAAACATTTAAGTAGTCATTAGTCGATCACAAAAAAAAAAATGCACAAATGTCATGACAACATACAGAAAGGATTCTCAGTGGTACATTTCTGATGATATTACACGTCTGCAATATGATTTATCCAGTGAAAAGCCACAGATGGCAGTCTGGAACCTCTCCCTCTTTTAGTTACCGTACATGTCGTTGTCCCTTACAGAAAATAGTCTTGAATTTGATTTATTAGCCTTAAGTAGGCTTAAGGAAGACAGGGGAAATTTATTTGTATCGTTAAATTCAATATGCTTTATATCACATTAAAATCAGCAAGTAACAATTAAAACAATCAATTGAGAAATACTAAGAAAAACTTTTTTTCTTTAAAAAAAGGATATATGAATGTCAAACAATTAAAAATGAAAACAGAACAAGACATCATGTCGCAGACTGTAAGGAAGAAAAGTCTTTGCTCAATTTCTGGTTTATTATGTTGTAAAGAGCCATATGTTCCAGATTATAAATTTAATAGTTTTTCATAGTCTGGCTGGGCCTCCAATTCATACACAGGTGCAATTTATATGTTTTTTTTATCATTCTGACTGCACTCCAGGTGTGTCTTTTACATCCAGAGTAGGTTGTACAGATGTGATACAGAAGATTAAGACAAAAATGTATTCTGTAGGAATTTGGAGTGAGACCGAGCTTGGTTAAGCTATTTATAAACCACTGCAACTTCTATATGTATTTATTATCTTTTGTGAAGTACTAATATGTCTTATACTTTGGTGCACCTTCAGTCCATGAAATATGATAATTTGATGAATTTATTTACAAACCCTGGACTGAAGCCTGAGATAAGGTAGCTTGTAAAAAAAATAGTAATAAAATTTTAAAAAAAGACTCCAGGGAAGTATCTTACAGGCTTCAAAATACTTAACCACAGGCCTCAATTGGCCTTTGGGCTGCAAGTTGGAGACCCAGTACTGAAAGCTTTTCATCCATTAAAGCAAAGTAAGGCACATCTGAAATACATCTTTTCATTTTTGGATTTTAATTACCAGTAGCATGGGATAGTGTGAGTAAAATAATTGAAACTTAAAATACTATATATTTTTTTAAATATTTTATATTTTAAAAAAGCAACACTCTGTTGGTGTTGGTCAGTCCAGCTCATGTCACGCCAGAGTGGATAATGGATCAGAGTGCAGGTGTGACCGTTTTCCTGCGTAGACTCGATTTTCGCTGCCTCAGCTTTGGCGTTCTCTCCACTGTCGCCGCTGCCAGGTGATCATGGTGGTTATTAAGTCCCCGTGCCAATATTGTGC
Organism: Stigmatopora nigra; assembly: GCF_051989575.1. NCBI lineage: Eukaryota > Metazoa > Chordata > Actinopteri > Syngnathiformes > Syngnathidae > Stigmatopora > Stigmatopora nigra. The sequence goes on from NC_135521.1 coordinate 9,039,043, forward strand.
TTGGCTTGCCACGGAAAAGTGTAAAGGGCCAGCAGTCAAGCAGCCAAATGAAAGACGAACACACACAATGCCATGATAGACCAAAAGCTGTCACGTGATTGGCATTTACAAGAATTTGAGCCCACTTAATGCGTGACTGGCTACTCATGCTTTTACAGTATTAAGACTGATGTATTTTATTATTATTGTTATTATATGGTAGAAGGACGAAATAGTGTTCCCTATTGGAATTTGAAAAAAAAGAGGAAGATTTATATAAATTGGTCATAAAATGTGGCGTGATCATCAAATCATGAGAATAAACCAACAGTGCTTAAACTAATACCACACAATTATGTTTTCATATTTTTTGAGGCGCTGTGGCATGGCTTCTTGAGTGTTATTCACACCAGATATCCTAGGAATTTTGCTGAAGTGCAACAGTTTTGTAAAAAAAAGGAATGGTCCAAGATTCTCTAGAAAGTCATGCGTCTCTAAAAGAAAAAACATTTGGTTGATGTTATTACTTACAAAGAAAGATTTGGCAGTTAATAAATTCAAAGGTTCACATTTTTTTTTAATCTGTTCATGTATTTTCAATAGAAATGTAAGACCATGCAATGCATAGGAATGGTAGTAATAGTAGCGGACTGTTATTTCATCCCCCCTAGAACTAGTTTCTGCTTTAAGGACAATTGACTGATATTGCAAAGAAAGATACATTGACAAATTACTTTAAAAATACCTTTACACAAAAGTTTTACATGTTCCGTGACCAAGCACATAACTCTACATGTATGACAGCTGTAGGTCAGTGGTGAGGTGCATTGACAGACAGATGAGTTTACATTGGCAAAGCAAATGCATCAGGGATTGGTTCTAAGCCCTTTCTTGTTTGCATGCAATTGTGATGGATAGACTGACAGATGAGGCAACATGAGATTTCCCATGGAACATCATGATCGCAGATGATGTGATATGCATTGTAAGCATGCAGCAGGTGGAAGAACATTTTGAATTGCACTGGAAAGGTTAATATGTATGAAATAATGTGTACTGTTGTTATTACAAATTCACTTATTCCCCAAAAAATACATGTTCTTTTTTCCTGCAGTATTTTAATGTGCATTTTGAACTTTTGAAATATCTAAAAACGTGACTGTGATGAAGAAAATGACTGGTGGTGCCTTTACTTTCAAATTGTTATTTCTTATTGTTTTTAACAATTTCCAACTCTTTTGAAATCCAAACCAAATCAGAATGTAATGTCCCAAGCCGAATTTTACTGCTTTGTGGAAATGTAGCTAGACTAATCACATTTTCCCCCCGTGAGAATAACCATTTAAGTGGAGGCATTTGCTTGTGCTGTTCATTACAACACAGACCATTAATTTGGATTCTTTTTGTCTTTATAGACAATGAAAATGCAGTATAACCTTTTTGTCTTCATTTTTTAGCTCTTCTTGGCAATGAAGCCAAGCTGTTTTCTCCAGTTTGAATTCTTCATGGTCATTATTTCCCTGCGGCATTCATATTAAAACAGGAATTGACATTTTTTCTGACATTGTTTGAAAATACCTATCCTTTGCAAATCATTTATGATTGAATAACCACGTTTCCCCGACCTTATTTGTGGTTCAAACCTTGCATGTTTTAAATATAGAGTCCTACATCTTGTAAATGTTTACAATACTATATTAAAAACTATATTGCTTACATTAAAATCGTCAGCAGTGAAACGATGTCGGGAAACCACCACATTCAGGAAAACTAACAATAAAGACTCCAGTTGGCAGGGCAATCATGCATCCCATTCAAAAGTGGTTTGATAGCAAGCGCAATAAGCCAAGGTTTTGCTTTCCTTGAAATGTTTGTTGTTACTTGATATTTCGAAAGTCTGAGGACAGAAACGGATAGAAATGAATTGGAAAATGCATTTATATGGATTTTTGCTGTTCATCTCTGTGAGAATTGAACATTTCAGAGTGAAAACCTTGACATTTCCGGATTTTTGGATGGGGATGCTTCCTCATGCTAAACCTTTATCCTAAACTGCTAATGAAAGCATGGATGACCCCCCCCCCCCCCCCCCCCCGAAGTGAATTAAAACCTTGGTGTAACATCGTATTTAGCCTTTAAATGACATACATTGTCTGAAGCCAACTTCCCATCCTCTTTCACTGTCCAAAGAGATTCAATGGCTGCCACCGTGATGATTGGATGTGACCAGAGAGCTCACGTTCAGGTATGCCATGTTGAATGGAGGGAGGTTATGTTGGACCCCAATGAGTAACGGGACGGAAATGGATTGAGTTTGTACAAGGCCTGTCCTGGATCTGAACTTCACTTGATCAATTAACTCCATTATGTTTATCTGGGATGGACTCCATGTTCCCGTTGGCTCTGAATCCACACTGAAACCCTGAAGATGAGCCAGAACGAGGGACAGAGGGATGAGTTCATATCCGGCCCACCGATGAATCAGGTCATCAAATACGTACCTCGCGCGAGTCTCGCATCTAATGCATGGCTCCGGAATGCAATTGCGTGTTTATCCTTGAATAAACCATATTTGTTATTGAAATCAAAACACAATAAGGCAGTCTTGCTTTCAGCACATTCGGGGGAGATAAGAAGAAAAAATCAGCAGTTTGCAGATAATTCAAACAAAACATTCTTTTGTAGGTGTACGTTTCCTATAGAACTTGAGAGTTCAGGGCCCAGGCTTCCGTTCCTGGACTTGGCAAAACACATGAACACCATTTGAATGACCCAGCTCTGTGACTAAAAATAACCTAGCACTAAGTCCAAGAACTGACTTGGCATGAAGGGCAAGGAGTAACTTACTGCTGCGATATGTGGTGATACCTACACATCCAGTTGGATTACAGTGTAGTGTGGGTGAGAAAATTGATACCACCTGCGTGGCATTTGAGTGTGCTGTGGACAGAATACTTTGTCCAAAAATGCAGATGAATCAATTCGTCATACAGGTCCTCCACTCCGTTGTATACATCTTAAAAAATTGGATAGATGCCAAGAAAAAAAAAAACAGTTGCCAGGTGGTGATGTGCTGCAAATGAGGTTGGTTGTGTGCAAGCCAATAGTGATTCCAGTCAAACAAATGTTCTTGGTCTTCCGACATCTGGTGTTAAGTGTTATTGGCTGTCAATACTGAAAATTTACAAAAGACACAGTGTCAGCGACCACAGACCAGGAATCCACCTGGGCGCAATTGCCTCGACAATCATTTAAATGTCTGTTCGTGTGTTTTGGTTTTTCATTATGCATGCCCAATGAGACTGGTAAACAATGTTTCACAACTGGTGTCCAGTATGCTGAATCCAGCACTTACTTTTAAAGTCTCACTGTCTTTGATTTTTACACACCAATTGAGTGATAAAATCTTGTGAATATATTAAAAGAGAATGATCAAGACTCACACAGATCCAAAATGTTTCAAATTGTATGGAATCAAAACTTTTTGGGGATTATTTTGCAAAGAAAATGGTCGTGGCTCAGCAAAGTTTAATCTATTGAATTCTGGAAATTACTCCTATTGTGCGACTTTATGAAACTACTATGTTTGGGCCAAACTGTGCTTAGAGAATAATCTATAATGATTTAATATGGTATGTTGCACATACTAGAATGGGTACTAAACTCTCCTGCATTTGGAGGAAGTGAATAGTAGTTACTTTTCCTATTACAACTAGAAATGTTTAAAATCCAAATGACAAATTCATCCTATTTATTTTATTCTGTTCTTTTCTATTCTAATGTGTGCAGTGAGTGATCACCAGAGGAGCCCATTTGTGTTATAGATGAAGGGCTTTGCAATGAAATATTTTTAAAACATTCTCAAGTATCCCTCCCTTTTTCATTATATCAATCTGATTTGAAGCCCCACTTTATATAAAGAAAAAAAGGCCCATATTTGGGTTTCGCAGGCATTCTTGGAATTAAGTATGGTACCACATTTTTAAAGAACCATATATTCTGACAAATGCATATTTAGGCACCGTTCCATTAAATTTCAGAGAACCCTTATATTTCACAAGAATGTTACATTTAAGAAGTTATGATATTATAATTTAAACCAGTGTGATCTTTGGCTGCGAAATGAGGTTTATTGCTTTAACTTTTAAGGAAACATTGAGCTGTCATTAAAATAACCTCAGCCGCAATATTATTGATGGGTATCGCCCTCTGCTAGGTTGTATGAAGGCGCTCTAACTCCAATATGATGATTAAGTTTTGGGGTGTTTTTTTTATTTTGCAACACAATAACACAGAAATCACTGGCTCACATGTTACTCAATAAAGCCACAGTTTATTATAGTACTGGTTTTACTGGTGTGTTAAAATACTAGCATAAACCACTCTGCTCTTGTGTATTTGTGCTAGTGTGGAAAAGCCACATCTGAACCGGCTGCTTTGTCATTAATGTCTGTGGGGAATAAGACCTAATGCTGTGGCTTGGGAATCTTCCCATAAAAACATACACTCCTTTTTGACTCTATGACAGCCAACACCACTGCTTGGACCTGGTCTATTTTATCCTATGAAAGATTGTAAGGGACCCCTGCTGGGTTTACTGACAGTCCTGCCTGGCCTGTTGCCATTCAATGCCCACATAGAGACCCATGAGTGGCTCAATCAATCAGTCATTTAGGACAAATTTATTTAAATAACTCCTGTCACTCCTGACAAGCATCTTTTTTAAAAAATGAATGAGACACCTCACTTGCCTATGAATATTCTCATTCATATCCAGGTCATTTCATTCTCAGTGGATTGAATTGATCGTAAATAAACGTTTTTGCTAATCTTAGAATAACTTTCGCCGCTCATGAGTTGTTGTTGGTTACCCGGTTGATAGAGATAATAATTTGGAAACAAACGGACAGTGAACCCCTCAAAATTTTACTTTACTTGTTTGCTTTGAACTTGTATTTAGTCACACCAAGCATAAATCATCATAAGAAAACTCAACTAAACTTGTCTTCCATAACATTTGAAGCCAGCTGTAAACGTTGTATGCTGCCAACACATCATAATGCGGAGACTATGGACAAATCCCAAGGGTTCTTTGTATGTTTATTCTTGGGAAATGTAAACATCTCAATAGGACAAATGGAATCTGTGGAGGAGGTATAAACCATGGAGGTGAAAGACTGAACTGAGGTTTAGAATTGATGGAAGAAGGCCTGGAGCAAAGAAAGTAGTTTACACAGCATATGCTTCAATTTTTGCATCGTATACATCTTTTTATGACACACACACACACACACACACACACACACACACACACACACACACACACACACACACACACACACACACACACACACACACACACACACACACACACACACACACACACACACACACACACACACTCACACTTTCTCCCACACTCGCATCGCATCCTTTTCACCAATCCAAGAAGAGGAATGCAAGTCCAGTAAATAACTAGAAGGGTTGAGATGACAGATGGAAGTCATGAACACAATAATTACCACATACTTCCCACTGCTGTGCATGTCTACTACATCCACTGCTTCCGGGCCCAGTCCATCTAAGTCAGTCCGACGAAGCTCACGCATCCACAAATGGCCTGCAAAGAAGCTTTACATTATATTATGGGTTGGGGCTGTATGATTTGACCCATAATACTAATAACATTTTATTTTTAATATTGTACAAACTTCATTATTTTGACATCTTTTTCTTTTACATGATTGTAGTTCCAAATAATCTGCAAAGAAGACTAAAGAGTGGATAAAACTGATAATTGGATATCATATAAAGGACTAAGTAAGAAATTAGGCTGAACATTTTAGTTTGAGCGCAAATGACATCTTTCAACATGTATCAGGATTAAAATACTAGTGGGTGTATTCTAATGCAAAGTATGGGTAATTTACTTTGTTGTGCATTTAGTTGACCTCAGATAGATTGTAACATACTTAACAAATCCACTATAAAGGGCTACACAAGGACAGCATTGGGCACCAGTGCCATTTCTTCCTAATCAAGTTTAATTCGCATGCATTAAGCCCTCATCCAACCCACAGGTATGACCATGAAATGCTCCGAAGGCCAAGACAGTGTAATTATCAGATTGGAGCCTAGAACCATGACAATGAATGGCGCCCATCAGCATGTAAACTAAGCAGCATCTCTCTGGTTCCCGACCTCAACTGTTGAGAGCCAAATTTGAAGTCTATGACCTAAAAAAAAATGGTTTGCAGAAGACCAGTAGAGAGGTTTGAAAGCTTACATTCAATGAGGAAGCCAAGATGATATTTGTGGTTATCTAGAATCAGCCAAGGAGGAGTTTCACAAATAGATGGGTGATATTTGAGAATATATATAGAGAGATTTAGAGTCAACAAAAATGTCACATGCTCCAACAATTTCTCTGTTAATATAACAGCTCATAAATGTATCGTCAATAGAATTCTGAGAAGTAAAAGCCAGCTAGAGTTCTTGACTTTGTTTACGCTGCAGGTCAAAGCCAATTTCCTTGCCCATATGTGACACTTATCACAATCTTTAATTAAACATGACCAGTCTAATTCCAGTTTAATAAAACATGAACTGGATTCATTCATGCGTGAATATAAATCAGATGTCCATCCGACACCTCTGCATTATGAACACACATTTGAATTTATGTGACTTACATAAACAGATGTCAAATATTATCATGATTATACCAAACAGAGAAAAGCCATGAACTAGTAAAGGCAAACTACTAACAATAATGGCTCATTGATGATTCAAACCACCTCTAAAACAAGGGTAACAAAGTGGCTAATCAGGTGAGTATGGCAGATTGTGCAGTGGAAATGTAATTGGAAAATCTCTGAGAATACATAAATAAAATACTGAAATTAAATCTTTACAGACTTTATTTTACTGCATTATCTCATATTGAAATTGAAGTGTGTCTGTGCACATATCCTGTTACGTGTTTACTGCTCTCTGCGAGAACAGTGCAAGAAAAAGAACGGTAAATCATGGGCAAGTTGTGGGATAGTCTGCTTCAAAAATCCTGAGATTTTTTTTTCTCAAGTCCCCGTCCACCCTGACACCAGTTACAGTCTTCTTCCACACTTGTATAGTCTACTTCTTCTGATGCTGTATCAATTCATAATCTGAGTTACATTAGGATAATTTCTCACATTTGGCTCTCTTAAAATTGTAGTTATTTAATAAGAAAAAGAAAATGTATTAGACAATTGACACCTGGAATAGACCCACATGCTAAACTCACAAATGCTGAGGTCTGATGTTATAAATTTCCCATGTGGACCGTATGAAGGAAACCTGTATGCCATCTTCAATAAAGGCTCCTTTTATCCCCTGAGCTCCTCAGAGCAGTCTGGTGAGGGGCTCTGTGCTAAAAATAAAGATACATGCATATGCATTTTAGCAGTTGGCCAACCTATGAGAATTCTAATGCTTTCACTGATACTTTAAACCGACTGTAAATTTACAAATAAACCAGAGTAGATTTTCATTAAAGTGAAGAATACCTCATTGTAAAAACAACATTAAAATTCGGCATTGAGACAGGCATCTGTGGAAACTGAGAAAGGCTTGGTTTGCGTTAAAGCTCTTATTTTCATCCCCTCACTGTATCACTTGGTGTATTGTCAAAATAGTTATACTTAATCAGTGAGATTTCCCTCAGGAACAAAATGTTCTTAGTTCATATCCGTAGGTTTACACTAGTGTGTTTGTGTCCCCAGCTCCTCCTGCAGCAAGGAGCCTGTCAAAACACTTAACCATCTCTGCATTTTTAAGGAAATGGAGATATTTTCCCTCTTAACACAGCCATGATTAATAGTCAAATTATAGCCTGTGGTTATATGATTACTTGTGAATGGGTATGAGCGTATGGAGGATTCCAAAGTCAAGTAGCAGCTATTTACAGTGTAATGCTAAAAAAGAAAAAAAATCCCAAGAACACAGGCTGCCAGACACCAAAAACACAGACAGATTAAATCAGCAAATTGTGTTGAAAGATGGACCAAAACCCCAATTCATTAAAAAAGTTTGAGTCAATCAAATCAGGGCATAAACCACAAGTGAATCAAGTGTTCAAATTTCATAGTCTAGTCAGTAACATACAACTACATGGTTTTAGCTCTTACCAGAGTCTTGGCAATAAGTGTCTTTATGGTCTGCCGTGTGCCCACTTTAACCACCATGTGAAAGGAAAGAACTATGGGCATTTTTTTTAAACTCGCAAAATGAGCATAAATTAGCCGAAGCAAACATTGCATCATTTGATGGAATATCATAAGGCTGTCTATAATTAATCAACTGTAATTCAGGGACACAGACAGTGGCATCTTTTGGGACAGTCCCGTAGATGACTCTTAAGCCACTGAAATATTCAGTTTTGTCATGCAGTGTGCATGCACTTCTGAAACTATGGATTTCAGGAGTTACTGACACTTCTGAAACTATTTTGCTTGCAATTTCACATGTTGACATACAAGTATGTACATGGGCATCAGGTATAGCATTACAATGGTACATATTGGAATGTATAACAATGCGTGGTGACCATGGAAACCAGATGCCTATAGATAAATGGTTGCCATAAAAATACTTACTACTGCTGTATACTATGGTATTTTATTTTCATATTTTGTAGTTGGGATGCTCTCAAAAATAACTAGGACTTAAGAACCAAGAGTACAAAACAAAAGCTTGACGGGAAAACCCAGGAAGTCTTGGTGCATGGGACATGGGGGAGCACACGTAAACATAAGCGACACACCAGTGGCAATCTGACAAGGAAAAACACCAGGAGCAGGCAAAAGTGAACTCAATGGGCAATTACAAGGATAGGTCACACAGGGGAAAAAAACAGCAAAACCTGACCCACCCAATGTGTATATAGCAACATTTGTCAAGACAGGCATATCTTTACTACTTCTCTTTCCCCAAATGATCTACATCCTATCTACCTGCATCAGTTCTGCTCTTTCCTGACACTGTCCATCTGTGTTGATGTTGCTGGATGAGTAATTGGAATGTGCACGTGTTTGTACGTGCACGCACATGTCCATGCGATGGGTTCATGGTGCTGGATGGTCCAAGGAGACTTTTCATCTGCTGCAGCGACCCACCCCGCTCCTCCTCTCGGCTGGCCTTACGGAAAAATCCAGCCTGTTCCAACATGCACATAACAGCGATCAATTACCCCATACTTTGTAGAGCACATCGTAAACAACAAATATCCTGAAACAATCCACAATTGAAACATCATGGCGTAGCAGATGTGATAAGTTGTTTGGAGCTTAATGAGCTTACTAATTTATCACAGCTATTGTAAATCTTTAATATGCTTAAGTTCTATCATGTCCTCTGCTTGACAAGCATATGCTCTTTTTAAAAAAAGCATTGTACCAGTCCAACGCCAGGGCTATAAAAAATCTCTAATCACAAAGCAAAATTTATATTGAGTACTCGACAAAGAAGCCCCATCACAAAATACTTTTCTAAGGTTTCTGGGTTACACACTGAAGTCATTATCATTCACTGGGTCTGCCATGTGATAACAAAGTTCCCATGACATTGTGCACCACTTTTTGTTCATCTGCAACTTCTATAAGCATCACTTTTCCGATCAATACAACAATCAGATTTACAATGAAGTTTACAAGAATTCTCTGACATATTCTTTATACAAATACTATTCATAGATATTTAAAATAATTATAACCATTTTTAGGACAGTCGTTTTACTTGTTGGCCCATCACTGCCAGACCTGACAATCAAAGTGGATTGGAAGTGTCAATGGTACTTACATAAATGAAATCATTTTATTTTTAAATTTATGAAAGAAAATCATTTTGCTGAAATGCTCATGATAATAAATGTTTTGTTTGTCCCTTTAATAGATTACTAGTGTAGTCACAAGTGCCCCCAAAGGGCCTCCCCTCACCTTAAGGTCTCAGCCTGGACAGAAGAATTGTTTTGTTGCAAGAATACTGTGAGCAGGCTTGTCTTACAACACAGTCTAATGATGCAAGAACAAATGTCTCTCCACTAACACTCTTTCTCTACGTGCACTTCCCTGAATATTGTCAATTATCCCCCATGGCTTGGCTGACCTGACTCTCAATGTGGGTCACGGGCCGCACAATCACCTGGTAATTACGAGAGAGTAAACAAGCCAAGCCAATGGAGAGCTTTTAATGATTGTCAGGATGCCACAAAGGGCCCTTCAGCTCTAATGAGGAGTAAGTGTGTCATATTATATTACACAATTGTTGGAGTTGGCCAGCATGACAAATATAGTATCTCTGCCTGCAATGTTGTGGGATCAGGGAAAATTTGAGGACCCATGTGTGATCGACGTGTAAACCTGGCCCCTTTGCCTCAATGGTGTCATCTGAAATGACCTTACATAATAAGCCCTTTGCCCACTTCTTGAATCAGATGATTAATTGCTCACCGGTTTTTAAGCAGCTATGACACCATGTGCCACCCACGGAGTGAGTTTTGGCTTCCTGTCTCAGGCTCATAAATAGGGTCTTTGTCTGCAATCCCCTCTCATTTGTCCCAGCGTGCCCACCTATCAGAGAGGTCGACCCCTGTGTTTCTAGTCACGATGACATCACCTCCTCATCCAGGCGAAGGTGATGTCTTTCTATGGGCCATCTCTTTCTCCGTATCACTCAATCACTCCTTTGTGCTAGCCAGGCCTGTGGGCTTATATGAACAGTAATGAGAGTTTGCAATTTGCCAGCGCAATATAACACACACACAAAGCAAAAGGTATAATAGTGCATTGTTTTAAGCAAAATAAATGAGGTTCATGGGATGAGGTGCTCTCGTACTTTGCTGTACTCGGAAAACTTGGTTTGTTGGTCAGGTGCTCCGGGGATGACGGACAAATTTGCTACTTTAGGCATATATGATACATCTGTCTTTTTCATATAATCTCTTATTCTGAGTAAGAAACACGCTTGTGATGGCTTGTTAACATAATATTAAGCTTTACATAGTGCACATGTAAAGTATATATATGTAATATTTCTACTGTATTTTTGAAAACAGGCTTCTTTTAGATGACAGTCCAGAAAATCTGCAAATATACTGTGATAGCAGTAACATTTCATTCAGTTTAGTTGTAGTCTAACACCCAAAAAGCAGGCATGTTTTGAGTTGGGACCCCTGGCATGTGATCAACTAGTGAAACCACAACAAAGAGTCCGGGCTGGGGGCATGTTTGTATGTAAAAAAGGGGACTATGTGGGTTTATTGCTACCAGAAGGAAGGTTTTGTGGATGCAAATATTACCAGTTTACACACTCCTTACAGTACCTTACAGGCAGCATGTGGTGGTAATTGTGGTTCTCGTAGTAATTCTTGTTGTGTCAATTCCCCCGGCATCTAATAAAGCATGTCTTGAAATGACTAGCATACTTGTCTATATCCATCACATTAATCTGGATTGGGTCACATTTTTTCCCATGGATTGTGAATGCAGCATCAGACTGAGGTGACTCGCATTAGTGGCCTGTGGTCAAATGCAACTAGCTGATTGGATCATGTTGAGGGTGTGTTTACAGCGAGGGTGGGTTGCAACTGACTTCAGTTGAGCAGGAGATTTCAGTTTGTGGTTGTAGCTCTAGTGGAAACATGCAAACCCTCCCAAGACATGTGCCATGGTGTGTTACACTCTCCTATGTGAGATGCCCAAATCCAGCAGACTTCAAATATTGCTGTATTGCAATTTCCACTCTGTTCCCATGGTCCTTGAGCATTTTGTGGTGCATCGACTGGAATTCTTTTTTCTCAGGAGAATTCTCAGATGCCCATGCATCGTACTTGGTTACGCCACCATGTCATACTTTTATTGAAAATCTGAAAGGCGTATACATAGACCAAATCATTACCTCATGTCCAGTACATCCAATTCTCTGCCATTTACTGGTTGACAAACTTTATGTGGTAAAAGATATATCAAAAAGAAAATGAAGGCTAACACTTTATGAATAACGATATTAATTTTGATCCCCATTGGGAATAAATGCACCTGTAATATGATTGTTGACTGTTTTTCCTGTAACCCGAACAGAACACTGTCTGCTCATCTTACTTTTGTTTTTAATATATTTTCCGATAATACAAGGTCCCCCGACCAACAAACAATACAAATTTGAACAAGCATGTCTTGTTCTTTTATTTTATACCAGAAGATCATAGTATAAAAAAATATAGTACTTTTAGCCACACCGCAGGCTCTTTTCATTCCAAATTTTAGAAAATGTAAAGTGATGCCTCATCAAAATTAGAATTTTCTTGCTTACTTGTTCAAAAGTATTTATATTATGTTGATTGCAGCATTTGCCTTTTCCTTTTTAAGCATGATTGAATGAAAATATTCTTTTGTTTGGCTAAATCTCCCAGTCGAGTGTTGCATTGAGGCAACTGAGTAGCTATTCGTATCTATGGGGCCCCCTAGAGGATTAATATCTAACTTAACTTTGCCCACCACTCATTTATATTGACAAATCGTTTCCATTTTTGCCGAGTGGATAACAAAAGTAAGCCACCTCCCCTGGCATTTGGGTGCATTGGGGCATGCAGGCAGGATCACACCATGCACCAGCTTCCAGTGGAATCCGTTTCCATGGTCACTGGAAACCATTTTTATGGACTGCCTTTGAACTGAATTATATTCTAAAAAAATGAATAAAAAAGAAACCACATTTTAATCCACACTGATCATTATATGTATTTCAAATACTCTGCTCTTGTCTAGTTAAATGTATCTTATCACCCCTGTTTTGTACTTGAGTTATGATATGACTTGACACTATCATCAGCCATCAGTGGTACTTAACTAGTGAATTTAATACAAATCTAATGTTATTGTTTCATTTTTCATAGATTTTATGCTGCACAGTTTAATGTTAAAATGGGGAAGTTGATGTGGCCCCGCCCACAAAACAGTGGACTGGAACGTCGCCCTCTCTGATTGGCTGAGAGGGGCCGAGCGACAACACCTGTTTAACTCCTTCATCCAAATTGACACCCGGGACTCTTGAGAAATATAGGCAGCATCCAGGGCAGCTCATGCAGTCACTTCGACACCGACACCGAAGCGCAGCCGCGCGGTTCCCTGCCCAGAGGTGAAGCGTCACGTATCATCCACGCACGTATCGCGCACGCTCCCCACGTACGCTGGCGGATCTTCGCAGGGAAAGGTGCAGGGACGCGATGTTTCTTAAAGTGGCCGTGGTGGTGCTGATTCTCTCGGTACTGGAGCAAGTGGTTGGCTCGGATAATAGCGACAATTACGACACCCCGTCGGAAAAGCTCGTCATCTCCAAAGGACGCCTGTCCCTGCAGAATACAGGTTAGCAATATGGAACAATTGAATGGCTGTAAAAATCTGTCTTCTATCTACTTGACAAATGATATGGAAATCATTTTAACATATTCTGGTGAACAGTTAATATTTTTTTTGTCCTTAGATTTTACTGAGCTAAGGCATGCATTTCATATAAAAAAAAGAACAGAAGATGGTACTGTATGATAGATACAGTGTATCTCACCCAAGAAAAATGCTACAAAAAAATGAAATAATAGGTTAATTATGGGCCTTCTGCCATCTAGTGGAAGTGCATTTTAATGTTTTGCATGTCAAATGTCACTAGTAAGGATGGATGGCATTTATCTGGTCTTGGTAAATACAGCTTTTTTTTTCTTTAAAAAGCAACTAGGAAAAATTTGAAAACGTCATGCATTTCCAAAGTATGGGATGAATAAAGTTTAATCTAATGTAATCCATTAATTTGTCTGCATCAGACTCTTGGTATATGGTAAACGGACACCACTGGGAATAGCTTTGCTCTTAATAAATTTCCATTCCCTCAAACATACTGGTGCATATTAAGGCTTAATTTCCTTGATAGTATTGACAAACTCACAGGCGTGTTTAATAGTGGAATACCCCCTCCCTCTCTCACACTCCTGTAACAGCAGCATGTAACTCAATGCACGCTGCGGCCAAGCTCGTACGATCCAAGCACATTCCCCTGATGCCAAAACAAGCACTGCCGTCAGCGGCTCACTTTTCCTGTGCACTGAAGTTCAACTAGGGCTCGCAAACCAAAGGGCTTGTGTGGTGGTTTTTGCATATAAAAGGCAGAGGAAAAGCAGCTTATCGGCAATTTACCCTTAATGAAGCTTCATTGGGGTCCAACTGGTATAATTTGACAGTATCAAATACAGCAGCATTTGCCTTTCATAACTAATGAGTTATGTGAGTGGCAACCAGTAGCCAATATTCACAAGGTTTGTTATTTAGTTGTTCATATATAGTCAATGCATTGTACACGTTGCCATTCCGGTAAAGCTCGGAGGAAACGCTCACATCTGCAATGCACCATCCCAATACTCAATTTAGGCTTTGCAGTTGGACTGTGCTGTATCTCTTCAGCTCTACTTGCCATTTTTCTCTCATGGGCTATAAACAAACCCACTTGTATTTGTGTAAATATTTGTTTGTGTGATGTAACCTGCAGCTTTGTCTTCTACACACTATTACCTCTTCTAATGTGTTCCTTCTATTCCAGCTGAGATCCAGCACTGTCTTGTGAGCGCTGGAGACGTCGGCTGCGGGGTGTTCGAGTGCTTCGAGAACAACTCCTGCGAGATTCGAGGGCTGCAGGAGATCTGCATGACGTTCTTACATAATGCTGGCAAATTTGACTCTCAGGTATTAGTGGACCATTTGCAATAATTGTAGAACCAGGGGGTAACATTCCTTTACACTGACTCATTGTGCTGGAGTCATCTGGGAAGAGATTTCATTATTCCTGTTGTGCTCATCTTAAAAAAAAGCTTTTTTTAAATGACAAATGATGAAATCTTAACTACACGCTCAAAGAGGCAATAAAGACCTTCTTCAATATGTAGAACTGTTTTATGCATCAGATTGAAGTGCGTTATCTCTTTTTTTTTGGATTGAAATCATGTTTGCCATTTATTTTTGGATGGAAACGGTAGGGTATGAAATGGGTATGGCGTCACACTGTGTCTTATAAGATGAGTACCTGCCCCCTCTATTCTTCCTCCTCTCCCACTAATATTAAGGGCCTGGTACTGAGAAAACTGTCTGGTGGTTGCCACTCCCTGGTTCTAAAATGTGCCAAATTAGGGTTAGGGTTAGTCAATGGCAGCCAATAAGTTAAAATGTTGCATACACACTGCCCAGTCATTCACTAGTCTTACCTTTCCTCCCTCTTGAATGCCGATTGCTGTCAATGGCAGTGAATGAGCATTTTTCAATAGGATTTCCTGCTATTTTTGTAAATAATGGTACTTGTAAAACTGCACAATGTCCATATTTATCTCCCTGAAATGATATAATACATTGGTTAACATTCTCTTTTCCCTGATTGGACACTTTTTTTTTGCCCATCCTATCATCGAATTGCCATTTGAACAGAGGATTGCCATGTCAACACAATGTGGGCCCAGAACTCCTTTTTGTCTTCTAGCTATGAAAAAGGGCTTTGTCCTAACATTGTCTTCCTGTGTGTGTTTTTTATTTTTGCAGGGGAAATCTTTCATCAAGGATGCTCTGAAGTGCATGGCCCACGGGTTTCGACACAAGTTTAGCTGTATCAGTAGGAAATGTGTTTCCATTAAGGAGATGGTGTTCCAGCTCCAGAGAGAATGTTACATAAAACATAATCTTTGCTCAGCTGCTAAGGAGAATGTAGCCGTCATGGTGGAGATGATCCATTTTCAAGATCTTTTCCCTAAAGGGTAAGGAACTGGACACTGTTTTTTCAGCAAAGCTTCTCCTCTTTAGGATATCTTTTAGACATTTAATTATTGTTTTATCAAAGCATTTGACCTTTTATTAGTCCAAATCTTGTATCATTAATCGGGCCTCTCTCTGCTTAGTCCTTATGTGGAGCTGGTGAACATTCTGCTGGGTTGCGGAGAGGAGGTGAAAGAGGCATTAACTCGTAGTGTCCGGCTTCAGTGCGAGCAGAACTGGGGAGCTTTGTGTGACAGCCTCAGCCTCTGCTCTTCACTAACGCCTTCGCCCTCTGCTATTGAACAACGCCGTCCGTCACCCTCTCACCCTCAACCAGAGCACCCTCGCCATCCACGTCATGGTGACAAATCCGGTAAGGCTGGGTTCCACGCCCACCCTCGCGGTCGCAATCAAGGACTGCGTCGCCAGAGTCCTGATACTAGAGCGGTTTTGGAGCTGGAAGACCCCGAGGCTACTGACATTAGGAGGTGAAAATGCAGGAGATTACAACACTGATAAATCCAACACCATTTAATAGCACACTTGGACATTTCGCAGTCAGCAGAAGAGAAAGAAGCCCCTTTTCTGTGTACTTTATTTTTTTCACCTTCTCCAGTCATTCCAGCAGTCCCACACATGGTAAACTTGCAGGGTAATTGTGGCATAGCATGTACTGTTATGTCTGACTTGTTTTTAATGAATAATGGGTATTATTATCATGGTGATTTTTATTTTTAGGACTCTTTTTGGCTCTAATCTAGCATTTCTCTAATCATACTTATTGTAAGATTTGACTATATTTGTATTATTTATTTTCTTTACGCAATGTTGATTTATTAAAATGTAAATAGGACAAAAAATGCTATATTTATATGAGCCTGTATAAATATAGTTCAAATATAGAACAGTGATTTAGGTGGTATACAGTGTTCTGTTGTTTTCCCCCACAATATTGCACCTATCTCACATTGTTCTGTAGATATGTAACATACACCGTCAGTTTCCAAGTGGGAATATGTCTTGTAATTAAAAAGATATACTTGATAGTGAAATACCAATTGTACAGGTTTGAAGTCCAGTTCTGGCACATATGAATTGTAGTTCATTATTATAGTCATGTCGCCAACAAAGAAATTAGGAATTAACATACAACTAAAGAAAGTTACCCCTGACATCAATCCCAACTGCAAATCTTTAGCAGGTTTATAGTGTAGATGGATATGAGTAAGGAATAAGCTACAATCTAGAAACACATTTTTAAAACAGTCACATTATTGAGTGAAGAAAACAGACATTTTGTCACGCTGTCTTACCAGCAAATGTTCCAACATTGTCTCCAATCTTTTCTCTATCTACTCATCATCACATGATTACATCTCACAAATGAACAATCACACAAAGAAAGGGGCTTTAGTATTTTACTCAAAGAACTGGGGAGATTGAATGTTCTGTTTTTATGTTGAGCCTCAAATGTCTTTGCTCTTGCACTTTTCTTTGATTTTTTTATTATATTTTGGAATGCTGAAGGTTTCAGAATGAACCATGTGACCCACCACCACCACAAATGTGCCGCTTTAGGGTATTTAATTTGACCAAGCACCAACTTCTGCATGTTTGCCCATTGTTTGACACAGTCAAATCAGTCCATTTTGTCCTCTGGAGTCACTCGCCAAGGTCAGCACAGATCAGAGGGCCTGTTTGAGCTACAGGCGATAAAGCAAGGACCCAGGAAGTGGGCTATGTCCACACATGGATTGTGTTATTATAAATGTTATATTTACAGAGGCAACGAGAGCATTCCTCTGGGCTTCAGCCAAGAGCCAGCAACTCTAAGAGGCTAGCCTATGTAGGAAGAAGCACAGAGAAAGGTTTATTTTTATGTCTCCCCTCAGGTCATCATCACAAGCTGTTGACCTTTTAAGGCCAGCCACTCTAGCAGTTGAAATTAAGTTCAGAATCATGTCTCAATCACCTCTCAAAAGCACAATGGCAAATTACAATTTACAAGTTTCAATTTCCTTTTGTTTGATGTGAAGAATGGGAAAAATGTCCCCATTCTGTTACAGAAGTTGGAGATCTAAGGAGACATAAGCTATTTTCTATTTGATGTGTAACATGACACGTTTAATGTAGTCGCTTTCATATTTGCAGAACAATAAACTAACCTTGTTACTTTTATCATCACACGAGGACTTTTTGTTTTCTCATGCCGTTCCTAATTCTAATTTGGGGATTAAAGAGGTAAAAGGTCTTGGTGATATTAAAAGGATTGTAACCTGACTTTGTAAAGAAAACTTGGTGTCTAGCTTTGCACAATTTAGTGTAACCCAGTGGAAGCAGTGCAGTTGGATCAGTGGAAACAAAGTCAGGTCAGCGGAAAATGTCTCAGGTGTGCACATGTCAAAAGACACCCGGGTCTCGTCTGACTAGCAGTCACATCTATTGGCGCTGAAATGTGGCCTCTGTTAAAAGTTTTAAAGTGTCAAGTACAGTGCTGGGAATAGCTACCAATGCCTTTATTTAAATTATTGTCAACAGGTAAAAAAAATACATTCACAGTAGTGCAGTTTTTCTCCTCCAAAACTTAAGCCAGACTTTCAAAAATACTATATATTTAAAAAAAAACGGTCAGGCTTGATGTAAAGTCACAAAACATACCGATGACTAATTTCACCTCCATTTTATTACTTAATCTGTAAAAGCATCATGGCATGGAATAATGGTGTAGTAATAGAAAATGACCGCTGGATGGTAACAAATTCAACTCGAATTAAATCTAAAATTATTTGAACAAAGTCAGCGAGTGGTATAGTATATATTTATTACTGGCTATGTTGATCATTGTAAAATAACCATCGTGTCTGCCTTCAGAATGTTTTGGAGTGTCCCCTATCCATTATCCATTTGTACTCTAATTTGATTAAGAAATGCAATTTTAGCTAGTGTAATTCAGTCAAAGGTCACAAGGTCAGTGTTATCCATACATACAGTTCTGAATCCCGCACATGTGCTGACATTAAGTCTCAAATGTGTCTTTATTTTGTCATCTGATATGTCCCTTTGTGTCTTTGCCTTTTCATTGATGACATCAAGCCACATTTCACGTGGATGAAGGGTCAACAATTATAGCCAAAGGCATAATAAAAAGGATTGCTTGTGGAATGGCCGCTTTACCAACAACATGATGATGCTCATTGGACTTGAATTTACTATACTTGCTTCGTTGACGGCAGCTGAGCTCTATCAAAATTGTGCAAAGAAAAGTGTGTTCTGAAATTAGACCTTAGATGACACGTTTTAATTCTTTGTTTGTACACTCATTGGGTCCCAATTAGCTAAATAGTTGTGTCATATGTAAGCTCTTGGAAAATTGGGCAGAAAAAGAAGTTCAAGGTAATGGCATTGAAATTTGGTAAGAACAGCAACCACCAACAACTCCTGCCGGAACTTGTGAAACGAGCTTGCTTTGGTTGAGCAGGTTAAGACTCATCATCTTAGTCCCACTGAAATAATGTATAATGCAGAGTTTCCACTGAATGCAACCTTCTCTCAGATACAAGAATGATGAGCAAGACTGGCAATAAAGCCCAACTATATGTGTTCACATTCATAGAAAAAAATATGGTTACCTTGTTTTAATTCAATTTGACATTGGATAACAAAGTAATGGCCAAACCACTCATTTACATATCCTTTTAGAAAATTCCATGATGTAATTTGCTTTAACAGATGATTCTGCAAAAGATAAAGGGGGCTAGTGCTGATGGATGAAGTGGAGTGAAGACATTTGTGTGTTCAAAATACAAATCGTTCCCTGTGCATTTGAAATGATCTACTTAAGACAACATTTAGCATCGATAAGCATCTTCCTTGGATTATGAACGTGTCCCCCCAACAACTCCTCCCATTGATTTCGATGCATCCTTATTTGGAGGACAACATGTGCCATTCATTGAATATAGGCGGTCTCTACCCCCGGGCTACACAATGAAGATCCAATCAAATGATAGAAGAGGCCGTGATTGGGCGGGACTAAAGTAGAAATCCGGACGCATATTGGCTTCCTGGTCCAACAATGGGCGGGGCTTGTAGTCGGAAGTGTCCACCGACTGGCTCAGCTGTCATCTACATGAAAGGAGAAACCATTTACACCGGCCGTGGGGAAATGCAGAAAAAGGAAAAACGCAGAAATATGGCAACATCAAAACGATAAGGTCATGACGTCCAACTAAAGGTAGTTACAACCGAGAAGCGATCTATTGACTTCCATTCTCAACGCTTCAAATCAGCGGACGATTTTGCGTTTCGTTGGTTTCGATGTGAAAATTTGATGGCTTTGCTGTGTGACATTGAACATACAGGGCACGAAATAGACGAGGTCGTTGAAAGAAGCCAGCTCCATTTCCAACTAGTCATCTCCTCGAAATTTCCACTGAGCTCTCGTCTGTAATGGCGTGGCGTACTTAGGTTGCTTTCGTTTGACATTGCGATCCGCCGAAAACGCTTTAGTAATGCTCGCCAGCTGCTTTGCAAATATGCTAGCGATCTGCTTTTGCTAGCTTAGCGGCTTCGGGAAGGGAACTACCCTACATCGAGAAGCGACGATAGACGTCATCAGCATTTTCCTGTATTTAAATGGCTACGTGTGAGGAGGTCATTGCTTAGAAAGGAAGATTTTGCGGTAGGTGTCCACGATCTTGCCCACCCCGGTGCTGACCGGGGCCGTCACAAATTAACAGTAATGCTGAGGGTGATCTAAAATAGCCTGGTGCGTCTGCATGAAGATAAGGACACATGCAAGGTGGTGGAATCGATGTTAGCTCTGCTGCTAGCTGCACGACGACCTTTGTAGGCGTCAAAGCAGGCGTTTAGCCCCTGACTATGTTGGTTCGTTTGGGTGTTTTGCCTGCTTTCCTACCACCATTATAATGCTGGCAAGACAAGTTTTCCTTTTTGTGTGTGGATGCATTGAAAACAGACATGTTGCCATGCAAGTAATCCCTCCTGATTTCATGTACTTTTCATTACCCTGACCTAATCAAGATGTACACTGAATGCATTTTAACTCATGTCAATCCACCTGTGCCTCTGTTTTTTTCAGGAATAAAAAAAAAAAAGATCGGTGAAAGCCAAAACCTACTGATTATTTACTGGCTGTCCTAAATGGGGGACTACGGGTTTGGTGTTCTGGTGAAGAACAGCAGTGGTAACAAATCAGCTTTTCCTGTAAGAATCCCTCCTCACCTCCAACCCCAGCACCCTCACCACCCTTCCAACCCCCCGAGCCCCCCTTCCTTCGTAAACAACACCTGCTCCACCAATGGGGGCAGTGCTTGGCTCTTCCCCGCAGTAGCCCAACACAGTAACATGCAAGATGAGATTCTGGAATCGGACAAGTCTAAGGCTTTAGACCTCCAAGAAATGCAGGAAAAGTCTCAGGTTCAGGCCCAGCCTCAGGCTATCTCTCCAGGCCAGCAGGAGCCCAGCGCTTCCTTAGGAGAGCTGGAGGGAGTCCTTCCCGAAGACAACATGATAGAAAAAGGTTCTCTAGAGATCAGTGGTGGGAAGGAGAAGCTTAGAATGGAGTCTCCAGTGCTCAGTGGCTTTGACTACCAGGACACCCTAGGAATGGGTACGGCTGGATGCACGCAGTCCCCCCCTTCCTCATTGACAAGCTTCAACAACTGGTCCCCTGCTGTTCCATCTACCCAGTCTCCTGTGGTAGGTGATGACGTCGGGGGCTTCTTCGGCCCAGCTGGCTCCAATGGCAGTGCACCACCATTGCTATTCCCGAGCTTCTCCCACCACGGTCCTGGCTTTGGCGCAGGTGGCAATTTCTCCCCGCAGATTGGACCAGTGTCCCAGCACCACCCACCAACACCTCACCCCCAGCCCTATCACCCTCACGGGCAGGGCATTCCCCAGCAGCACCGGCGCTCCCCGGCAAGCCCTCACCCCCCTCAGCCATCGTTCCCTCCGCACGCTCATCGGACCGGAGGCTTCCCCCAGCTGCCCCACCTCACTCCTGCCCAGAGCAAACACCCTTCACCCTGGGGAAACTACCAGAGCCCTTCCACACCTACTTCAACCACCTGGAGCCCTGGAGGTTATGGAGGCTGGGGGGGCACACATGGAGTTCGGGATTACCGACGTGGTGTAGGTGGAGGAATGACTGGTCTAAACTCCATTTCTCCATTGAAGAAGTCCTTCCCCAATAGTCAGGTAGATCCAAATCTTGAAACTCATTGAAGTTTTCTCTTTCTCAAGTACTGCAAAAACTCCAAAGTCGTCCCCTGTTTGTGGACATCAAACATAGGTCTTTATCAATAGTTCCTTTATAATAATGGTGGAACTTTAACCGCAAGTCGAGAATGAATAAAAGTTTAAAAGTGTTACTGATATCAACTCACTTTATAGACCAATGTAGGGATAACAAAATGGTGGCTGAGCAGTCAGCTAATGCCATGTCACCTTGGGGCATTTACTTTGAATGCAGTAGTTGTAGTTTTCATTTGGGTCAATTGCTATTTTTAGCAGAAAACTTTAAGCAAACACAGTCTGATTAAAATTAAGTTCATAATTAGGGCTGGGCGATTTGATATTCCGCCCATCATCATTGAACTCTTTGAAAGACCATTCAAAATTTGCCGGTTTGCTTCTGTATATGCATTAACACAGGTAATTTTCTTTTCTTTTTCCAATCTCAAAATCGCCCAGCCTTAATTTTAATGTATTTCATGATACCTGCTACCACTTGTAAAATAACAATTTTGGGCTGCTGATGAAACTTGCTGGTCTACAGGTTCCTTCCCAGAAATTTCCTCGGAATAGCTCTGGCTTCAATCACAAGGGCTGGGTGGAGGATGCAGTGAGCCGCAGTGATAGCGTCTACCCTTTTCAGGTGAGAATATAACAATATTTGCATTCATGTAGAACTTCATTTTAGCTTAGTATTTTTTTATTCCAAGTTTTGCACCACAAACCACACCAAAAAGCTACTATATCTGCTTGTTAGCATGAAATGCAACAAAAGAGCCATTCAACAAAGCAGAATCTCTTCCAGTCATATGTCGATTGTCTGTTTTTAACCCCATGGCCTTGATATTGTTCACAATTTCAAATTCTTTAATCTTTTGTTCTACAGTATCAAATTCTTGACCTTTATATGCTTTCAAACTTGCACTGTGAACATCATGCCTTTTTTGAATCGCTATTACAAATTCAAATCTTGTTTTGCATCATTTCTCTCAGAGGAACTGAAAACCTATCCCCTGTAGCGTGTCATTTTACTTGTTGTCATGAGTTTGCCCTCAGTTAGATCATCTCTAGCCAATGGCTGCTGGTGGGGAGCTGTGAAGAATCTTGTAATTGTTTTCTTTCACTCTTTTAGCAGGAGAGAACCCGCTCCTTTGATGGTTTCAACATGCACTCTCTGGAGAACTCCCTGATTGACATTATGAGGGCTGAGCAGGATTCCTTGAAAGGTTGGTTCCCAAACTAACAATAGTAGGGACGAGCTCTGTTGCCGTTGGCTGTAAATAAATACAACCTTATTTGACAGAAGTTATCAAGTTTCTCCGCTTAGCCTCAAGTTTAGTTGATTCACAATAGAGGAAGATGTCACAATATTTATTGAATTTTGTAATTTACTTGCTGTGCCTTTTATGAACAACTGAAGGAGAGGGAATTTCTCGCAAATACTATCTGGGCCACAAAAAAAATCCGTGATGGAAAGTTATTTCAGTTTCTAACGTGTTCTGAGCCTTTGCTGTTTTGTCATTTACTGTAGGACGCTTCAGCTTCCCTCATCAGGGTGGAGACGGGCCTTTGCCTATGAATGGTATGTAAATTACAATGCATAAACCTAAAAGTCCCTTACACTTGCAAAAACACGTAAAGGATTATATGTTGTTTTACATGCAGCGAGAAGCTATGGCAGAAGACGAGGTAAAACTCGCAATGTACTTAAAAATGAAAAGTTAACTTTCTGCGATCAATTCATTTTTTCTTTTAGTTTTCATTTCTGTGTAATTTTTAAAAAGATCTAAATCTGCCCAAATAACTGTATACTTTAGCTTTCCTCACCATTTCAATGATATTTATTCGATATTTTTAATAGGTCATTCCACATTGTTCCCGATGGAGGATGAGCGCTCTTTCGGCGATGATGAGACTACTGACCAGGGGCTTGGTGGACTAGGCTCGGCACACTGTTTCCCACACCTAAATGGGGAGCGTATAGAGCGCTATTCTCGCAAAGTGTTTGTTGGAGGGCTGCCCCCGGACATAGACGAAGGTACTACTCGATAACAATAGTGGTGTACAATTTCACGTACCTGCATGTTCAACTATAATTCCTTGTGTAAGTATACTATTGAACACATTGGCTGGCAATTACAACTAAATGCGTCCTATTCTTTTTAACTAGGACTGATGTAAATTCAATTTAAAAAAGATGGCTTTCAACCTTTTTTTTTAATGAAACATTTTTAAAAACTAGTTTTGCCATTTTTAAAACTGGAATTAAAAAAATAAATACTGAATCTTTGATTATTTGTCTTCCAGATGAAATCACTGCAAGTTTTCGTCGTTTTGGACACTTGTTTGTGGACTGGCCACACAAGGCAGAGAGCAAGTCCTATTTTCCTCCTAAAGGTAAGTGTTTGTTTTCATGTTTGATCTAATTTGGATGCAAAAGCGCTGTGGTCCTCATTGCTTCCATTGTATCGATAGGGTATGCCTTCCTGCTCTTTCAAGATGAGAGCTCTGTTCAGGCTCTAATCGATGCTTGTATTCAAGAAGATGGTAAACTGTACCTGTGTGTCTCCAGCCCCACCATCAAAGACAAGCCTGTGAGTGTTTTCATGCTCTATTAAGCTATTGTAGCCATTTTAGCTGTTAATGACATTTGCATGGGACACGGAACCTCATAGATAAGACTAGATTGCTGAGAGACTTGCTGCTTTTGTGGTTCCATTTGTATTGCATAAAGACGGCAGCCCAGTCAGTTAACAAACAACCCGATTGCAAGAGCTGAAAGCTGTTGATGCATGTCCTCCAAACGTGCTGTGTCATCCTCACAAATCTTTTCTCAATTTTTTTTTTTTTACATTTTTTTATATGCTAGGTCCAAATCAGGCCCTGGAATTTAAATGACAGCGACTTTGTCATGGATGGCTCTCAGCCTTTAGATCCAAGGAAGACCATTTTTGTAGGTGGTGTCCCTCGCCCGCTACGTGCAGGTATATTTGGGTCATGGACCCCCCCCCAGTGACTGTCACTGTCCCCCTCCGCACTAACCTAAGTTGTACTTTGTCCTTCCAGTTGAGCTGGCCATGATCATGGACCGTCTCTATGGTGGAGTCTGCTATGCTGGCATTGACACAGACCCTGAGCTGAAATACCCGAAGGGGGCGGGGCGAGTGGCTTTCTCTAATCAGCAAAGCTACATTGCGGCTATCAGTGCTCGATTTGTTCAACTGCAGCATGGGGAGATTGATAAAAGGGTGAGTCACTATGATGTTTGAATTGGGTCATGTATTTGTTTTCCTTAGGACAACACGCGTAGGTTCCTTTCTACTTTGTGCTAACTTTCCGGCTTGGCAGTTTGCTGTTTACAGTACCCTTTGTTAGTGAAACGTCTTATGTTGAGTTACTATTTGTAAGAAGGATACCATAGAAGTGATGTCAAGCCGATTCATCACCACAAGTCTAACAATTGAGCTGCAAAGGCATTCTAAAGCAAGCTTTTGCTGCGGTGATCTGCTGATTTTATTTGAAAATCTCAAATGCATATCCTTTTATTTTTAGCTCCTATTATAATAACATGCTGTTTTTTTAATTGTTAAATATTTCTCGTCATATTAGTCATTGTGCCATTCATAATCCCATAATGGCAGATAGGTTTTACCACAGGTGGTGTGTTCTGCATAATGAACTAATCGTAACCTGGCAAGTTCAGTTAAATGACAGGCGTTTTCATTTTTTATTTATTTTGTCTAGGTGGAAGTAAAGCCATACGTATTGGATGACCAGCTGTGTGACGAGTGCCAGGGCACTCGCTGCGGGGGGAAGTTTGCTCCTTTCTTCTGCGCTAACGTGACCTGTCTGCAGTATTACTGTGAATACTGTTGGGCGGCCATCCACTCCCGCGCCGGCCGCGAGTTCCACAAGCCCCTGGTGAAGGAAGGTGGCGACCGACCGCGGCATATCTCCTTCCGCTGGAACTAAGGCAAGGGAGATCATTTAGGATTGGGGAGGGTCTGGGAGAAAGGGGTAACTTGGGAAGGGGTATGAGATGACCTATGATATGAAAAAATATAATTGCACTTTTCTTTTAAGTTAAAAAAAAAAACCCTACTTAATTTATATTGGTTTTTTTTTTAAATTGGGCCCTCTGAACATAGTAACTAAGAAGAGAGTAAAATCCCATTTACGTTTTGACTTAGTGTGCATGAACATATGAATGCGTTTTATTTGGATTTCGATGTTTTCCTACTTGACGTAATTTTGTTTGGTGTTAGCTGGCAAAGCTGCTTACTTTTGTTTCAAGACAATTTAATTGAGGTTCATCATAATAATGGAATCAGCATCCTGATGATAGAAGCTGCATTGAAGAGAGCACGTTTTTCTTTGAGGTTTTTTTTGCGTGCAGAATTTGAGAACAACGACCATTTACCAAAGTTTGAGTTGGGTTTGGAAAAAGGAGGAATGTTTTCTTTTAGATGGCAAATCGATTAGTTCGGAAGCTGTTCTCCCCTGCGTTTGTCAGAAGGCGCGCTTGAACGTCCACGTGAGTTCTGGGCTTAAGAGGGGAGGGACACTTTGCGAACGGTAAGGGCAAACCAAAGATTGGCCTAGAACGGATATTGGAGAGCAGACGTCAACGCGGAGGAGTCTGTCAGGAGTTTTGGCTCACTATAAGGCCCAGCCCTCGTGGCTCAGGTATTGGCAGGAGTATTTGCTCGCTTTACAGTATATTGTCAGGGATCTTAGCACTGGAAGCTAACATTCTAATGTAGTTCATACTATGGGAATGCACAGTCCATTCTTCTGAGCTGTCCTCATGGTGTACCACTGCACACTCTACCTTGATTGGAGCTTCTCTCACTAGTGTTGTGGTTGGATATGGTTGTAGCTAGAATTTGCTGTCACAGAGATAAAGATATTATTTTATACATGGCCTGCTGATTTTTGTACAGTGTTTTATAGCTGATTATTTTGTCATGGACATATATACATTTATTATGCACTACTTTTCTAAATATTTTTTTCAATAGTCATTTTAGGCACATTTTTCACAGATGGGAGAACTCCTTTTGCAATACCTCATTTTTTTCACTTGGTGAAAAATAATTTTGTACCTTTGTTACTAAGAGATCTGCAATTATGGTAAACTTAATTTAAGGAAAAAAAGGATATTAATATAATTTTCAATTAGCTTTTATATATTTAAGTGCTGGTAAATTTGAACATTGTCTGGTGTAATGGTGTGATTCTGGAGCTTCAAAATAGGCTGTCATTAGCCAATCGTACATAGATTCTCCTCTGCCCTGATTAACATTATTAGGCATGGCAAGACCTTTCTAAAAGATTTTGATAGTCTTGAAATTATATATATATATTCTGGTATTTCACTCTCTTAGGTGTAGTTGATATGATTATGAGTAAAAATAAATGTTTTGGCTTCGGTCAACCTGTAATCATCCTTCTATCACCTGAGTGGATTTGAATATTTAGATTCTCGTTGGGAGACTGCCTGTAAGTTCTTCTTCTTGGCATGCATACTTATCTACTACGGAAATTACCTGGCTAGTGTCGATGCAGGACCTAATGATGTAATGCACTAGATCTCCATCCTCCCTTTCTTTGCGACTTCTCTTCGAGCTCACCCGCTCTCTTGACATGATGGAGTCTGCCTTCCTCACTCAGACATCATGTTTATGCAATTTACACTATGACAACACTTTTGTAATGTAGAGGACACTCGGTAGGACATAGGTAAGAAGACTTGATCACTTGACCCCTTTTGTGATGTGGCATGCTTTGGGACATAACCTGAATGTGATGTAATGTTGCAAGTTAACTGTGAGCCATTATGTGCAATACTTAATCCTTCTTTCCAGAAACAAGTCTTTGCAGTCAGACGTTGAATCCATAAGTCATGCAGTCACATTATACACCCCACCCCCCCACCTTTTTTTAAATTTTATTTGTTCCCTCATACTGATGAGAAATATATATTAAAAAAAAAGCTAATTTATACGAGTTTATTTTTGAACGTTTAGTTTTGTGCTTACGTACTTATTTTGCTACTACCATGCAACTGTGATTTAAAAACATTGTATATACAAGGTTAAGGTATTACATTTGCTATATTTTCAATTGAAATGTATAACTATAATTTGAATCAGATTTTTGTTATATTTTTGGGGTGATGTGTTAAACTTGATGTCTAGTTTTTCTAATTGCTGTTTTGTGCTCTGCATTTTCAGAAGAAAAAAAGAATATTGAATATGTCTCTTAGTATTACTTGATTGCAAATGTTTAATAGTTTTAATTGTATGCTGGGAAGGTTATATTTATTAACATTTTTTTTACTTCATATAATTTGGATTTTTACTAAGTAATTTCACATTCATCATTTGGATTTTTATTAAGTAATTTCACATTTATACGCAAGTTCAATTTTTTTTCTTTTTTTACCTTTTTTCTTCCTGATTTAACGCTACAATACAGAAATCCTTTTTCATACCTGGTTTGTAGAAGTGACAGAAAAACAAAGATCTAATGTCATATTCATTTGCTGCCAACCTTGTTTGTAACTGTCTGCATACATTCGAAGTATTTGTAATGTGAGATGTTGAACGAATAAAACAGCGTTGAGGAAGAATCAATTGCTGGAGTTTTTCCTCCCAAACTATGTTGACCAGCCAGAAATAGTGGAATGGTCCTGGTAATACTTTGGTTCCATTCACTTGCTCAATAGTTCAAACAAAACAATTGCAAATTTAATAGCATTTTAACACAGGAGTTTAAATTGACTAAGTTTTGTCTTTGTAGCTACTTGATAAGATCAATGATACATCTGTTTTTGTCCATATCTGTCCATTTTCTAGCCAGCTGCTAAACTGCAATCAAACTGAAGCATGGGGGATCTAGTTTCTTTCTCACTTCTGCTTTTTTTTCCAGAACTGTAGTTGTTAATGCCACAGGTCATTGTGTGCAGGATGTCAAAATGAACCTATTTGCATTGCACACATCAGCTTTTGTTCTCTTATGACAAGTGGAATATATTTCAGGTTGACTTAACAATGAAGAAAGGTTGGATTTTTCTGGCACTCATATCAGGTAAGTTTCATTTTTCCTGTTTAGTCAAAAACTTTGTATGATTTTTGTCGCAAAACCGGTTAACGTTAAATTGGTTGTATGATTTTCTTTTTTTCCACATTTATTTTATAGGTTTACTGAGTGAAGACTTTGGAGTGACATTTGAGAATCAATGTGCTTTGGAAGGGGAGACTCTGCATGTAAAATGCCAGTACCACTATCCTCTTTATCAAAAAGTCATTTCAATTCAATGGTTTAAAATTCGAAAAGTCTTTTCCAGTTTCCGGCTCGTACCCGTTTTCAACCTGGGGCACTTTGAAAATGTGGGCGACAGGATGGGGAACTGCAGTTTACGGATCAATAACATAAAACATGCTGATGAAGGAAATTACTACTTTTATTTTAAGACTGCAGTTCACCAAAAGCTGAGCAAAAATGCACTTCATTTGTCAGTAAAAGGTATCAACTCTTGTGTTTATTGGGAACAAACAAATGTATGGCAATTTACTGTAGAGGATTTTTTTCATCATTAATTTAGGATGACATTGAATCTCTTTTAATCATGACCTTTCTGGAGCAGACCTAACTGCTTCTGTGGAGCCAAACACAGTGACGGAGGGGGGAAATGTTACACTGACCTGCAGTAGCGGTTGCGACACAGTAAAGATTCTTTGGTACCGAGATGGAAACCTGGTGGGCCAAAACCATTCGGTCTTCCAGGCTGATAGAAATGATTCCGGGAGGTACCACTGTGCTGTCTTTGGACAAGATGAGATCACATCGGCTTCTGTCACTCTGAATGTTCAATGTGAGTATAATTTTTAATGACTTTTCCAAGGCAAATAGTATAACAACATTTCTTTTGAATTATTTTCATACTGTATTAAGAATATCTTTAGCAACCCACAAAGGACTCAAAGCAGCCAGGTGTAAAGAGAGTTATACTAATGTATGTAAAGTACCATATGAATGTGTATATGGATATTTATAAAATAAATAGGTTATATCTGCATATATTTCTTAACTGAAGAATGCAGGAATTTAGGTTGAGTGATGCAACAGTCATGTGGTCACTAATCCTTCACTACCAGCCCTCAGTTTAGATATATTTGAAGTAAATGAATTGTGTCATAATTCTCTGTCATGATGAATACCCCTTCCCCCTTAAATTTAGATCCTCCAAGCAACATTGAGTTTTCAATGACACCCCCTGAAGACATCAGCAATGGGAGCTCTTTGATTCTCAGCTGCAGCAGTGATGCCAACCCACAAGTTTCACAAAATGGATACAGATTGTATAAGGACAATCAACTGATAAATTCTGGGCCAAATCACATCATCTTTTTTCCTCAGCCTGGCGATAGTGGACAATATCACTGTCAGGCTTCTAACAATATTTCTACGTTGCCGGGGATCCCGTTTGTTAAATCGACTGAGTTCAACCTTAATGTGCAATGTATGTATCCTCAAATATTAACTTTATATAATGTTTACTTTTTCTTCTCACTTCTTTTTTTCATCAAAAAAAGTGAGATTTTCCTAAATGACATTATTGTTAATTATTTCACAGCAGTATGTCACATTTCTGGTTTAACAATAGACCAAGCTTGACTTTTTCTCATTGTCCATCAAACTTCTTGCATTCAACAGATATGCCAAGTGAGGTCAGTAGCGTCGACGTGATGTGCAACAGCACAGCCGACCCCGTCAACCACAGCTACATGTGGTATAAGTGGATCAGCTCCAACTCGCTGCTCTATTTGGGCTCAGGACAGATGCTTTCTCTTCCCTCCATGGAAACGCCCCTCGGTGGAATCTATCTCTGTCAGGCCCGGAGTCAGTATAAAGTTGTTAATTCAACGACAGTCCTACTTTTAATGGAGTCCCAACATTTAGGTTTGTGTTACTTTCTACCTCACTTATCTTATGTGAAACATGTTGAAATGTCCCATCAACGCACACATTTACTCATTTTTGTGTCCTCAGGTCATGTGACTGTTGGATTACTGGGTGGATTTGGAGGCGGTTTGTTTTTAATACTTCTTCTTTTTCTCTGGTGGGTCACTGAAGTAATAGTGGTAGTGCAATGTAATAATAATTTTGACATCTGCGTCTGTAAACAGTTGTGGGTACTTTAAAACTTCCTCCATATGCTTGGAAATATAGTCACATTTTGCACAACATTGAGG
The DNA here is from genome assembly GCF_051989575.1 of Stigmatopora nigra. Classification (NCBI taxonomy): domain Eukaryota; kingdom Metazoa; phylum Chordata; class Actinopteri; order Syngnathiformes; family Syngnathidae; genus Stigmatopora; species Stigmatopora nigra. Next base: position 9,070,358 of record NC_135521.1, read on the forward strand.
GTGGCTATTTCCTAACTAGTGGTGCTGTGAGAGAGGAATTTTCTTTTTCTAATATTTGATATTCTCATCTTCTGCCGTAGGAAGAAACACAGGGAGTCAAGACAAAAAGAGATAAAGGTTTGTATCTTCCATTCACATAAAACCATCATTTTATTCCACTCATCTGGTGAGACTTCACTCTCAACGGCAACCTCTACTAGTTCTACCACAAGAGGCAATCGTTCCCTGGCCAGATGTGAGGCATAAGCCTCTTTAACACAGTCAACCCCCATCACAGCTAAGCCCGTTGTTTGTTTGCACAAAAATCTGCCTATAAGGCATATTGCTGCAACTGTGGGATTTTATGCATCCTTGACCCTGATTATTCTGATGCGTAACATCAGCACGAATGGTTGGTACTAATATTAAGCGTCAGATGGTGAATGTGGGGCCTTTTTACTGCCTAGGAGTGCTCTTTACACACAATACGGACATAGAAAAAGATATAAAATGAAATGTCGTTCTCAAAGGTTGGAGATTGTTAACTTGACAGAAATCTCAAAATATTCAGATTACACTGAGAATATTTCAAGGGATCTGTACATTTAATTTCTGTTTTTTCTTGCACATATCCTAACTAATCAAGTACTGTTTTCTACTCAGCAAGTCAGCTCTGCACCAAATGAAGATCAGCCAAACAGTATATATGCCAATGTCAACATGGTTGTGCCATCTCCTCAAAGTCTGGCACGAAAATACTCACAGGAACAACACGCAAATGTGATGCACTCGTATGGACACGTGAAAACCCGACGCCAATTGTCAAATCCACAGTCACATACTAACCAACAGTCCATTTCCAATGATGATGACGTTACCTACACAGCAGTCACGAGTGAAGTAAAAAAAACTCATTTGGACTTAACAGGACCACAAGTATTAAGGTAGGTTTATGTCAAATTAAGTGGGCCTAAAGTTTTTGTCAAAAATATACATATACTTGCAAAGAATGTGATGTTCATGGTATGTTTTTTCACAAAAACATTTGTGAAATTTGGTTCTTATATGACTTTATATCATAACAGAACAAGTCCTCTTGTTCATATCCAAGTCCTAAAAAAAAGAAAAAACTTAGTATTTTTTTCTTCTATCTATACTGAAGACACTCACTGTCTGTTAAATGAATATTATAATCATGCCTACTTTTTGTTGTTGTCATCCTTAGGTTCAAAGTGGGAGAAACTGCAGATTCAGTAACCTATAGCACCTTGGCAACCTAAATAAATATAAATAAAATAAATACACTTCAAAATATGACCCGCTTTCTGCAATGACGTCTGAATCAAAATTGTAGCGTTTATCATTTTTTGTTACTATTATTAGTAATTGAATAATTTTGCATATTTAGTATAATTTGACGCATGCTCAGTAGAGCTTCAAAACACAATACGACAGGCGAATAGTGTCACTTGTTGATTATTTTAGAATACAGAACAAGGTTTATTTGTGTGCCACTGCGTTTTACACTATAGCTTTTGTGATGTCTTGTAAGAAAGCTAAGAGAGCAATTTCGGCTTGGCGTTGTAACTCAAGTCAAGAAAACAAAGACAAAAGGCATCAGAAAATTAGTCATAAAAATCGCAGGTTTAATAGCGAGAAGAAGAGAGCAGCTGACGTCCAAAATCGAGTCGTACTCAAAGTAAAATTGCCTAAAAGATACAAACTGTCTTTGTCCAAAGATGACAGCAGCCAGGAGACACCTTGTGGAAAATCGTTCACACATCCAAAAGGTAACAGTAAAACTAAAAAGATGATTAGCGATGTCCAAAATATAGCTACATTCGTTCAGTCTGTTTGTCTGTCCGATCCATGGATTTCCCCACATTTAGCCAATATTAATTTATTGCCTGCCATTAACAGATCTACAGATTGGACATCTGGCGCAGTCAATGGCAGCCAATGTCTTTAAAACACTGTGCACAATTATACTTTTATTGGGAATTGCATGACAATTCCACCACATTGTACTGCAATACATATGTCTAGCAACAATAATGAGGTACTTTTCTGTCTTTTAGATGCTGAAAGATCCTACAAACCGGTTGAAGATCCATACATCTTCACCCCAATTTCCCAAAGCAAAACACCCAACCACAAAGACAAGGTACAGTAAGCTATTTTCAGACCATGTTAGTGTCAAATAATGTTTTATGATGACCAGTTCTTTTCCAACACTTGATACATTACCCTAAATGACATTACTGCATGCATTGCAAAGCATGCAGACACTGTGTATAACATGTCAAGTTGGTTGTACAATTACGGGCAAATTACATAATCTGAACATCTGTAATGTACTATAATCATCTTTTTTTTCAATAAGTCATGTTTGATTTGCAACAGCAAGTTCCATGAGCAGGCAAAGGAAGCACTTTTTTATTGTTTGTTCTTTTGTGACAGGCAAGGCAATCTGTTCTCAGGACCATCTCCAAAATGGTGGAGGAGAACCAGCTCATCAGGAAGCGTCTGGTCTCTCTCAAACAGACTGTCTGACGGTACATTTAAAGTTAGTTGTTGAATTTCCCTCCTCACACCATTGTTCCAATACAAGTGTATTAGCTGAAGTTCTTGGAGTAGTTATGCTTGTTACAATTGATTGAATTGGCTCCCTCTTATGGTATGTTAGAGAATTCATCGACAGCAGGCAAACTAAGAATGGGGAAGTTTTTCAGCAGATACTTGGAAATTTGTGAATTTAGATGTATAAAAAGTGAATTCGTAGACTTAAACTTCCATTTGAACTTAACATATTTCAATAAATACTGTGTAATACTCAGACCAGCTTCTAACTTGTTCATTATTTGATTATTTTCTGTTTAGGCTCATTAGAATATGATGAAGTCAATTCCAATAACTATATATTCCAGCTATACAAAGGTTATAAATAGAAATAATAATAATGAGTTTAGTCCAGAAATTCTGGGTTGGTAACTTGGTAAGTTGTAAAGTTTGTATTGCAGAGTTTGCTAAAATATATATTTGAATTTATGATTCTACATTTGTGATATCTCTACATTTTGTTTGTGTCTTGAACACAGCTGATCTTCAGAACATGTAAAATGTATTTGTAATATTACATCAGCTACACTAGGTGCCGCAGCGTCCTTTCTATTCTCCCTTTATTTATGTTCTTCCCACGCTACAGTAATGTAAATTAATTGCTCATATTTTCATTCATTCATTCTTCCACCGATCCACCCTACAACACACCCACCCAACACACATCCATCCTTCCATCCTTTCATCCCTCCATCCCTCCATCTCTCCATCCCTCCATCCATCCCTCCACCCCTCCATCCCTCCATCCCTCCATCCACCCACCCATCCATCCAACGTAGCATCCCTGTGCCCATTTAAACTGGCTTCATTTTCACTAGAGAAAAAGTAATCAAAACACATTTGAAAAGTGGTCCAACAATCTGGAGTCTGATGAAAAGAAAATGGCGATGGGAGTCAGGTTGTGACTTCAAAACATTGGTGATGTAGCTAGTATGTGCTTTTATCTAGTCTTCAAAGCTTGGAACAGGTGTCTCTTCGGCAGATGATCCTTTCCCTTTCTTTCAAAGGTTAGTGCTGTCAATTTCTACACAGTTATGTTCTTTTTGAAGTTAAGAGTACAATCCCATCTGACTATGAACATGTTACACTCTGAATTAGTTGCCAGCTGATCACAGTACACATATAGACAAACAACCTTTAAGTGTCACAGTTGCATATACGGAAAATGTATATAGATTTCGACCGACATACCGAGCGTGTTTTTGTGAAGTGGGTTAGGGATTTTGAAGCAGCGAGCAAGGCATGAGTATTGAAGCCTATCATATTTTTTTTTGTCATTGTGACTGTTACCTTAGTTAAACTTTAGATTGCACTCTGATCCATTGTTGAAAATGTGTACTTCTATGCACAAAAACAGGCACAAAGCCAAATCCACCTCTAGCAGTTTTTGTCTTTTGTATATTTCTTTCAAGTTCTTTTTAAAAGAAGGCCCATGCATGGTTGACAAGACATGACCTATTTAATTCATTAAAAACACCTAAAGGCTGTGGTTTTTGAGATTGTACCAGTAGTACCTACTTTATGCACTTTTTTTCAATGTAACTTTGTAACTTTATTGTCTATTTGAAAACAGCAACAACCTTGGCACTCAAAAACTTTTAAGCTTTTTCCGGGGCCATAGCTGATAAGCTCTGGCTGGTGGCGAGGCCCCGATTTGATTGCCTTTGACCCGTGCTCGTCACGGAATTCTAACACAGTGTTTCTCGAGTTTTTCCCAATTGTGAGTAACATATTTGGAAGTTATTAAATTGTATTTTGACGTACATCTGATTAGTCCTTAGCTGCCACTCACAATTCCATCCCATTCAAAAACGTTTTTGCATTTCTTATTCAATTTAGTAGCATTTTAACTATATCTGTAACCAAATAATTTTCTTAAGTAAAGGTATGTCTGTAATTCAAATCATGTAACTTTGGTATATACAACTCAGTGGGAGCTGAAGCTTTGACCATCATTGAAGTGTCCCTTAGAGACGTTTTTGCACAGTTCAGCCACTCGTTATCCTGACTTGCTCCCACACGGCCTCTATAAAGTTAAGTAGTAGCCCCACCTCCTCTAAGAAATAATAAGTCTGTTCCACACACACTCGCAAGAGATTAAATTCCACAGATGTGCTGACCTCTCTAATTGTAGTTACAGTAAATATGAGCAAGAAGAACAGCATTAAAGCTTTCAACAGAAATCCATCACAGCTTATTTTTATTTAGTCGAGAAATAATCAACGGCTGGCCAGTTGCCTCTTTTGTTTGTTAACATCTGATGACTTTGAATTGGCCAAAGACACATTATATCATGTTTTTTTGTGAAACATATTCATCCATAAAACAGCTTGATAATATCCTTTTTGGCTCTATATTGATTTATTGATAGACAGGAGGGTTAAACAAAGGAGCAGACTTCCAGATGGGACAATTAAAGTGGATTAACATTTTACTCCGCGTAAGCAGTCATGTCCACTTCCTACCCCCAACACACACACACACACACACACACACACACACACACACACACACACACACACACACACACACACACACACACACACACACACCCTGACTCACCTCCTGAGCCCCCATTAATATTCATACCAAGCAGCTATAAACTCAATTGGGATAGATATTTTGACATATTCTGATACAATTCCTGTTAAAGACACCATAATATATTATTAGCATACTTTTAATTAACTTTATTTCACAACACCACATGTATTACAATGTGTAAAATGTACTAATGTACTCATACACTTAAAGATATACTACATATTGCACATATATATGGCTACAGTATCTTTTGTGTTATTTTTAATATTATAGTTATGGAATGTGGGATTAAAGTAGAAAGATAAACACCCAAAGACTCTCTCATAAGTAATTTTGATGACAGACTTTTTGTCTTATCCCCTCCGGGGTTGCCACAGGTATATTATATTTTGTGAACTTTGTGAAGGAATTTTTCTCCTGTGCTTATTCTAATGATCAGAAGTTAGTATTTGAAAACTTTCCTGTTATCTTGGGATTTTGGCTTTTGGCTTATTCTATGATATACATTTTTTTAACAAGTGGCATCACTGTTGGGTGCAATGAGTGTAGATAGCGATGATGAGCATTACCAGTCACAGATCTCTCGACCTTTGATTTTTGTGGTGAATCTACTGGGAGCTTTGAAACGTTTGCTGTAAGATTCGTATGACTTTGTTTTATGCGTCAAGTCTCCCAACAAGACCAAATACACTGGCTAGTTTACAGCTCCATTTACTGTCATGTTGTTGCTGGATGAGTGAATGGGACAGATGGCTGTTTGCTATTGTTTTTTATTGTTTTATTTCCTCAACCACCATGTGGAGACCTTGCAATAGATGCCAAACTTGAAGCTACAGCAGCACGGATGATCACTGCACGTGAAGCATCCAAAAGTAAAGACCTCGAAATTGCACAAAGTGATAATTAGGCCATACGGACATTGAGCAAGACAGCTAGAATGCATTCTAAACTGTTCACCAGTCAGTCATTGGGCATACACAGAGACAGACAACCATCCGCACTCATTACCATGCTGCCGTGACTAAAGAAGTCAAAGAAATCAGCCTCTACACAATTAGTGATGGATCATAAAGCAAGATAAAGTGTACTAATGCCCCAAACAGTCATGCAACAGATATGGATGCTTGTCTAATCTGACTGAGCCACAGAAGATATCCCGAATGACCAGCCCCCCACCCACCCACCCACACACACACATTCTTAATTTCTAATGGAATGATGCGTAGGCTACACTAAATTCACTTTTTTGATCAGACTTAGTGATAATGGTTGCTGTCTTATAAAAATATTCTCTCAGACACATCTTCCTGTTAGCCGGATGTTCTATTTCCACTGAGTGATTCTAAGTAGAATTTTCTCCCCCATTCCTTTCTCAAATGTTCCCACTGCCATCATAATAATTTGAAATATTATTAAAAGGATGAAACATTTAAACATTAAATTTAAATGTACAGAATTAAGAGACACAGTTAAGTAGTTTTTTTGGTGACTATGCTTTCTCTGTAGAGGAAAGAATGCCTTTATATCATTTCAGTCCCTGACTTTGAAAAAGGAAACATTACATGGACCATGATAATAAAAATAGCCAAAACCATTCGGCCATTCAGTACTACGTATAAGACTCTTGCCTCAGAATGCCACAGGCTGAGGTTTAACACTCAAATAAACAGAAAATAATATGCGGTAAAAATGTTTTTGGTTCACTGGTTGCGCTCAAGTGAAATTGTTGCTTGCAGCTTCTCTGTGTATCTCTTTGTACCGAATGGGCCCATCCTGATTTTCCTGAGGGTGTAAGATGCCTCCTGCTGCGCTCTTATTTGACATATATCCTCCCCAAAATAGAACAAATTGTGTTGACTGTCTGCTCTGCTCCTATGGAAGTGAAAAAGCGGCACAAATGCCCAGCTACACAACCATCTTCCTGCAACAATGAATGTTTGAGGTGTTTCTATTCCTGGTCCATCTGGGGACGCTGCTTCCTCCCTTTCCTCGCCTTATCTGGACCCTCCTCGCCTATCATGTCTTTACCTCTCTTCATCCGTATACCTGCCTTGATTCATGGCTTCAAATATCATTTGTCCACAACTGTAGGGAATTTGCAAATCATAAAAAAAAGCTTAAATAGAATTATACCTTTCTGTCCAACAGTCTTTAATACCCCCATAGCATTCCCTACTTTTTACAGCATAGGGATAATTAAAAGTTACCTTTTCCAGTAATATATTAATATTCTAAAAGCCTCATTGCCAGTACACCAGAGAGTATTGATGCTAAAATACACAATTTTATGCTTGACAGAGCTGGAAAGCTACTGGAGATATGCAGATGCTAACCCAATGAATACAAAGTACACCGTTTTTTTTAAAGAAAAATATAGTCTGTTTTGTTTTTTTCTAACAACAACTTAGAATAACCTTACCATGACTTTAAAATTGTATATGTTCTCTCGTTCTCCCGGGCTCGCATGGGTTTTCTCTGGGTTTCCTCCACCGATTGCACGAAAGTCAATTTGTTCTGCTTTTTATAGTTTTACTGGCTTCAGCGTACATTGACTAAAACTCTAGAGATCTAAGAGAATCTCCTAGAAGTCCACATTGTGACCCCTGTGTGACATTTGTATGCACCTCTAGATGCTTCTGTTTTTTTCCTTGGTGCACTGGCTCTCTCCCACACTCCAACAACATCCTCACTTTTGCCCATCTTAATTTACTAGAGCTCAGAACCCTAGATTTAGCCCTGTAGCCTTGGCTCCTTGTCACCTAAACCATCTGAGGGCATAAAAAACATCTGTTAAAGTTCTACTGTATATGCCGCATTTTGTCAGGACCTGTCTGTCTCACATCGTTCTGCTTTCTCGCTCTCTCATTGTCTCTCTGCTGGGGATGTTTGTTCAGCTTCACACAGCTGTGGGATGCTGAGTGCTTCAAGTCTGTTGTTCCACTTTTTATATAAACACAGCAGGACTTCTAAAATGCATCTGCAGATAATGTCATTATTTAGTTTGAAAGTGTGTTGACTGATAAACAATGAGATGTTTGGTAATAATACTGCTTTATTTTAAAAACATAACTTATTCACCACTTTTTTTTGTCTCAATTTAACACCAAAAATAATGTATTTTTGGCACACCAAAAAAACAACATAGATGTTATTCATTGTTAATATTTTTATTTATGAATGAAGATTCATCCTACGCCTATCTCTTTCTAATATATTATACTCTGTGTATTGTATATATACTGAATATTATGCACATCTATGATCAATTCATACACTTCATAACACACATGAATAATGACTCTTTTGCAAAGCTGCATAGAGGGCATCTGTTGATATGCTCTGTCAGCGACTTGAATCAAAGACTCAACAAAGTGGCTTTTTTTTTTTAATTGGGTGCAACTTGTCATGGAAACACTTGCAGGTGTTCCATTGAAAAATGAAAGTATGTCAGGGAGTTGTGCTATTCCTTTTCTGTGAGTTGCTGACATAATCAAGTGAAGGATTTCCAGAAATAGCTTTGAGCAACAATGCATCACATGTCACAAGCTTTGTTTGTCCTCTTTTACAACAATATCACTTTCCAAGTTTGTATATTTAAAATCTCTTCAGTGCTCCAAATATAGGCAGAACTCTTGATGGTTATAATTTAACTGCTTTCCAATTTCATATGTATGCATTCTATCCAGTATTTATTTATACTCATGCCTACAAGGAAGGGAGGGTGGGGCCTATCCTATGTGAGACAAAGTGGAGGAGGTTTATGAATTATTCAAATAATGTATTTTTCTGGCAAGGAATAGAAAAAATATTGAACAAACCAAGACTACACTAGAAATCAGTATATCTAATCAAAATATCAATTTTTCTGTTGCTTTTGTTTAGTGGTGGCTCTAGAGAATGATCCCTGCCAGATCTACCAATCAAAATAGATTGAATGTTTATTGCTATAAATGGCAGCCAATTAGTTAAAATATCATTCAGTCTTGCCCTCTCACACTATAGTTTTTTTTATATCCTACTAGTACATGGATATATATTACTGGTAACACAAACACTGGATGTGTTTCTCTTTTACCTAAATACCATACACCTGACAGTACTTTTACTTGATTGGACATTTTGGATACTTTATCCACCCCTGACTATATGTAAGGTCATCCTTCTTGCTGTTCATTAGCCACCATCATTCCCAATGAGGAATTTGTTACTCTGCAATGTGACTGCATCCTCTCCTCTGTCAGCTATCTCCCATTCTGTTGTCATTTTTCCTCTAAAGTCCCTTTGCCCTCGTTCCCTTGTTTCATTTCCGTTGGTGGGGTCACAGGCGCCGTCCTCTCCACTGGAGCCAGAGTGACGAATGGCGACGCGGCACTGCCAGTGGGCTGCAGTATAAACAGTAAACAGATTGGGTGGAGGAGAAAAGTAGTGTCATAAGCAAAAGCAAAGACCAAACCGCAAAGAGCACTGATGTGGCTAGCTGCAAAAGACATGCACGAAAGGTCCTGGCATCTTATTTCGAATGATATATATTCCATTCGTTGCCGTGTATCACTCTCAGCACCATAAAATCACCCAAGATGCAAAGCAAATTCATGTCTGATGCACTTTGGTTCAAGTCGCTAACATGCTCCCTCTTAATTATGATTATCCTAGGTGTTATGTGAGTTATTAATTATGCATTAGGCTCTGGCTCAATTATGATCTGCCATTTCTGAATAATACATATTTAATTGGGGGTAATACAGATATTGCAAATTGTTTGATTGCATTCGAATCCTCAGAGGATGTGTCTGCAGAGAGTGAGTGATAAGGAAATCATCAAATACATTAGCAAGCTGCTTGCATGGACAGCTGTGCCTGTCTATTGGTGAGGAGCAAGTGACTACATAAGACACTCCATGATGGATGTGACAACAGTCCGTCCTTGCTACTTGTGGGTTATGTTATATTTAAAGAGCATCCTCGCACTTCCCTTTTTCCCACTCCATGCTTCCATTGTTTGATACTTACGTAAGACTTTCTTTTCTCTCTTCCTTGCCCTGTCTCAGTAAATCATTTCCCCAGGGCGGGTCGTTAGAATCGCGCGAAGTCGCCCAACCTGACATCGCGTCTACAAAGTGCCAATCGAGGACGACAGCAGTACTTTAAGTAGCTACCAAGCTCCTCAGGAAGAAAGAAGGAGAACATTTTCTTTGGTGTACACTGTCTTGGTGTACTTTGAGATTTCTTCACTTAGTGGAGCACATATCATGAATCAATTTATAATATCAGAACTGTCAGGCACACAGTCACATATATTTTGATAGAATAGCACTGCTTGCTTTTCATACTTCAATTCCTGACTGGTACCATTCCAGGGCCTGAATATATCAAAGGATACATATTTTTGATCTAAATATACTCTAAATATACAAAGTTACTGATGCACATTAAAATCATAACTCCCATTCAAGGTCAAAACGTGTCCCACTACTGACACTATGTTGTTGATTTTTTACTTTTGAAAAGGGAACATACAAGATATTCCAATAAGTGTAAAATGGGTCTCATTTGTGTGTCATTTTTCATTAGTTTAAATAACCTCACCAGGTTAGATTGTTTAGTGCTCTGTGGAATCCATGAAATGTCCATATTAAAGTCCTGGTGGTATTTTTCCTTGCTATAATGGAAAACAAACTGACATATATAGTAGTAGGGGTTGGCCAGAAAGCAGTGACGACCGAATAAACCTGAACTTACATTATCAATAACGATGAAAAATGTCTTCTGTAAAGAAATGGTGACAGTTGTATGATCAGAGAAGTGTTTCAGTGGGCATCCCTGCTTTATTATTCCGAGTTTTTCCACCCCTCCAGCTTTAGCCTGTCACATTGCTAATGATGGCACTACATCACCGGATGCAAGTGACATAGGAGCGAGTTATTTAAGAGGGAAATTCTAGATGTGAGAAACAGCTGGTCTTGTTAGATTTTGCCCTTTGGACTAAAACGTGCTAGCTTGACGTGTGGAGGTCATTGAATTCCAACAGTACGTATATTTGAACAAATATAGTGTTTAATTAAGATCATTGTGGCGTGTCCACTTAAGCAGAAACTGGAGCACATCTGCCAATGATATATATCTAGATCTATATTTATATATATATGTACATACTATATGGAGGAATGGTGGGCAACTGTCTCATATTTCAGAGGTTGTAGATTTAAACCAATTCTTCCTTTACCGAATTAACATATTCTCCCCTTGGCTGCGTGCTTTTTCTTTGCATCCTCTTGTTTCCGCCCACCTTTCAAATGATAAATTGGCACAGACTATATAGTCCTATTTCCTTCCTATCATATCCTGAATCTCATTTTGGTTATTGTGAAGAGTAAAGTAGGACAAACAAGCTCTGTGAGACAAATGGCTTATTGCAATCCACTTTCTATTACAAAGGTCGTCTTGTTTCAATTTTCAATTTCATGTAAAGCTCATAAACTTGATTATATATGAGGAAATTGGATCATCCAGACATTATTGCAAATTTGCATGAAGCAGCGTATCAATAAGAAGATATTCTGTTTAATCTTTCATGTGATGTCGATGGAACCACACCCTAGAGACTATATAGAATAAGAGATCACAAGCAATTTAAAATCCAGAATTAGAGCAATTTTTTGATATATGCAAGTTATTAAGTCTGTTCCAACACTTCTCCAGATCACTTTTTCATATATGTTGGTAAATTTTGCAAATGATAATAAAAATTACTGTCTACAATATAAACCAACAGAATCAACAAACTGTGTACACACTATTCAATGCATTAATCAACTGAAGTTGACATTATACATTTTTGTGATAATGAGCTATGAGAGTAAAACAAATAATGATAATAATCCCAAAGTGGTGTTTATTTAACTATGAGCAATTTAAGACATAAATGGAATAATTTTGTATTCCACCACATATACAAAAACAAAAGACAAAGTAGAATTAATGTTTTCTTTCCATTTTTCTTAAAATACACACCTGAAAGACATTGTTATGACATTTTAAATAAAACACTTCAAACAGAGTAGCGGATATGACAAAGCTACAAATGGGACATGAATTATATTATTGGTTGAGAGCAAAAGGACACCTCTTGCTTAATTTTTAAAAGAAAGACCAGAATTGTTAAATTGGTGCTCAAATGTTGAATAATGTTTTCACTGACTATTTTCCCACTGTAGATGCTGGTTGCTGACATACTTACTTAATCTATGATCTCTCTTTCTCTCTCTCTCTCTTTCTCTGGCATTGTGGACATGCTGTTGTACGCTGCGTGTGTGACGGTGTGGAAGCGAGCAGTGTCTGGCCGCATTATGGTGCACGCTGCCCAGTCATGGGATTATCTACTCCACGGGTCTCTCGGTACTCTAGTGCTTCCCTGCCACAGCAGCAAAGAGTCTTAATCTCAATCCCCAAATCCCCTCCTCTCATTTAGTTTCATGCAAAGACATGAAGAAAGCGTGTTGCCTGTGACAGTCGGCCTGGAGTCGGTCCACTTGCCCAACACAAGCGGGATCCGAGTAGGGTCAGCGCCTTCAGTCACTCTAACACACACCGAGCGGCATCTTTCTTTGAAGGCAATCAGACTGGCTTTCGCAGGGGATGCTCGGGCCCCTCCGTGGATGAGTCAGTGCTGTGAGCGTGTCGTGAGTCATTTTTTGTTTAGACTAACTGTCTCCAAGTTGTGGCCTCCTGGAAATTGTTTGTGGCATCCCAGCAGGATGGAGAAGGCCTTGCGAAAATCTGCATTGAAAGCGTAGATAATGGGGTTGAGGGAGGAATTGGCCCATCCGAACCACACAAATACATCAAAAGTGGTGGGGCTGATGCAGGGGAAAGCTTTTCCTCCACTCGACTGCTCGCAGAAGGGGACCATGCAGTTCAGCACGAAGAACGGCAGCCAGCAACACACAAACACGCCCATGATCACAGACAGGGTCTTCAGAACTTTGGTTTCCCTCTTGAAGGTCATCTTGAAGGAGTTCTCCGATTCGGCGATGCTGGAACCTCCTCCCATGCTGTCGTGTCGATTCTTGGCGCTCTCGGCCGCCCGCTCCAAAGCAGATATCCTCCTGATCTGCCTCTGTGCGATGCGGTAGATTTGAGTGTAGGTGACCACCATGATGGCGACGGGGATGTAGAAGCTAATGAGCGAGGTGGAGATGGCGTAGGTCCTGTTCAGGCTGGAATCACAATTCTCTGACGTGACGTTTGATCTCAAAAGTGCGGAGGCGGGAGAAGAAAATGAGGTGAAGGACGTCGTTTCGGCCTTATGCCAGTTAAGCTGCACGGGAATGAAGGAAATCAAAAGGGACAGCGTCCACGCCACGCTAATCATCACGAACGCCACTTTGGGGGTCATTTTACGCTCGTAGCGAAAAGGGCTGGAGATGGCCCAGTAGCGGTCCAAGCTGATTACGCACAGATTGAGAATGGAAGCTGTGGAGCACATGATGTCGAAGGCCACCCAGGTGTCACAGAATGAGCCAAACGGCCAAAAACCGGCGATCTCGCTCACCGCCTTCCAAGGCATCACCAAGATGGCCACCAATAGATCCGACACTGCCAGCGAGATGACGAAAAAATTGGTGACTTTAGTGCGCAGGTGGCGGAACTTGGTGACTGCCGCACACACCAACGTGTTGCCCATCAGTGTGGTGAGGATGAGCAGTGAGAGGAAACAGCCAGTCAGGACTCGGCTTGAGGAAGCCTCGTCCTGAAGGCCACTGTCCATAACCGTTGTGTAGTTCATGTCATCCATCCCTGAAAGTCTCGGGAGTGTTCATTTAAGTCATGTTGCGGGGTAACACTTTTTTCATATCCCCTTGTTAACATGTCTTCGGCCTTATCTGCAGCTGAATGTTTTTATCTTCTGGTAAATGATAAAAAAATGCTACTGTCAAGGTTAAGCCACCTGAGCACTGAGATGTGCCCTTTGACTTGGCAAATGAGATTTGACATAGTTTGGGCTTCAGTGCTCAACAGGTTGGAGTAATTCAATTCCGCAGTGTAACTAAACCTGTGTCGTTTCCAAGATCAGCTGTCCGCTTGGTGAGGTCACCAGTAAGCCTGTTTGGGGAACAATATTAGTGACATTAGGGATGTTTCAGTTTGAAAACATTTTTGAATCAAATGACACACAAATGACATTACTCATGATTGGTATATTCCTAGGCCAAATTTAGTTCAAAGAAATAACAAGTTTTACTAAAAAACAGACAATGGTATTTTTTAGGGAAGTACTTTCGTATGTATTACTGCTGAATGTAAAGTATGAGAATCATAGCTGAGTTTATGATTCAAATGAAAAGTTCTTTCTCACATCCTACTGTTACATCGTTTATTCTATCTTAGGGAAGAAAAGTGATTTTCGTCATTTTTAGCCTTGAAAGAGTCAATATCAATTGAATTAATACTGTATGCTTTATTGTGTTTCTATTGATACTTAACATTCATGCTACACTGAATACTATTTTGAATGTGGTCACCTTTAGTTTCATTTGATGACTTTTAAAAGCACCTGACAGCCAACTTTGACACTTTGACGCGTCATTGCAATAATATACAGATACTCATTATCATATGACAATATGATATCATGTCCATTACAGTGCATTGTATGTCCCTCCAAATCCACACCGAATGGATCAAAATCACCAACAACTGTTATTTTATAAATTTCTTCACACCCTCATTCACTCATAAAATAACTATTAAAATAGGACAAAAAGTATCACCTACCATTCTGCTGCCCATGCAGTTCTAATAGTGACAATCACAATCGTCGCTGAAATCAGAGCTGTGACTGTATTCCCCCAATTCTTCCCCAAATAAATAGCGTCAAATCCACGTATTCGGCATCCAGGATCCCGAGCATCCTTTAGTCATGTTGTTCGCCTGTAAATAAGATCCACGCTCGCGTATTGAGGGCTGCTTGCCCCTGCGGCTCCGGCGCGTCTCTGCGGACGAGCGCACTGACATGTGCGCTCTTTCGCACACTTTCCTCCTCACCGGCGCGCTGTAGTCTGTCAACCGTGTCCCACTTAAAGACACGGTCAAGCCCTTCTCATCCCTTGCTTGTCTTGCCTTTCTATGAACTTTTATGCCATTCATTCATTGTGGAAAAAATTGCAATCCTTTTCGTGATTGCGAGTCACGTCTTTCTAACATCAGAAAATAAAGCTTGACTATATTGTGGGGAAGATAACACACCTGGATGTCAGTAGGTTTATTCTAACCTGAGCTTGGCTTGGAACGAGATTGAAATACAAAAATTTAGGAACATTTCTTGTTGATTTCGTATTGTTCTTGGAAGAAAATGTTTATTTATCAGGGACCTTCGACTTAAGCAGGTCTCCCTCCCTTAATGTGGTTTGTATAACTGTGATTAAATGACAAGAATCATTTGATACCAATTGCACCTCTTTTTAAAAAATGAATATGCATTGCTTTCATATATGTATTTATTTATTGACCCAGGTAATACACACCACTGAGAAGTTGAATTATATTAACAACCATGCTATAAAACGGGAATCAGGGCACCAGGCCAGACAAAGAGGGCAGTGCTCCACTGTGGCCATCTAGTGGGCTCAGTGGGTGAGCTGCATTTAGTAAAAAGACCCCCATTGTGACAGGAAAAAACATTAAAAATACCTTCTTCTTTTTTTTTAAACCCAAATACAATATTCTCCATCACCCCTTGACAACATGTTCAAAATGTCACCCCCAGGCTGAAGTCTGTTTTGATGTGTAAATCATGCATCCCTCATCTTAAAAAAAAAAACAGCAATATCTGTCTGTCTGCTGTGGTGGCTTGTTTTATTCACTCCATGCTGGCATTCTTGCATGCAGCGCATAATGGAATTCAGAACAATCGTGACATACCAGCTGTCGCCTTACATCCATGCATGCGGTGACGAGAGCCGGAACGACAGCTTTTAGCCTTTTCCCTCTCAAGCATCCACGTTATAAGCAGTTGGCAAGACTGGCCATGAGGGCATGGGGAGGGATGCAAATAACAAACTAAAATTAGAACAATAGCTCACTCTCTCTTAATTTTTCATTTATCTTTAATTGCCAATACAAATCAAAGATGGCAGCTCATTTGCATTCTATATTCTAATTTTAAACTGGAGAGTGCATGATCATGTTGCGATTTAATATTTACATTCACTAATTTGCACAGCGGCACTCCATTAATATGATCCTGCACTAATGGGAGAGGAACACTAATCTTTTAATAAGGGCCATTTTCTCTTTATACACGCATACACACACACACGTAGTCAAACACAAAGATGCTTCATTCTGTCTCAGACATTCTCTATTTTTTACTCGCTCTTCTAATTTCAGGGGGAGACACCCCAGTGTTCTCAAGCCAGCTTGTGAGTCATGCCTCATTAGTTTCAGACTCTTCTTCACCACATGTGCTTCTGGGTGCCAAAAAAAAGACAACTTTCTCTGAAGGGACCTCAGGTAAACAAATGCTTTTCATGCCATTTTTTCCCCATGAGTGGTTTAAAACATATCTGAGGAATATATTGCCCTAATTTTCTATGAATATTACAACATTGTTCAATAAGAACTGTATGTTAACTTATTGGCTGGCATTCATAGTGATAAAGGTCCAATCATGTTGTGGTGTTTATCATTAAAAGACTTCTGATTCAGTTAATGCAGTTGCATTTGAAATGAGAAGTGAATGGTTGTCAATGGTTGGAAGTTGGAGTTGGCCTAATAAGGTGTCTCGAGATTGTCCAAAATAGATGCCTTGCTCATGAAACTCACTGATAAAACTATTGTATTTTTAAATTGATGCTTTGCTGCACAACTTTTTGAGGTGACCATTGCCATCAAAGGCCTGTTGTGACTTTCAATAAGATTTGTGTCAAGCTTTGCGGGTATTTTTGGCCTTACTTTTAATGAGCAAACTGTAGCAGCTGTCCCTGTACTTTCTCCAATTTTCTCCATGTTTGTTCAATAGGATTTACATCAAAGTACATAGAAAATAGTCCAAAATTTTGTTTTGGTTTTGTTTGGCTTGTCAACATAGTCTGGCAAAATCCAGCCTCTGTTTTTGTGTGTTATTAAGCTAGTTGTGGCCATGTCTTAACCATGGGCCAAAATGTCATTTCTTCTGTTAAATTAGGTATATTAAAAGTAAATCTATGTGTTTATTGGTATGTTTCATTTTAGTGATTTGTTCAAGGATACATTTGTGACTGTGAATCAATACAATACAAAGTATTTCTTGGCATGGAAAAATGAAATTGTATGGTATAGTGATGTATAGAACCAAATTAACATTTTTTTCTTTGTAATCACATTCATACAATACAAAAAATGAATGCCACTCTTTGACTTAGCAAAACATTTTTTTCCACAAATTAGTCATTTCAAGGAGTCTCCTGCTCACTATTTTGCTATAAAAACACAACAAGGTGGACAGCAGTCTTCTAGCTTTTACAAAGATACAGATAAGTCAATAAAAATAGTATTTTAAATACAACAGCTGATATTTAGAGATTTGCATATTAACTATATGAATGTCCTTGAACTCTAGCTCAATAATAATAATAAATATGCTGCCAAATAAATAAGTCAAAATCTAAATCAAATACATTTATCATGTAATATTTCTTATTGCAATAGCCTGTTTTACATCTTTTTTAAAAAAAAGTATTTAATAACTGCATTGCAGTTGTATTTAATTCAAAAGAAAACTACCATGCCCTTGCATTAAGTTTCTTGAGGAAAGTCACGTAGGGTTTGAAAGGTGACAGACTCCCTTTGCCATTCTCCATTTTGCACTTCTCTTTCTAAAAGAAGAAAATAATTTCATGAGTATCATTTGTAGACACAATTAATCCACACAGTTAGTCAGAAGAACAACAGAAACAAAGCAAGCAAGTTTTTTTTAGGTCTCTCTCCAAGGAATTTTAAAAATTACAAGTGTTTCCTAAGGATGTACAATGTAGTGATGAACTGGATGTTATTTAAGGGCTTCAACAGAATATATTTCAAACAAACCTGTGGAACATTTGTCTTCATTTGATCGAGATTTGCTTTGAGCTCAGTGACAATGTGTACACTCTCATTTTTCAGCGACACGGTGTTAAGAAGAAGCCTCAGCTCTCGTTTGAAAACATCCATGCAGAAGAGCTGAAATAGAAGGAGGACAGGAATGAATGGGTAAGCTTTATATTTTATTATTATTATTATTATTTTTATTCTTTTTGACATCACGCACAACTTACCACATTATTATGCATCTCTATGCTTGGTATCTTTACTGTATCTGGCTAAAAGGAGAGAAAAAGTGATACTTAACTCAGAGAACATATACTATTTACTTTATGTACAGTGTTGTTAATACACTCAATTTCTTTAACCTAAACTTAACTTTTTTCCCCAAAATGTAATGCTGGATAATACAAAATAGCTTACAAACAACATCCATTATCTGATTAAGTTTAATCTGTAAACTTCAACCTTGTGAAGTCTTATTATATAAATGCTACCAATTAGTACTCTAGGTGCATGTGGAATGATATACCTGAATTATTAATCCTTGCAAGTTAAAAAAAATGCAATCAAATGTAATTAAACAAACACCCTCTAAAGTCAACAATCCATGATTACTTACAGATGTGAAATTAAGATGTTTGCCTCTGGATAGTTTGGTGAGCATGTCCAGTCTTTCAATCATCTCCACATTCAGGTTAAAGTTGATTTTGTAGCCTGCACAGGAGCAAAAATGCAGAACTAAGGCAAGAGCAAACATGCACCTCATCTTATACTTCCTCAACTCTTGTGTGTGTCCTTCTCTAAATTCTTCCGCCATGTGGTTCGAAGTATCACAAATAAGTGAGGAGACCAGCATCGGCCCATTTTATTTGATTCCTCAAGTTGCCACGGAAAAGGAAGCAAGTGATATCATCTTGTTGAACCTACACAAAATGCAAAACACCTATTAAAATTTTGAATTGCGCCACATTCCTGGACCAATCGTGTTCAACCAGATTCTCTTACATCTGATGAGATCATATCAAGTGAGTTGAGACTAGGGGTTGATTCATAAAAAAGGGGTCTTAAACTGGTCATAGTTGTATCATTTTCAGTATCTTTAAGGTATATCAAGGCCTTACTGGATCGCCCCTCTTAAAATAATCATGTCGGAAACACAGCATGTCGATGTTATCATATGGGGTCAGAAAAACGACTCAGAGTCCAGAAGTTATGAACCATAAGGGACTCTTTGGTTAATGTCCACATACATTAGATATTAGTATGTAAACACAAATTGCTCTTGAAGAGTAATAAATGTAAGATGGATCCCCTTTTGATTTTCCATTCCCTTGCCCACAGGTACTTTATGTATATTTTTTAATGTATATGAAAAACTAAATTAAAATGTATATATTTTTAAAAGCGGTACCAAAACCATCAATTTCATGAAAAAGTACAACTGATTAAAACCAGTCAATCCACTCTAAAATCTTAGTAAATGTAATTCATCTAGAGAAAGAATACTGCATACTAATTAGAATGTATAAATTAAGTATGAAGTCATTTTTTGCGCAACACAGTTGTTACATTTACGTGTTAATGTGGAAACATGGTCAATTTGTCTTAACACTATCAGCAGGCTGGGGGGGGGGGGGGGGGGGTCACGATACTGTTATCGCTTGAAAGAAGGGGAATCTTTGCACGATGTAGTGAGACATTTCCACAACTCTTAAGTCCCCTCATCATTTATGCATGTTACGTCAGTCTCATGTTATTTTGTGGTCATTCTTTTTTATTAGGAAACACACTAGAGTGTCTCAATTTTTTTTATTTAATCAGAAACCAAGAACAAACATAGGTTAAAGTAACACCAGTAAAATGGCTAACACAAGGCTAGATAGGCCTATCTATTTAGACACTGAAATATTATGTATTGTAAGTTGTAACGAAATATACATCTGGTACCTGGTTTTTTGTATTACCACTTGAATAGTATGGAAGAAAATGACTGTCTGCTTCATCATTAATTAAAATGTTCTTATAAATAGATGACAACACCATGATTGAGCTTCTAACTTAGATTTTTGGATGAAAAGTATTAGACGTTATTAGTACTAGTTAGCACCATGACCTCATCACAGGTTACACTGCCCAACTTACATGAGAAAAAAAATGTGTCATCACTTTAGGCATGTAGTGTGTGGGAGGGGTGGCCATAGAGGAAAATGTCAAACAATTTATCATTAATGGGTCATTCATAGAAGAAATGTTTTTTTTTTGGTTGCAAATTTCACACAAGTGGTTGAAACCTCCTTTATCTCTCGAGCGATTGTGTGGCGATAAACAACGAATCTTATATTTCCGTTAAAACACATTGCCAAGGCGGATAAACAATAAGCCAATTAAATATTTCTTATTCTATTTTAGATGTTTGACTTCCTGACATTTGACGTTTATGTCAAAATCAACATTATATACAAGTTTAAATAATAAACAAATGTTTCCTATGATCAACATAGACCCCAGAAGTAGAGTAGTAATATATACGTACTGTATAAAAAGTACTATTGACTCTTTAATATATCTACTACACAGTAATATTCAAACATAGTCCAAAAATATTTATAAAAAGCTTATTGGTTTCTATTTATATCCACATTTATGAGGTAAATACAATTACTTCACAGTTTACACAATATTAAC
The DNA here is from genome assembly GCF_051989575.1 of Stigmatopora nigra. Lineage (NCBI taxonomy): Eukaryota > Metazoa > Chordata > Actinopteri > Syngnathiformes > Syngnathidae > Stigmatopora > Stigmatopora nigra. The sequence continues at coordinate 9,091,247 of NC_135521.1, forward strand.
TTAAAAACTTCAATTCACATGGATATTCATTGGAAACTCCTCTTTGTAACACACTATAATCACTTTTATGTTGTTATGCAATTAAAATAAGACATTCCTGTACTTCCTATTTATTAGTCACGTATTCAGCATGAACTCATTGTCAATTGCAAATGTTGACAAAAAACAGTGGAAGAATTGATGCATACAAAACTTATTTTTAGGTTACTGACAACCCCTGCTTGCCCTTTCTTGATGTGACATGTGTTTGGCTTCACTACATGGTTATGACTTCAACAACATTCTTACAAAGTTTCTGAAACAATCCTCTAATTTAAAATGCCTTTTTAGGGCAATATTTTTTGTTTTTAAACCCAAATATTTGCAGAATATTCAGCCCTTCTCTTTCAAAGCCTTCAATGTGACAACCATTCCTCCTGCATCACATAGCTGAAACTCATCCAATGAATCGTCATGCACATGAATGGAACTGTGATATTCATGTACCACATCTGTACCCTCATCCTTTTCCTCATCTTCTTCAAAATCATCGGGATATTCCACTTGTTCTCCAGCATCCTGGCAACACTGTGAAAATACTGTAAAACAGAAGGAGAATTAGTTGCCATGAAGTTTTGTCCAACAATCTTTTCAAAGTGGCAGAAGGCAAAACTTCAAGAGAAAACATTGTGAAATTGATTATTTTGGAAAATTTTAGTGCAAGGATGAAATGTATTTATTGTTAATGGATGCTGCTATAAGGGGATGTCATCTAAATTCTGTAATTATGACTGAACATTACGTCAGGGAACTTCTTTGAAAAGCACAACTTCAAAAAGGGAAGAAGAGGTCAACTTTCTTGTCAGAGACTTTGTGAGACAGTTGTGAGGAAATGATGGTTTCCTCCTGGTTGTTTTCATTTCATTCATCATATTTTTATGACAGCAGACACAACTTTTAAGTATAAAAGACTTGAGATTCACTGCTGATAATTAGCAATCAAAACAAACATAAAGGGAAAAACTATTAATATTCTCCTTATTTTAAATAAAATATAATTATATTAAAAACATTAAGTAGCCTAGTGGGGTTCAATTCCAGGTTCGTCCTCACACTGTGTAGACATGGTAGTCTCCAGGTCCTTGAGGATATATGGATAAATGAACAAATGAGTGAAAAAAATACCTAAAATAATAATTTCTGTAATTCATAAGTCCCTGCACAAATTAATTTTACAAACCACACCTTAAGCTTTACACACGTGTTGTATTGTGCATTACCAAAATACTCTGCAGAGAGTCTTCTTGCTGTTAAAGCTGAATGTTGACTTTGTTCCTCTACAGAAGATACAGAAGACAAACTCCCTTCGTCGTCTTCATCAAAGTCATCTGGGTAAAGGCAACCACTTTGATTCTGCGCCTCCATATGAGCGCCATCTTCCTCCATTAGCGTACTGCCACATCGAATGTGCCATAAGTGCTCTTGCACAAAGGCGTTGTCCACCAAACAGGAAGCACTTGGTCTGTTTGCAGGTTTGGTATTTAACATTGTCTGGATTAAAGACAACACGTTTGGGGAGTAAAGGTCAGGCACTGGATCATATTCTCCTTTGGTGATTTTATAAAAGAGACTAAGGAGATTAGAAGCAGTAAATGGAGGCTGGAGAGCACAGATCTCATAAAGCAGGCAGCCCAAGGCCCAGATGTCACACTCGGAGCTGTAAGGCACATCTTGGCAAAGTTCCGGACTGAGGTAGCAAGGAGTTCCAACACAGGTGGAGGCCAGGTCTGCTGTGCATGTCATCACTCTGGATACCCCGAAATCACCCAACTTCACCATTCCTTGTTTTGTCAGCATCACATTTGAGGTTTTAATGTCCCTGTGAAGTATTTTAGCTTTGTGGATGTACCTCACGGCCAAAGCCACCTGCACAAACCATCCCATGACCGTACTTTCTCCGAAGAAGTCTCTGGGTTGCCTCTCTTTGACTTTGTCGTCTAACGTCCCGCCATCGCAGTAGTCCATCACAATGTAAATAAAGCCGCCATCGGGGCTCACTAAGGCTTCGCTGCAATTCACAATGTGAGGCTGCTTCAGCTTGCCGATGATCTCCGCCTCTTGAAGAACGGCGCTATGCGTCCATGTGTTTCCTAGTTTGATTCTCTTCACCGCATGCAACCTCTCTGATTCAGCATTTCTCATCAAGAAAACTTCTCCAGATGCTCCCCTGCCCAAACACATCATCTTCTCGTACTTCTCCATTATTTCAAAGCAAATGTGGACCGTTGGCTCTCTGACTGCCGCACCATCAAGGGCGTTTGTGTTGCGGTTGCTATGGAGACCAAGCACTTTGAAAACTGAGATTAGGGTTCTTTGTCTTCTGTTCACCAATGTTTATGCCCTCCTGCCATTACTTCATTTTCAATTGTTTAATTACTGTTGTTGTGTTTTTTTTGATCCAGCAGTCAAGTGGCTTGCTTATTATTCATTCATTTTGTGATCCACTTATCATCACAAGGTTTTAAAAGCATTCGATGTGATTTGTCCTATTAGAAGAACCAAAGTTGCATTAAAAAATAACTATTTTTCTACAATTACCGCACATCATTTTGGTATAAAACTACTTAACACAGTAAGGAACAACCCCAACAAACTTCCAAGGCCTGAATCCGATTTACTATATTTTTAAATTCACGCATTGGCTGACATTGACGTCTGTCGCTGTCAATGGTACTGAAACGTCACCATTTGAGTTCAAGTTCAATATTGAATATTTTGTTTGTGCTAACAAAATATTGTCCACTAGATGGCAAAATCTAGTATGTCCCAACTTTTCACAGTAGAAGAAGACTGGAGGCTACAGCGCATGTCTAACTTCACAGAAGCATGAACATACACTCGAGAGTGGTGTTTACATTTTCTCCAATTTGAATTTTTAAATAACCATCATATGAAATGCCACCAAAAGGAAAAGGTGGAAAAGGGTCGAAAGGTTTGTTTTCTCCATTATGGTAAAAATCTGCTTAAATGGTCACAAATCAGGACTTGTATTATGACATTAGCTTACAATTACACCTTTATTTCAGGTGTCTGATGTGCGCTGCTTTAATGTTAATAATGCTGCTATATTGACCTCAAGTATTAAAATATGGACGTATTGTCCACATTTTTTAATTTGTTCAGGAGGTGCATCAGGAAGCGCAGAAGCTGACAAGAAGGAGAAGGCACCGAAAGGAGGCACTGCAGTAAAGGTGGCTAGAGACCCAATTTACTGTTGCTTTTCTCTGTTTTCATTTATCAGCCTAAATAGCCAAAGTACTCACTTGTACATTATGCTCAGGTTCGCCACATCCTATGTGAAAAGCATGGGAAATGCATGGAGGCAATGGAGAAACTGAAGGCTGGAGTACGTTTTAGTGAAGTGGCATCACAATACAGTGAAGACAAAGCAAGACAAGGAGTAAATACACAATTACATTTGCTGAGTTTCTCCTGTAATCATACATTTTGACTCATTTTGAATGTTTTTGACAGGGTGATCTGGGATGGATGACGCGAGGATCCATGGTCGGACCGTTTCAGGAGGCTGCGTTTAACTTAGCTATCTCTTCCATGGATAAGCCTGTTTACACAGACCCTCCTGTTAAGACCAAATTCGGTTACCACATCATTATGGTGGAAGGGAAAAAGTAATAAAATTGAAATATCCCATTTTTACCCCTGTGCTCTATTGTGGAAATTATTGTTTTAAGTTTCACTTTGTTTAAGTGCAAAAAAACCCATCTATTTCATTAAGCATTTGGTGAATTTATTCCGGATAAGAAAATGTAATTACATATTAGTGAAATACACAATTGGGCTGATGATTGTTTTCTTTTTAATTAAGTTCATGTGTTTAAAAATACAGACCTCTTTTGAGTGAATTACTTGAAATAAATTTGAACCATTTTTTAAATTAACTCATTTACATACTGATATAGTTCATAGTTGTTTCAACCATGGTTTAGTGACTTAATTATTCAAACATGGGGAACAAATTTTCTTGCGACAAAATTCTTAGACCAAATGTTAAAAATGTGGTTAAGTTGTTGAACGTCACGTCCTCCAGGCCACTAGATGTCAGCAGCGCCCTCGTCGAACTTGCCGAAACCTCGTTTTGACGTTGCTTAACTCTTGCTAGGTGATTGGCGAGCTAAGATGGCGGCGCCTGAGGAGCCAGAATTATCGCAGGCGCAGACAGAAAAACTCCTCCAATTTCAGGTAAATGCGGTCTAACACACGACTCCTCACACATAAAAATATGTGGAACCACATGATGGCATTCCTAGTCAAGTCAGAACCAGCGTTGATTGGCTGAAGCTTCAGTGTTCGAGCTTTTCCCACACAGTCAACTTCAATACTGGTCAACTTCAGAGCTAATGTTAGCTAGCATTAGCTTGAACGTCTTATGAGTCAAAAGACTTTTAAGGGGAGGAATTGATTTCAATCGCAGATGATTTAGGACGTTTCTATCATAGCCACTGATGTTATTCCCAAGTGTTATTAAGCATGGCATGATCTGTGGTGTGTCTTTTCCTGAACCCTGACTCAGTTGTCACCAAATCGCTGACGAGGAGTTCATGTATGTATCGTTACTTTAAGGTCCGATCTGTCAACTCCAGTTTAAACACGTGTCTTTAAAGTCAATTTAGCGACATTGTGTTCTGCTGATAAAAAGGATCCAACGCAAACCTTTAATCCACCTTCCGATTGGAACCTTTGTACGGAGTACTAGTTTCCTTGATGGAAAACTAGCAGCTTGGTCGTTGGGGAGTTTCCTATGTCAGTCAATGGGTTTGTCATGATAAAATGAAGTTTTTCCTAGTACCTGTTACAGTTAACTCGCTCAAAAATATTTATACTGATCTGACTAATAATACGATTTCCCCTATTCTGCAGGACCTAACTGGCTTGGAATCAATTGACCAATGCCGGCGAACATTAGAGCAGCATAACTGGAACATTGAGGTAAAAAGTCATCAAAATATTTTGCATACTCTAAGAACAAAGTGTAGTCTTTGTGGGATTCAGCTTGTTCTTCCAGGATTTGTGATGGATTTTCCCATTTGCATCTCAGTCTGCAGTCCAAGACAGACTCAACGAGCAGGAAGGAGTGCCCAGTGTTTTCAACCCGCCACCGCCAAGACCGTTACAGGTCAACACAGCAGACCACAGAGTATATAGTTATATTGTCTCCAGACCACAACCCAGGGTAGGCCTGCTGCCGTGTGTTGTACAACTGACGCTTTTAATTGCTTGCTTAAACATTTTTTTTACTTTAAGTGTGTGTCCAAACATTGATTATTTTTATTTTATATTTCAGGGCTTGCTTGGATGGAGTTATTACTTGATCTTGCTACCTTTCAGATTTACATATTACACACTTCTGGACATATTCAGGTGAGTACAATGAATTATACACCTACATATGGAAGGATAGTTCTACAGATGGACACAATTTATTTTTCTAGGTTTGCCCTGCGATTCGTGAGGCCGGACCCCCGTGGTCGTGTTACGGACCCAGTTGGGGATGTCGTTTCTTTTATTCATAGTTTTGAGGAACAGTATGGACGCTCACATCCTGTTTTTTATCAGGGAACATACAGCCAGGTGAGTTGAGAATGGAGGTTGTGGGAGTTAGTCAAGAAAAAGAAAAAAAATGATATCAGAATCACTCATTGATGACAAAAGATATCATATGCAATTTTACTGCTAGTGGCTATCAGTCATCCCAGTCTAAATGGATAGGATCACGTCATCAATGATGGCCAATGAGGGAAACATTTGACATGCTTTTTTATCCATGTTAACAGGCATTAAATGATGCTAAACGAGAGCTCCGCTACCTCTTAGTCTACCTTCATGGAGACGATCATCAAGACACCGATGAATTTTGTCGGTAGGTTTATTTAATTTTGATTGTTGTTTTACTTTCCTTCATGACCCACCAAGCTTATAATGCTATAGGGGGACACTCAGATCATTTAACATTGCTTGTCTGTCTCTTCCTGTAGCTCCACATTGTGTACAGAAGAGATAGTAGCCTTTGTCAACACCCGAATGCTGTTCTGGGCCTGCTCGACAAGCAAGCCAGAGGGCTACAGAGGTAAGCGCTGCACTGGTATATGTGTAAAAAACACAACAAACCTGCTGTTTAACAACATTAAAATTATAATTTTTTTTCTTGTCCCTTTCAGTGTCTCAAGCGTTGCGGGAAAACACGTACCCATTCCTGGCCATGATTATGTTAAAGGACCGCAAGATGACGGTCGTCGGCCGCCTCGAGGGTCTCATTCAGCCTGAGGACTTTGTCAATCAGCTCACCTTCATCATGGAGGCCAATCAAACATATTTGATGTCTGAGCGCCTTGAACGGTACTTACGATACCCCTCGATTTTTAAAGCTGAAAAGATCTGATGTTCAAGTGCATGCCTTTGCTCAAATGAAGGACTATGACTTGCATTGTCTCTCATTATCTGCTGCGATACCTGTTAGTTTTCCTTTAGTATCATAACTAAACAACTAGTCAAAGTAATAGTTAAAAAGCCCATCCAAACAAGGAAAAAAAAGTACAACTCATGATAAAGAAAACATGGTACTTGACTTTGAACTCGCTGAATCTTTACAGTGAGGAGAGAAGCCAGACCCAAGAGCTCAGACAGCAGCAAGATGAGGCGTACCAGGCGTCCCTGCGCGCCGACCAGGAGAAAGACCGAAAGAAGCGGGAGGAGGAGGAGCAACGCAGGCAAGAGGAGGAAAAAGTCCGACAGTGCGCGCTCGCCGAGGAGAGGAGACGAAGGGTGAGCACCATGACTCGCCGCAAACAGATCGTGTCTAATGGAAACGTGAGCGTATAATGCTCTGATTTCGCCACCAGACGCTAGAAGAGGAAAAGGAGAGAAAGTCCGAATGTCTCCCGCCAGAGCCGCCCGCGGACGATCCGGAAAGCGTCAAAATCGTCTTCAAGTTGCCCAATGACACGCGCGTGGAACGACGATTCCTCTTCGGGCAGTCTCTAACAGCAAGTCCACACATTGAGATGTTAAAGCTGATTACCATGAGCTTAGAAAATCAGTTGTTTTTTTCCCTCTTCCCCCTGACAGGTCATCTATGATTTCCTGTTCTCGTTGAAAGAAAGCCCGGAGAAGTTTCAAATCGTCACCAACTTCCCTCGCCGGGTACTGCCCTGTCTTCCATGCGAAGAGCATCCCTACCCTCCCACGTTGAAAGAGGCCGGACTAAGCCGCTCCGAGGTCCTTTTTGTCCAGGATCTAACGGACGATTAAACAAAACAAAAATAACAGCAAAAACAAAACTGAGACCTCATGGCTCCAATGCTCATCCCATACCTGCCCACCCTTTTCCCAGTTTTTGTTAAATGGCCACTGTGGGATCATCAAGTTGAAACCTGGGACAAGGTCAAGTTTCCCGTTCAGCGGCCATTGCCCACCTGTGTTTACGGGGTTCCCAATAGCCTGGAAAGTCTTGAATTTTATTATTATATAATATAGAGTTCTTCCTCGAGCCCTTTTCACCTGCAGGTCTCAACTTGTCCGTCAGCTGCCCGTTTGTCGCCCATAGCCACGACTGTAGTCGTCGTCTTGCAACAAGTAGCTGAGCCTCTTGACATGTGACCAAAATTTCCTTAGAGCATCTATCTATTAATCCCTCGGATACAAGGATTGTTTTTTTTTCTTCTTGGTTTTGCCTTGGTTTTGTTTTTGTAATATTTAGACTTGTTTGGCAGATTGGGCATTCTTTCCATTGCCACCATGCAAGGACTCACTCCGATGAAGGCAGATTTCTTTTGTAGATTTAAACTACGGGAACCCCGTTTTACATGGCATACACAAATTAGGTGCTTATCCATCCCCAAATTATCTGTGTCATCTGATGACCGGGTGCACTTGGACAGTAAAAAGCAGGCTGAAGTTCATGTTTCACGAGAGGCCAACTTTTTTTTTTCTTTCCATTTGGCATGCTCTGCTTGTCTGCTGTCACTCATCGTTTTGCTTGTAATATTCAAAAAAGCTCTTGTAAAGTTGTCATTTCCCCAACCATAAATTAAAACAAAAACAATTTAACCATGGTTTATTGAACATTCTTGTACTGTTAAAAAAACTCTTCAATGCTTAAATATGTGCACCCCTACTTATGTGCAACATGCGTAAAAATTAACCCAATTTAGTTTGAGTTTTCCTTCAGTCTATCTATTGAAAGCCATTATTTTTTATGACTGAACATGTAAAATATTTAAGTAGCTTGCTTCATAATAATGATCATTACTTCAGATTTTTTTTCCATACATCTAGAAGCTTCTTGATCAAAAGAGCCAAAAATATGATCTATATTCTGATCCATGTTTTGCATCAAAGCATTAAATAATGTGGTTACATCACAGTTTAAAATGAGACTAGCATATTGGTATAGATAATACATTTATTAGTGAACAACCTTCTCCAATCAGCCACAACAATTAAAAAAAAATATGATTGCACTACTTGGTAAAGCATAACTAGCAACTTTCATTTAAAAAAAGTACAAATCTTAAAAAGTTCAAACAGTATACAGATGCATATAATACACATACTAGTTCATGTTAAATGCTACAAACAATGATTCCAATGGAATGGGAATTAAAACAAGAACCATTTTCTCTATGTAATATATATATTTATATATGTGTGGAAACATATATATTTATATATGTGTGGAAACATATATATATATGCATATATATCTATATATAGATATACATATATATACATATATATACATGCGCATATATATCTATATATAGATATACATATATATATACATATATATACATATACATAGATATACATATATATATATCTATATATATATATATCTATATATATATATATATATCTATATATATATATATCTATATATATATATCTATATATATATATCTATATATATATATATATATATATATATATATATATATATATATATATATATATATATATATATATATATATATATATATATAGATATATATATATAGATATATATATATATAGATATATATATATATATAGATATATATATATATATAGATATATATATATATAGATATATATATATATAGATATATATATATATAGATATATATATATATATAGATATATATATATATAGATATATATATATATAGATAGATATATAGATAGATATATATATAGATATATATATATATATATATATATATATATATATATATATATATATATATATATATATATATATATATATATATATATATATATATATATATATATATATACCTATATACATATATATACACATGCATATATTAGTTTCCTTCCTCCTATCCCCCACAATACAAACATGGAAAAATGAGGTAACTGTAAATGTGCAAGTACCAAAGCAAAATATATCCGCCTAACACAACACGTGCCCGTGGCTCTGTTGGTGGGTGGGCTGAGGATCCCTTAAACAACTAGGGAGGGCAAGAACAGTAAACCACAATCCCACCACAGCAAAAAAAGAATCATTGGTAAACCATAAACGGCATCTACAAAGCAATCCATCATCACAAATTCAAAACAATTTGTAGCTGCTTATTGGAACACTTTTTTGCACCAGACAAGCTGTGAAATTATTGAAAGTTAACAGAAAGACTACAAGACTCTATTCTGTGTTGTCTTTTATCATAACTGCTTCAGTGGGAGATTGTTCCCCCAGCCCCTTCTAAATTAGTGGGGATAGCTGGATTATGTCAATTCAATAAGCGCTAATATCAACATGAAGTACATGTGAACAATACATTTTAAGATATTGATACACTGAGAGCAAGTGCCAGTGGCACATACAGTACTACACTGGAATATGTATGACAACACTTTTTTTTAAACCCTTAAAACTATAATTATGATTTCCACGGGGGTATTAGTATAACATGCTTTAAGAATACATGAGATCCATGACAAACTATTGCATTCACGCGAGTGAGTTTTTTTTTTTTTGTAGCTAAAGCAGAACATCTAGCACCTTGTCACTATGGCTTTTTGATAAAACTACAGTAGTCTCAGAGCAAGTTCTTTTCAGTCATTAGGGCAATAACAGTAACACAACGTATGTAAGTAATTGATAGACCAAGAGCATTTTTTCCCATAAACAAAACAAAGCGCAATAAAATCTTGTAGTCATTCAGTTCTATTAGAAATATGTGCAGTACAATGCATGGCAGTAATCAGCTGAGCGTTAAAATCCAATCCTTCCAGAAGCCAATTTAGAACTGGATGACAAGCATGCATATTGTGCACCGATAAATGCTTTCCCACCAGATGTGAAGCTTTCTACGCGTTAGCTCTTGTCATTATTCTTTTTTTTTCTTTTCTTTGTTAATCATGCAAAACACCTTCTGGAGTGATTAGGTAGGACTTTGCGCACATTGAGAAGTTGGACCACAGCAAATTGTCAAAGTGGTTGAGAAATGACTTATGTTGCCTCTTTTTCAGATTTTTAATTTTTTTTTTTTAAACATGCCTTGTTTTTAAATGTACTATTTCAGATACAAGAGGATATTATAATTGCTTACATTAGTAAATCATTTGCGGTCAGAAGAAAATGACCTAAACATAAATTCCGATACTATATGAGTTTCATGGCATCATCCTTCCCATTTGACAAACTCTTCTTGTCTTGAATCCTCATATACCGAGTGGCCCTGAGTTTTTTTTTTTTTTAAACATACAATATAGCCTGCAAATAGATATGTACACGTAGATTAATTCTCCAAGCTGTGGGTAGAACTCATTAAATGGCTTCTTTTTTTTCTCTCTCTCTTTTGAAAATGGCACACACATGTCAAAGACTCACATTCACTTAAGACACTGAAGTAAAGAAAAAGGCAAGATCCCTTTACACGTAAAAAGCAACGCTTACAACTGCCTTGTTAGTGCTTACTAATTTTTTTTTGTCCGTGTCAACACAAGCAGGAAAAAGTAGAAGTCCAACAGCGTTCCTACACTACTGAACACATTCCGTCACATTTGCGGTGCAAGACGGACGGCGTGCTGCGCAGTGCGACCAGTGACTTCTACGACATTCTTCTGTCTTCAAATCTAAAAGCATTCACGCGCAAGTTATACATACAATTGTTCTATTTTTTCTTTTTTTAATTTTTTTTTTAACCTTATACACCACCATTAAGCGGATGACCACATTACCGTAATATAAAGACAAACATTTGTTAGTGCTCCAAAACGCTTTTCCTTCAATTCTTTTTCTTTAAAGATTACGAAGCAATAAATAAACCTTTTAGAAATGGTGAAAATGAGACAGTATTTATCAGGATTATTAATAGGTTTGTGCTTGTCAAGATCGTAAGAAGGCAGGTCTAACGTGTGGAAAAAAGAAGGCTATATTTATATATTGGATTTGGCTCACAAAAAAACAAACAAACAAAACAAACGGTACGGGAAGAGTAAACAAGTCCATTCAAAAGTCGCCCCTATGCACGTATTGCTATCTGCGCAGGACGACGTCGTCTTCTCCCGTAAGCAAGCCGTTTTTTTACAATTTTTTTCCCTCTTAACTTAATTCACCACCGCTGACGGGGATACACGTCGAACTTTCGTTCATTCGTACCCTAACGATCAAAACGGATGCAACGCCCCGCCCCCCCTTGTCGCCGTCAGCGGCCAAGGTTGAATCATTTTGGTGGTTACGCTTAAGTTTTAAATATTGCTAGTCGGAATCAACAGTTCATGCAAATCCGAGCATGCCGCCCTGTATCCAGTGGTTACACAATACATTGGCTCTGTGAACAGGATCAACGCGCGCTTTTGTGCAGTTATGCGAGCTGTTCCAGGGTGCCGTGGCGGATTGGCGTCGCTCGTCTGTGGAAATGATCGAGTATTGCAGAAACGGATACGTGGACGAGTCTATTTAGCCAAACACTAACATGCATCTATGGCGCTTCAGTGCGCCATTGTGTCCAGCTTTTTTAGGTTCCTGACCTGGTGAACGCCGCCGACCCTGTGTAAACAAAAGCAGCAAATAATGCGCACGGAAGGGGGAAACTCTTTGGAATACGCCACCAGGGAGCAGAGAGAGAGGCCAGAAATAAACGCGGCCGCTGATTCCGGCACTCCGGTCAATCCGCAGCAGGGTTTGCTGTTTTTTTGTTTTGTTTTTTGTTCACAAGACTCGGGATAAATGAAGTACAGCAGAGGTGTGACGGGCTCTGGGAACCGCTTATTATTTAGGAAGTGGGTTGTTAGCTGTAGTTAGTTAGTGGCGGGTGTCCACATCTTAAGGACTAACTTTTTTTTTTCTCTTCCAACTCGAGCGAGCTCTCACTCCGCTTCTCGGTGAACGTCCGATGCGTCGGCTCGGCAGATTGGGCAAGTGCGGTTGGTCTGTGGGTTGAGGGAAAAGAGGGTCAAGCGCGAACCCCATGTGTGTTGATATGCAAAGGATTCGAGGGGACTTACCTTTAACCATTTATCTACGCATTTGGCGTGGAATTCGTGGTTGCAGGGTAACACCCGAAGTAGCTGCCTACACTCAAAGTCGCTAAAGCACACAACACACCTGAGGAAAGAAATAACAAGTAGGGTTATCCACACACTTGAATTTTTTTATATTTTTAACACAATGCTATTGTTCAAAACTAGCGATCGCCAGTTGTTTCCTCCTCCATTAAAAATACACATCCCACGTTAAGCAGAATACGTCTTAAATTCACTCTTTGGCTGATCATCTTTCTTATAAAGGTTGACCAATACATTAGTCAGCCAGTACTGCATACAGCCCAATGTAATAAATAAGTTAACGGTTATGTTCACTGTTTGGGCGATGATCAGTGGGAATAATGATTTTGCACCATCTAGTGCAGCAGAATATTACACATTGAATACAAAGTACAATGATGGTAGAAAAGAAGGCTTACAGCGTTTGCTCCGATAGATGATTTTCTGAGCTGAACCTATAAGATGGAAGTTGCTCAATATCGGCCTTGGTGAGCCCACGTGGTTTTGCTTCTCCCAGTCTCTCCGCCAAATTCAATAAAGCCTGTGGGAGAAAAACAAACAAAAAAAGAGGATTAACTCAACCTACATATTGTGAAAAATTTACTTGTAACGGCCAATGGTTACATTTCTAGAGTTACTGTATATGTATTCATAGAAATATATACATATGCATGCATACATATATTTTGTCATTTGCCATGTGCTTTTCCAGTGTATTGTTTCTTAGCCAAAACTGCATTGACTAGTGCTGTCATGCTCTAAACGAACCTCATAGTTTTCCATTTCCACATCATCCACATCAAGGTCAAGACTGATGGCTGGGCCCACTGATGTCGGAGGCACAGGAAGCATTGAACTGGACAAACAAAGAGAGAAAGACAATGAATTGCAATCCTGGTAAGAGCATTCGCCACTGACACAAGTATTGTATTTTTTGAGAGAAAAAAAAACAAAATCAAAACGGCCACACTGCAGTATAAATTACATTTTGGGGGGTTTACAAAGTACTGTAATCCAAGTTAAAATGCTAAATCGGGCTTCTGTTAACACAACAGATGAAGAGTTAAGATAAGTAAATTAGTTTGCCATTCTCTTCATCTAACTCCAATGAATAAAGATAACAAAGAAAAGTCACAGTCATAGCCAGATTAAGAAAAAAAGTGTAACTTTTGGTCCATACAGTAGGGGTGAAAATTCATCGGTGCACATCTAAGTAAGTGAGCATCCCCCACACTGTGTACTTACAGGAAGTACGGGAGAAAGCCTGGGTAGTAGGATGGAGGAGGTGGGGGAGGAGGGAGAGGCTGCTGTAGCCGGTATCTCTGCCCACTTGCTCGTCGGGGCAGCATGTGGGGATATGGCTGGAGGGAAAAACCCAGTACGGAGATTCATGTGAAACGTCTGAAATGTTTTGAGATGAAAATATATTTGCTCTTTCCTACCACTCCGAAAGGAAGCTCCTGATGCAGAGGCTCTTGAGGAAGATACTGTATGGGCAGAGAAGGAGGCAGCGCTGGTGGGTGATGTGATGGAGGGTAGGTGAAGCTTCCTAATGGGTGCTGGTCCCCTCTTAGATCAACTTCATTTTCTACCCTCTGTAGAGGCTAAGAAAAAAAAACAAGAGTTTCAAAAAAGACCACTATTTGTGTTTGTGCTGGTTTGGAAGTGCCAACAATTACTCACCATGCGTGGGTGCTGAGGCTGTAAAGGGACAAACTGGCTCAGAGGAGTAAGGTGCGGCGGCTGGTGGGGTGGTACAGATGGGGTAGGGTGCAATACAAAATGTTCGCTGGATATCAGGGGCGGGAAGGCTTGGTAAGACACCGGCAGATGCTGCATGGTACATGCCTGAATGAGCTGACAAGAGACAAAAAGCACAGGAAGAGAGCCACTTTATGCAATATTCTTTTTCATTTTCACCTGGTTGGGGGGGGGGGGGCATATTAAAGCATGCTTTAGGTAAGAATAGAGGATTTCATTGGGTAAACAGTCCCAGTTGGAACAAAAACCTTCACCCACTGCAGCCCTTTGTAGAATAGTTTGTACACCCGTGCGTTAAGCTAACAGTTCACAATACTTCACATTGCACTCGAGTTAAAAGCACGTGATAAACAAATGCGACGTGAGATATTACATAAAACCAAAGTGCTGGCAGTGTTGCCACAACACCAGGCATGTTCGGGCCACATCAAACACAGGGAAAAAAAATAGTCAACTCTGTTGTTCGTAACTCACACAGACATACACGCACACACTGTAGCTTTAACTGCACGCTTTTTTGTTGTTGTTGCACAGGCTATATGAACGCCACTGACATTTGGGCTTTTCCCACTTTCAAACTCACAGGAGGAGGAAGGCAGCAGAGCAGAGAGAGCTGTCCGCTGAACATTACCGAGCATGCTGGGAGCTGCTGAGTGTTGCACGCTGGTAAAGGCTGCCCAGTGTGGATGGGAAATCCATGTGTCGTCACCGTCGTGACAGTGTATGATATTGGAACAGATCCCTGGGGCATCTGAAATTAGAAAGAAGCAAGCACAATGGTAAATATTTGCCCCACATTACAAACAAACTCGACTTTATAAAATATGTTGTTCAACTCCTATTAAATAAAACATATGTATTTGTTTTTGTTCTTAAAAAAATGTCTTCTACACAAACAAATGATAATTTGTTACCTGCTCATGTAGATCCACCATGATGGCGTTCTGCTGGGGCAGGTGGGCCGCAGGGTGAAGCATGCGTGGTGGTGTGCTGGTGTGGCTATATCGTCTGGATTCATCTAAAGGAACCTGTTGGTGGTGATGAGCGAAAAGCAGATGGTGGAGATTCTCATCCTGGACCAGAGAAGTGTGCAGCACGGGCCTGTCTCGGAGACCCCACTGGCGTCTCACTGGTGGGCTGGCAGGTAATAAACAATGCTTTGTGATATTCCACACACACACACAGGATTCAAATTTCAAGAGCATTGAAAGTACAGTAATGAATTTTACCTTCTCCTGAGATGCACAGGGACGTTACAGGGCTCTCCAAGGAACCTCCTTGGATTCAAGGGGGCTGTTGGGGGCAGCCTATTTACTGCTACTTCCCATGGTCGCATTGGTGACGTCGTGCAGACGAGTCACTCTGTAGAAAAGGAAATTGCACAGTGGAGGGAGGAGGCACCTGTGTGTTGCCTCCGATTGTCTTAACTCTGAAAATAGACAATGCAAAACATAAAATAAACTCCAGAGACACTTTAACTCTTTCAGTTTGAGCCATTTTTTTTTCTAAAAAGGCAACTTCAGATATACCAAATGGACTTTGATTTTTCAAAGCATATGGAATGTCCTGTTCTTTTAAACATAGCAGATGTAAGAAGATTAGTTTTTTTTTTTTACTTTAATGTAATAAAAAAAAATCATTTATATGTGCTTGGTGATCAAAGTAGAAAACGTGCGTCCTGCGGCCCTATTATAAATCGATAGGAGTCGCTGTAACGCGCCTGAACAAAAATAATGGCAAGCCATGTGCTCGCGAGACAAAGCAACAACAAAAGCTCTAGCCGCGCTCGGACTCTTCTTTTCAACCATCTTGGCTTGCTTCGCTGCTTTTTCGGTGCATCGCACGAAGCTGTGCACAAAACTGCGCAAAAGGGACGATAACAACAGCCGCAATCCGCTTTGTACTGGAGATAAGTCAACGTCCCCTGTTGAAGGAGAGCAGAGCTAGCTCCATAGCGATGCTAGGCTAACGCTTTGTCCATTGGGTTTTTGCAAGGACAGATGGCGAGCATACGCGCAATTTCGGGACTTTTGGGCTCAAACCCAGAACGAAGTTCTTACAAACGAGACGCACAGAATAAACACAACAACACGCGGTCAACACAATCGTAACACGAGTCGATGCAGCTTGAGATCTTACTTTTCGGGCTAGTTTGCGATGAGCAGGTGTTCCAGCTTCCAAAATGTCAAATCGCGTCCGCTTATCCGTGTTTATGATAGGCTCAAAACGACATTTGTCCCTTGATGCAACCTCGTTTTAGTCCAAAACTATTTCTTGCCTATGATTATATATCCAAAAAGTGGTCAACAGTTCTGCTGGCTAACCTGAGATCGCTTTTCTTCCGCTCTCTTTTGGCTTCGCAATGACTGCGTCTCTCCAGGAAGTATTGGAAAAAACACCCTTTTAAATATCCTTCAAAGAGATGATAGACATAAAAGTCCGTTTTGGATCGTCAAATACAGAAAAAGATCATTGCAGCGTGCACGCTCCCGAAACTGCATTGTTATGGAGAAGCCACGCCTCCGCTTTGGATTGACCAATCAGAGTGCAGAAAACACAGACAGCAGACGTCCAGACAGCGATGGCTGCGACGTAGCAACAAAACATTTATATTCGCAAACAAAATATGATCGAGAAAAGCCAAATAGATCAACCACAACTGTTAATTTTGGCAGTGGAATATTTGAACAACCAAAGTTTTTAGGGAAAGTAAACTTACTTGTCACAAGCGCGTCACGTTATTTAAGTCGTGTATACACACAGTAGGTTGTACGATAGTCATGTGACGTGGAAACGCTATATATACTGTGAACTGTTATGCAGTTAAAATGTCCCGTAAAAGAAATCATGAAACATTTGAAGAAAGTGCTTTAAACTACAAAGGTCAAGTGTGAGTATATTCTTGTATTTGATGTAATTTTATAGTCTCTCCAAGTGGTTATTCACCTTGATGGAGCTACCGAAACCCGCTAGTTTCATGGGGGCATTCTTCGAACCCTACTTGAATGTAAGATAATAAAAAAAAAAGATTAATTTCCAAATTCCAGACACGTATATGAATTCCCAGCAGCATTGATTGACCAAACAATGTCACACAATCATCTGCAGCCAGTTTTGTTCAAGCAGGGCATGATGTTGTGAATAGACATGAGTGGATGAGTCTTAGGTTAAGAACCATTGTTAACAACCGAGCCGTCAATCATAACGCAAGTCAAGTTCAAAACACAGCAGATGACAGCAGGAGCGCTTTTCGCTCCTCGCGTAAACATGACAACATCACGCTGAAAAAAAAAAACAAGGAGGGGCAGTGGAGGCTGAGCCCAATGAGCGGTGAGCGGCGATCGCCATGATAACAACACGTCTTAATTTCCATCCTCAACATCAATCATTGAATCGATCACTCCACGCCCTCCCTTTGGCGGAACGCCCAATTACCTGATTGTTAATGTGCAAACATCCGATCGCTGATATGTCCCTTGCTACTTTCACATCTCGTCCGTGAATCCGTCACGAGCTGTATCCTTTGGTCACACGTCCCCGAGGTGAACATCCCGTGATTTCCACCACTGCTATCAAGAAAAACAAGGCGCTTTAGATCAAAAATGACGGCTGACATCTCGTAGGAGAGTTGCGTCTGCATTACCATGCGACTTAATGTCTTTGCGACGCCCAGTGTTCATTCTGCACACGCCATTTTCTCTTTTTTGGCAGTCGTAGTCCGGTAGTCCAGCCCACGGTTGTCTTCTTCCTGCACTTCCTTCCTTTAACTATTCGTTAACCTATTTAAGATATGATGTCATGCATGTTAAGTCATTAAAATGTGTTCCTAGATACGAATGATCACATAATCATAGTTGTTCAAATGTTGAAGTATCATTATTTTTAATTTATGTTTATTATTTTAACTCATTGGCTACAATTAATGCAATAAGATTCATTTACATATAACCTATGTCAACATTGTCAATTTTGAAGAAAACTAAATCATCTTGACGATAAATGTGCAATCACAGTCAAAATGGATTGGACATCTATTGCCGTCAATGGCAGCAGATGATGATCACATGCTCATTTTCATGCCTCAACTTATAAGTCAGATTTTATAGTTGAAATAATTACAAGTAACCGGTTCATAGGTGTATTTTTTTCTTTTTTTTCTTAAATATATTTTTTTCATTTATATAAGGTAAGGTTTTCAAATTCATTTCACATATAAACCCATTTTACATGCCATTTTAGGACATACTGTTTAGTGTTCTCCACGTGTATTTTGCAGTGAGGGGGACATCCTGATTTCAATTTAAATGAACACATTAGTTGAATAATAGAATATTCAGGTTGCCTCTTGATGTCACATTTAAGTGGACAGATGTATTAGTTGAGTCACAAAAATGTGTTATCAAGCCTGCCAAATATAATTGAACAAAACATTACTGTGTATAATAAGGCTTCAAAGTAGGAAGAAATAATGCTGTACTTTATTACCATCACAGCTTTCAATGTAGTCTTCTGTAGTTGTTCTTTTGCTTTAATGGGTGTGTCAGTTATGTGGACACAATTATAAGTTATAAACCAAAGTCTATTGGATAAGACTATGTGACGAATATAGAATGCCAGCCATCCATAATTTTTATTACACAAACACGTCATAAATGATGCTGTTTTGTCTTATATTATGCTTAATCAGATGTATCCATGGAACCATAAACAGGTGAATGTATCATATTGTTCACTGTAACATAGTTTGTGTAAATCTCTGTTTTTACAAGTTTTACTAATTGGAAATGACACAAAAACAAAAGAATGGTGGTATTGATAGTAATTATACTATAATTTCCATTAAAAATAGATATACAAGTCATGAATAATGGAATTACTGAACTTTCATTAAATGTACTCTTATAATGAGACACTGCTTTGTGTTTTTTTTTTGGAACCAATTAATCTTTTCTTTTTTTTAAACTCAATGCACATTTCATACACAAACACAAAATCTGATCTGGGAATTTTGAAACAATACATTGTCATAGAAAGGTGTTATTGCTGTGCTTTTGCTTCGGGACAAAGATGGTGGCTTGTGAAAGAATCTAGTGTATATCTGTAAATACTGTTTGTATGAAGCAGTTTAATTGGGGGAAGCTTGAGTGAAGGATGGAGTGTAGTTGGTGGGCTTTTTCAGCTCATTAGGGAGGTCTACTGACAAGTGCTTCACCGGAACGCCTAAATGACGAGACACAATGTAATAGACCAAGTTCCCATTGAATTTGACCAGCCTTTTTGTTGTGGGCAGAGGGAGGAGGGCACACTATGGAACTTTGCCATGCTGTCCTTCCATGATTTTTTTCCCACATAAAACACATTTTAATGTTTTATATTGCCATCGTTTTTTTTTTGTAAGGTAGACAGCTGACGTATATGACTGGTAGATGTTAATCATTTATATTTATAGTGACGATTATCACTAGGTGGGGAACGAGAGACAAAGGTCTCTTCATAACATTTCTGCCAGGACAAAGCCTTTTGCCTGTCGCTAGGTAAGTCTGCTTGGAACTTTTTAAAATTAAATGTGATATGATGGATGAAATAATACTTTTGAATGTATGCATGTAAAAATGATCAAGGTCACATCTTCAAACATGTATATATAGTATTTACAAACTAATCTCAATGACTTTACAGGAACTTTATGTATTTCTTTATCTGTTATGTTCACAGCCATGGAGTGGCTCTCGGGAGGTTTCTTACTGTTGTGTGTCTTTGGCCTGATTAATGGTATGTATTGGGTTAATAACTTATCATGAGAAATCTTCAGTACACTTAAGTCACAATATACAAATTCAATCTCATGTTTTTTTTTTTTAAAGCAAACACCAGTCCTTCAATAAGCAGCGTATCTGCCTCTCTCTGTGAAGATACGCCCATTGGTGAGTCTGCTTACTTTTGGTTCATGTTTCCAAATAAATGCATTACTACCTATCAACTCTATAAAATCTCCACAGGTGAATTTGCTTTCAAAATAAATGCAACAGATAAAGAAAATGATGTACTGACATATTCACTTCTTGGCCAAAATGCTCAATACTTCAGTGTTGACAAAATGACTGGAAATGTAAAGGTTGCCAGGACGCTAGACAGAGAGGTATGGAGTTCATTTTCAAAAATCAGAATAATCAAAAACCAAATGAACTAGAATTCTAGGAAATAATGAATTTTCCATTTATTTCCCAGGCACAAGATGTATTTAATCTTGAAGTTTCAGTTTCAGACGGTAACAAGGCTGTGAGTCAATATGATGACAATTTGTATACATTTATTTGCTGTTATGCAAAGAAATTGAATTGAAACAGTCTTGCACCACATTAATGGAGTACTCCGTTTCAGACGGTGAAAAATATAACCATATTTTTAAAGGAAGCCAACGATAACAGACCCATTTTTCAAGGATCCAATTTTGACATTCGTGTGAATGAGGTTTGTCAATTATGTTTTTCTCTTAATACATTGTTACAACTGCAGAAAATTATGTTCACCAGTCATTATAATAGAAACCACTAATAAATGTATTACTCATACTAATGAAATGTATATTTCCCCATATTTTCTCCTCTTTTTTAGAATCATGAAATAGGGAAAAGTCTCTTCCAAGTAAAGGCTACTGATGACGACATTTTACAAGGTGGTCAGATTAGTTACTATATTTCTGATGTAAGTATCATTTCTATTCTTTCTCTACAATATTATTCTAGACTTTTCCACATATTTAAGTGAATTACACTTTAATTTCCAGGCCAGCCCAATTCATGGGCTAAATCTGTTCAGTATTGGAAAAACAAGCGGTCTTGTCACATTGGCCGGTCAGCTAAATTACACTGGACTGAGCAACTATTATCGACTGAAGATTAATGCAACCGTGAGTTTTAATATCATGTATTTATTTGTAATTTTTTTTAGGTTTTTTGTCCCTTGGGGCAGAAAACTGACCATTATGTTTCCTTTCTAATAATAGAATTATTTAACTTTGAGGGGAGCATAGAGATAGTAGCATTGGGTTTGCTACTACTTTGTTTTTGCATTATTTTCTACAATTCTCTTTGCAGGATGGTGGTGGCAAATGTTTCTATGATGAGATTAATTATCACTCAAGCTTTGTATATTACTTTATTACTGTTTTGGATGTCCCGGATCTCGACCCCAAGTTCTTGAGCCTTCCCTATGTTGCGAGTGTTGAGGAAAATTCAAAATTTGTGAGTTCCTGCTAATCACACGTGTTGTTTTTGTTAAAGGATATTTCAAATTCTAATCAGATTTTTTTTTAAATTTATAGGATCATTCAGTTTTTACAGTGACAGCCATAGATCAAGATACTGAAATCAATGACAAGATAATCTACAGCATTGAAGGTGAGGTTTCAAAAGTGTCATCTTATGCTATCAATGAAAGCAATTGAGGTAGTATTCATATGTCCGATACCCTTAAATAATTGACAGATTCCTCAGAAGATAGCCTCTTTCGAATCGCGAGCGATAGTGGCATTATTTCTGTCGCGGCGGCAATTGACAGAGAAGAAATTGGTGATACCGTTACCATGACTGTCAAGGTATAAAATGTTGCATTTCTTAGTCAAATAACCAATGAATTTGCATGATAAATTGTACATAATCCATTAAATGATATGTGCACATGCTTAACGACTTTAGGCCACTGAGTCAAAGCTAAACATCCACGGAGTACACGCCAGCACTACAGCTTCAGTACTAATCAACATCATTGATATCAACGACAACAAACCAGAGTTCTTCAAGTGTGAAGGCTCAGGCGAAATGGAAACATGTAATAAAGAAAGTCAATTTAGTGTAAATATAGCCGAGCACTCTCTGGGATTTGTGCCCCTTAACATGATGGTCAAGGATGCAGATAAGGTAACAACTTTCTTCAAGACATATAGTATCATTCAAAGATTATATGATGGTCAAACAAGAATTTGTTTGTCCTCTCTTAGAGGAAGAATACTCAACTAACCTTGGGTGGAGCTGACAAGGCTGTGTTTTCTGTTGAGCCAAAATTCACCATATCTGACAGCGTCGTACAACTTGTCGTTAAAGAGCCACAAGAACTGGATTATGAAAAAACGCACCAAATGGTTGTCGAGGTAAGAAGACTACAAAAAAAGATAACGGCATTAGAGCAATTTGACTTGATATTTATTTGACCTGCAACCCATTGATAAAAAAGTAACTACAACCAAACGTCGTACAAACAAATCCAGTTAAACCTAAACCTTGTGTGCTCACAAATGAATGCATTGTGATATGAATTAACTTTCCGGTTTTGTGTTAATTGTGTCACGACACAGGTGATTGCCACCGATGCAGACGAAGACAGCTTTGTCTCCACTGCTACGGTTACTATTATGTTAGAAGACATCAATGACAACAGTCCCACATTCCCAAAGGATACATATCCAGATTTGAAAGTGCCGGAGCACTCTGATGTTGGATCTGTGGTGGCTACTATCATTGTAAGCACTTGAAACTGTATATTTTGCATTTGGAATCTTTATGAAAGTTGGACAGTATTCTACATTATAGTTAGAAGATGAACATAAAATATGTCTTTTTATTTGCAGGCAGAAGACCTTGACACAATGGACAAAGACAACATTACCTACCAGCTTCTCCCAGAAAGCATGTACGCTTGATTAACCATCTGTTATCAGAACAAAGGACAAGTTTTCCCTTGACAAATCACTGACCACATGTTATTTTTGTTTACAGACGGGCTTATTTTGATGTGGGGGAACGAACGGGTGTGATAACAGTGCAAAACAAAACGCTGGTGGATCGTGAAGTCAGATCTTTGTTCTCTGCCACTCTCCAGGCCAAAGATTCGGATGGCAAGCCGGCCAACGCTTTGCTAGAAATCACAGTGACAGATATTAATGACCAGCCTCCAGTTATTAACAAAGATTTTTATCAGGCATTTGTTGACGAGGGTTCAGAGCTTGAACTTCAAATAGAAGTAAATGACTTTCTTTAACAGGGATTCCTTTTGTTTGAGAAAAAAAAAAGCATTCTAGCATTCACAATCTGTCTATTTTTCTCCACATTGATTAGGCGACTGATGCAGATGAGCCAGGTACATTAAACAGTCAAATTGTCTTTGGCTTAATACCAAGCGAGTACAGCAGTTACTTCATCATGGAACCCAACACTGGAGTGTTGAGAAACCAGGTTGAACTGGATCGTGAGGCTTTGAATCCTGAGTTGAAAGGGAGAATTGAGCTTAATGTCACAGCTACAGATAAGGGTACGCCTCCCTTGTCTACTATGGTCCCAGTCGTCATCAATGTACAGGTATGAGTACAGCACATTGAGTTTGAATGCTGTGTAATACTGAAACTCCTAATTTTGGTATTTCTTTCCATGCGCTTCAGGATATCAATGACAACACACCAGCATTTAAAAACTCTTCATACAAATTCAGTGTCCGAGAAGGAGACGTAGGTCAGTATTTGTCAATAAATTTGAATTTGTTTATACAAGCAAATTCTAAATAGGAAAAAAAAAATACTTCAACCAGGTGCATATGTGGGGACCGTCCTGGCTGAAGATTTAGACCAAACAATAGACTTTCATCGACTATCTATTCGAATCATCGCTGGAAGTTTCGACAGTTTCGCCATCCTCACAACAGCAGAAGAGCAGATTTATATGGGAAACATCACCGTGGATCTGGGTGTTGATCTGGACTATGAAAGCGATCGGAAGAAATACACGTTGCAAGTAGAAGCTACCGATGTGGGACAGAAAAAAGCTGTAGTAGCGGTGGTGGTGGACGTGTTGGATGTCAACGATGAAAGGCCTGAGTTCTTACCTTCCAAACCAGTGAAAGTGAAGGAAAACACAACATTGACTGAGCCTATTGGGAGATTTGAGGCGTGGGATAAAGATGGAAACCACTCACTGATCTATGAGTTTGAATCCCTGAAATGTATATGCAATGGTTCTACCTCACCTTGTGACTGGTTCCTTTTAGAGCCGACAGGTGACATAGTGGTCAACCCAGAAACCGTTGTGGATTATGAGCTTTGTCACCAGGCGCTGATGGAGGCTCACGTGATTGACATTTACACCGAGAAAGGGGAGAACTACAGCCTGGTTGCAGGTCTGCTCACTTGAAATCTATGCGTATGAGAACTTTGAAGATATCATTGTTCAATTTTTTTTTTTAATTTTGTGGTGTATGGATAGGCATTTACACCATCAAGATATGTGAAGTTAAATTTACTTACCAAATCTTAACGCCATTCTGCATTTAGGACAAATGGAGATCAACATTGAAGACATCAATGACAATGCCCCACACTTCATCTCAGATTCTTATGTCCAAGGTGAGTGATCCCTCTTTTTTTGGTTATCAGCCTTGATAACTTTGACATACATTTTGTTTGTAAATAGACACAAGGCATGGACGGAAAAGAATCAATGTAGTAGTCCATCTTTGCACACTTAACAAGGATAAGTAATGTTGAAAATGAATGAGTGACTGCACATAAAATGAATACTTATTTTAACCTAGTAATCTTCTTGATTCAAAAACTTTACTTAAAGTAATGTCTTCCTTTTTCAGTTGTGGTATCAGAGACTGCAAGCAAGGGGACCTCAGTTGCTAGAGTCACTGTGAGTATGAATGAAAGTATACTGTTTATAAGAAGTTATTTAACACATTAACTGCCATGGAAGACTTTCCCAGTTATCTCATTCAATGCAAGCCAAACTACTGTACATGAATAATATTCAAATAGTAGCTGCTGTGGCTCTTAATAAAAGAATACAAGTTATATATATATTTTTTGAATACCATTGACGGCAATAGACGTCACACAACCATTTGCTGTTCTCAGGCAACGGATCGTGACACAGGAATTAACGCGCAGCTCGACTTTAAAGTAAGCGACGTGAAATTTGAGGACATCTTCAATCAAACAAGTGACAGGCTGATGCTTTTTGAAGTTGTTACCACTCAGCAAAAGGATATTTACGTTGGGATTATTCAGTGAGTTGAAACACATAGGATTTTCTGCAATACTGTGGAAAATCTTCTCACATATTTGACTGACTTTTGGTTTATCCTGAATCCAGAAACACAGAAGGACTTGATGTCACACTGAAAGGGAAATATTTACTAACGGTGACTGCAACTGATACTGGAGGCCTTTCCACTAACACTACTCTTGAGGTCAGTCACTGGGTCTTGAATCTAAGACAGGGGCATCAAACTCACATTGGTTGCATCCTTCAGAGGGTTTGTTACAGTGAACAATCCATATACATATTTATGCAATTGACATGACTATATAAAGCTGACATTGATACACATGATTGGCTTTTATGACAGTTTGACACCCCTGTATTTAAATCAATCAGAAGGTATCTTGACTAAACACCTTTTTTTTTGACACCACAGATTTTTTCAGTTGACGAATCTTACAGAGTTGGACTTCAATTCACTAAACCCCCAGCTGAGGTGGAAGCAAATAAGCCTGCCATCATCAGGTGTGTGAAGATGAACAATGTACTTTAAGATTGCTAAACAAAAAGGGGCAACATAGCATGAACTATCGACATTTAAATCTGAATCAACTATGGCTGAGAACCTTTGTCAATTTGTTTTAAATTAGGCTTACATATTTCTTTCCTATATTTCAGGGAACTTACATCTGCCACCAAAGCGCTGGTTCAAATTGTTTCCATAAAGGAAGACACCTCTGAACAAACCAGGTGAAGTATTGTCCAATTTTTTTATTATTTTTTTAATACGTAAGTGGACTGTAAAATTAATCTAGTTTATTCAAGCATGTGCTGTATTATCATCACTAATCTTATTTTTACAGGGCTTCAATTCGCACAATGATGGTGACATATTTTCTCTTTTCCAATGGGACTGCACTCACGTCAATAGAAGTGAAGGAGATGGTGTCTGTTGCTCAGCATTTTGCAGTGCTGGAACAGTTAGGCCTCTTGTACGTTGTAAGTATTACATTTGCTTAACTTTCCTTGAATTTTTCAGGTTGAGTTAATGAGGCCAACATTTTGTTGTGTGTATTTAAATACATTTTATTCAGCTTGTCCTGCAAATGTTGAAAGATTGGAACATGCCATCACATGTCTAAGCCAAGAGATGGCAGTGTGAGCCCGATAAAGTGATGATAAGAAGAAAAAAAAGAATGATTTAAAAAAAAAGTGCACAAATTTGATGAATCAAAATTCCCTTTACCTTTCTTAAATAGTTATTTAGATTCAAATTGTTAAGAAAAACACATATTTTTAGTGTTTGACCTATTCATACATGTTCAAAATGATTAATAAAAAGTCAGTTTAACTCTCCAAAATCACCAAATAATTCAAAGCAAATCATATGTTGTTATATTTTTTAGCTGTTGAATGTCCCTTGAAACAAAAACACTGCAAAATTTCAATTATAATTCATCCTAAATTAGTATTTTTCCTAGGGGAAAAGAAACAGAATTCATTTATAAAAAAATTAAAAAAAAAACTTGCTTCCCTGTAGGTTTACTTCATGGTTCCAAATGCATGTTTTTGGAATAAACGAGAGAATAATGCATCTCATTGATTACCCTCAACTAAAGTGAGAATTCTCTACTTTGTTTCAGGATGGCCCTTATGAGGAAAAACCAGAGTCAGACACTGTAAAATTTATTCTGTATGGTGTCGTGGCAGGTCTGCTCATTGTACTTGTTATCCTCATCACTTCACTGGTTTGCACTCGCCAAAAGTAAGTACTTTGAAAGACTAAATGGATATATTAAATTAACTATTGAGCAGCCAGTAGTAGTCTTCAACTTGTTCAACCTTCTTCACACTCCAGTTATGGGAGAAAGCTGAAAGCCGCGCACGCCATGAATTCTGCAAACATGCTGGCATCTGACAATCTGAAAAGTGGCCCAGTGGTGCCAGGGACCAACAAGTACACCATGGAAGGGTTAGAAGACAATCCCATTATTCTTTCTCAGCTATGATCAGCAAATGGTCAATAGTATTGCCTTATTCTTGACCCCTCATTTTATACTGTTAGGGCAAATCCTGTTCTCAACCTTAACATTGACGCAGCTATGGATTTGGACCTAAATGGAGACAGTTCAGATGTTGACAAAGTCAGGTAAACTGAAGATTGTTTCCACACATTTGAATGAAATGAAAAATGAATGAATGTAGCATGTCATTTCCTCTGTCATTTGGCAGCCTTGACTCCCTGACTTACAGTGATGATGCCGACTCCTTTGAGAAGGATGGAAAAGCCACTATGGTAAGCAACACATTTGTGTATGTTTAGCAATGTAGAGGCTTAATCCTACCTACATCTGCTCCTTATCAGCACAAAATCCAGGAAGAGGAAGAAGAAGAAGAGGAGGATGGCAGCCCCCCCGGATACACTGAACCACTGGGTATGGCTTTGGCTCAATGGGGCCCCAAAAAAAATGAACACAATCACAGTAATGGTGTGACAAACCCTACGTTCAACACAACAGACATTTGATGTGAAGGTGAAACTCGACCATATGTGACTTAATTTATGAGAAAACCAAATTGCAAGTCCAACACAATCTTGGCAGTGTGTTGGATTATCAACTAAAATTTTCCAAAACATTTTTTTCATGAGGTTCTTGTATGAGATGTCAAAACTTGAATGTTGGATTATGGTGAGTATTCTTATTCAGCAAAACCAAAATTGATACCATTATACAAACTAATACTTTGGCCTATACTATATGATGATCTTTTATATCTTCTGGAAAACCTTTTAAATTTAGGCTGAAATTGTTTATATACTTTAACATGTTAAAATAAACTGTACATTAAATTTATCGATTGCACCACAATAGTGATTCACACGAGGTTTTTTTTTGTGGATTGTGGACTCAACATTTTTTTTATCATCATTTTAATTAATATTCATTTTTAAACTAACACTTATTTCTGACTTTATACAAAGAAAAATCCTACCTAGGTGTTGTAACACATTAAAGGACAGAAACTATTAATTTTTTTTGCATGTGCAGATAGTCATTTTTATTTGGGCCAAAGTTATGTTAACAATATTTTGACAAGTGTATCACGTTTAAATCAACTTTGTCATCAGAGCAACACCAAATTAAACTCTTTTCTAGCCTTTGACAGAACAAACTTTGCATTTGCATTGTCTGATTGAACGACACAATATTGTTTTTTATCCGATAAAATGTTTTGATACAATTTTTTAGGTGGTGTTTACATTTATTTTGTGTGACAATTGTTGCTGTGAATGATTGTCTACAAGCAATATCTCAGACTATCATCGCTGAAACCAAAGTACATCAAAGATATGAGAGAAAGAGATAGCATGGCTTTATTTCTAATAACAATTAAATATAAATGGCAAACAGGGCGGTAAGAACGACATATGGCTGAAGTCAGAACTTCTGATCATGATTGCGTTCTTGTGCTCTGATTTTTATCCACATTTTCACAAAGCAAGTAAAAAAAGCACTGGCGCGATTAAAAAGCACACTACAAGACACTACACACTATATTAAGGACTCCTCTCACGCAACGTTTAGATTCAGAATTCATATCCCACACAAAATTTGCCCTTATTTAACAGCACAAAACTCACTAGTTTGTTGAAGAATTGGTAAAACTTGCTGCCATGTTCATGCACAAAGTGATTTAGGAATAAAATCAGTTATACAAAGGGAGAGTAGAAAGTAAAGGGTGGTTTTAACATTTAAAGAAAATCGTAATAGCAATAATGAGTTTAAAATACAGTGGAAACAAGTAAAGTAAACATGGATAAAGTGTAACATTTTGGATTTAGAATTCGCTTGGCAAGACCAAGTGTTGAGTCTTGCTATTCACTAAATTATCTAAAGAAAGTAAATCATATATATATTTTTACTGAGGAGATACTAAATCAACTACCATGCATGCAGAAAACATAACAGTTAATAATGATTTGCATTAAAAAAAAACAGCAACCTGTAAACAATAAACAGCATCTTTTACTGCACTGAAGACATTATTTCAAAGTTCACCACCAACAAATTAGCATACATTACTTCTTAGAACATATCAATCAAGTAACCATAGATCTCAAAATGTTCTGCATCGACTGCCTGCTGTCAGACGCCATTCATCCATCACAGTTGAGGGACGCTTGAGGGTCTCCCAGAAGTTTACGGATGAAAGTTGGACTGTGATTGCCGCCAATACTATACACAAACACTTCCTCATATTGTCAATATGATCTAAAACTAAGAGACGTTGTGCTATTGACCCTTTTAAAAATGTCCAATGATACATTCACCATTTAAGACACCATATAAAATAAGGTTGTCTTTCACATTAGAACCTGAAATTCTCACCAAATCACGTTTCGGACCACATTCTAATTTTGGACGTTCCACTTGATCGGCTGAAGGAAAGTCTACAGAATGCACAGCCGAGGCTACCCGCGTGCGCCTCGGTCACCTAAGACAGGCTAAAGGCCATTTAGTAAATCATTGAAATTCTTACTTCTCATCTCCTACTATAAAATTACTCCGTAGTATGTGCTTTGGCGCAACAATGAGGCTGCTGCATGTTCTCCATCAGAAGTCGAAATGGATTTCTTCTATTGTGGCCCACTTTGTCATCCCGCTCCCTCCTCTTTCCTGCCCGGCACCTACCGGAGCCTCCCTGCATGGCGTCGTAGACCAGCGGTGTGGCCGAGGGGTTGAGCGGCGGAGGGGGAGGCAACGAGGGCGGGCTTTTTTGCTTCTTCACCTGTTTCTCCAGGTGTTTCTGAATGGCCGAACCCAGCACTGCCACTTCCACCACTGCCCCATACACCTCCCAAGTCATTCCCTTCTCGTCCCAACTCACCTCCTGCACCACCTCCTCGATCTTCTCCTCGTCATCTTCACCTTCTTCCTCCTCATTACCCTCACTTTCTTCTTCTTCTTCTTCTTCTTCTTTTTTATTATCGCTTTCCTTTTCTTCCATGTTCTCCTCTGTGATGGCTTCTTTTCCAATTTCGGGAAAAGTCGTAGCTACGGGCGTTCTCGGTGTCATTGGTGCCGTAGCAATAGAACGGTACTGCACTTGCTGACTCATTGTAGTCTCTGCTTCGGTTCCTTCGCCGCAACTCGGAAAGCGGAAGGCCTGGTCGCCATCGGGAGGAGTCATAGGACTAGTGGCCACAGAGTGGCACTGCACCACTTCTAGACTCACCTGAGTGCGGATATTGTGATATCCATCAGGAGCGGGAGACTCAGGAATAGGCGGCCGAGAAACATCTTTCTTCTCATGAAGAACGTCTTCAATTTCTCGTTGTGTCTCGACCTTGTTGTCATTTTCTTTATCTTCATCAATCTTGATAACCTCTTGCTCTTTTTGTTTCACCTCGTCGTTATCATAGTGAGTGACTAAGATGGTAATGTCTTGTTCCATGCTACCCATCCGTTGTTGCTTATTTTGGCGATTGTGATCCTCCCCCTTTGAGTTCGATTCAACTCGTGCTGGGGGATTCGTTTGCGACCTGTTCCCGTCTCTTTCTGCCAATGCCGGGAAAGCTGAGGTGGAGGGTGTCTTGGGGGTCATGGGAGATGTGGCCACTGAACAAAACTCCACTTGCTCACCCATCTGCATTCCAACATTAGCTCCAAAAATCCCGAAGGAGCTTGGGAAGATAAATGAATGAGCCCCCTCAGGCGGGGTCATGGGGCTGGTGGCAGCCGATTGACACTGGACCACTTCCAGGCTCACCTGTGTGCGCATATGTTGTTGGCCGAAAGGTGCGGGGGAATTTGGGCCGAAGGGGTCCGCACTTGACGATAGAGGAAACGAGACTGTGTCCTCTGCTGTGTTGTCTGTGTTTTGAATGGTCTCATCCATGGCTGTGTCTTTGTCACTTTCTGATTGTTGTGTTAAAAGGACATTCTGCTCACTGTCACAATCATTTTGAAGACCAGACTGCGAGCTACCGTCAGGACCCTTGTCTGAGTTTGCTTCTTTTGTATTCTCCGCAAAGCTGTGCTCATCATCATTATCACAGGGCTGTTCTATCCGACTGCCTCCTCGACCCATTGAGTCTTGATTGGTGTTCGTAAGCGGACCTTCAAGCACACTGTCGGCATTAGAGTCTTTACGGAAACCTTTTGTTTCATCCTTAAGACTTCCCATTTTGTCTTGCGTAAGATTTTTCTGCAGGGGGGGAAAAGCTGTGCTGATCGATATTGTTTACACGAACCAGCACATCATATAATATAAGCAAAATCTTCTCTAATGATTTCTTCATTTGCATTTCTTTTAAAAATTGTTTTTATTTCTATACTATTTGAATTACATGGATACATTTTTCCAACACTGTGTCTCATTTGCTATGCTTTAGTTTTCATAGTACATTTTAAATGAATGTTATGAAGAAATTGCATATAAGGAGCATTGTGGAGTTAATCAAAATACACATCAACACGTACAATCGTGATATGATAAAAGAAAAAGCTTGCAATGTACCTGAGCAGTCGATTCAGAGCAAAGAAGTCTTCACGAGACAATCTGGCACATTTAGGTCAAACATGGTTGGAACTTCATGTTGAGGGATCCTCAATGTACGGTGTTCTCCTCTTGACTGCTGTGGATACAGGTTTGTCTGTTGAAGAATCTGTCTGAGCCAATCGTCACTCTTTGAATCTGTGGCTGCTGTGCCTGTTGAAAAGCTTCACATTTCCAGTTTCCCTGGAAACCACGCTTGGGTTCTTGTGGTGAGTGGTGAGGACAAAAATCTATGTTCGGCTCTCATCGGCAATTCATAGTAATTAATGTCTCTTTCTGGGGGTCAACAATGGGATGTGCAACATTGGACTAAACGGATTTGGACAAACAGTTCATGCAAGATGTGAATGAATTCCACAAATTGACAGCGACAAGCTTTAAATATGAATATTTTTCATTGATTACACAGTAACTTTGGCTTGTTACCATTTAAAATAAAAAACATAAACACATGCTGTCCATATACATAGACATCCCATTTTGGGCCATAAAGGTTAACAGCAACCATACTAGTGGTGCCAAAACAAAATAGCTCTAAAAGTTTCAGTTGTATCGACTTTAATGTTATTTAGTGCTATTGACGTCACTCTATCAACATCATTAGCGATAAATACTATTTTTTATTGGATTTACTTCATCCATACTGGTAAAAAAAATCTTTGTTGCACCAAAAAAGAGATTAGAGCCTGAAGGAGTCTGAATGGAGCCACCCACTCATAAACACTTGTGCACGACCATGTCTTTTATACAACATCCCTGCTTTTATATTGAAGACGTTCAAAGCCCCATACTGAATGTATCAATTTAATGTTTGTATTCAACTAATTCATATTGTTTCTTTTTCCTGATAGGCAAGAATAGTATGTTGCATCTTGGCTAGAACACAGTGTGCTGCCTGAACTGAAGTATTCTTACCACTAATTCAAAGGCCTCCACCATTCTCTGGCCCCCACAGAGTTCTGTTGCCTAGCAACCGCGTAGTGTGATGGAAGGAGGTGTGTTGCCGAGAGCCAAGGTAAACGAACGTGCTCTCATGAGCCTGCCAAAGGTTGTTCATAATAGACTATCAGTGAGCAACCAAAACTGTCTTTGCAACATATAGATAAGGAAAGAGAAATGTTTTATTTGGCAAAGTAGTCACACATACAAAATACAGAAGGGTTAGACAAGAGTGAAAGGGGAGAATGCCATTTTTGGAATGTTAGTTTAGAGTTTGTTGATACGATCCCATTCCAGTGCCGAGAACCTGTCGAGGATTCTGATGCTGCTCCCCATGGCGAGTTGGCTTCGAGTTTAGCAAGATGGTCGAAGGGATCACTTGGTCTCCTGTTTCTGTCCGAGCTCCTTGATTGTGTCTGTAGTCTTGTCGGTAGCTTTATCTATGGCTGTTTGGCACTGTTTGCTTGCCTCTTGAGCTACTGCATACATTTAGGGAATAATAGAAAACAGCATCTTAAAAAAAAATCTTAATATAACAAGATTCAGGCTAATCTAAAAGAAGGTAATTGGTAATTTTCAGAAAATTCAAGTTTAAATTTGACTATAGGGGAGAAAAAAAAACCCCAAGATTCACCTAGTATACTCAGTTTTCTTTTAAATATCACCAAATACTATTTAATCTAACAATCAATCTATTATTACATAAATGCTTCTGCCTGTTGGTCATTACCTTAAAAAACATCAAACATTTTTATAGATCCATCAAATATACAAATGCTTATTTCAAAATATTTTGGTTCTTGTGTAAACCTGAGGATTGAAGTATATAGTGATATAGTATAGAAATATTTTTTTTAACATGTACATTACCCGCATTGGCTGTTTCTTTGGATGAGTCTGCCACCTGCTGCACAGCTTCTTGAGCTGCCTGCACTGAAAACATGTAACATTACTTGGTAAACATATTTAAAACATCCATGATCAACGACTAAAAGTATATTTACCTGCAGTTTCTTTGACCCCTTTGACTGCGGAGTGAGTACTGCCTTTTAGGCCCTCAAATGACTTCTTCAACGAGGCCATGGTTCCTCTCTTGGTCCCTGTGGGTTCCACTGCATGGGCTTGATCAGACTGTACACTGCAATCTGGGCGGCTGGTTTAATATCCTCGGTTTGAGGCAGACACTGGTGAGCCTGCACGTTCCAGTTGGATTAACCAGGACAAAACCGTCTCTCAGAGGGTCCGGTCAGACTGGCATCCTGGCAGCTTTGCCAGGAGCTTTCGCAGCAAATTTTCAACGTCCTGACCCGGATGCCAAAAAAGAATAAAACACTTAAACGCACACACACACACACACACACACACACACACACACACACACACACACACACACACACACACACACACACACACACACACACACACACACACACACACACAATTCATCAAATTCAAAGGTTATCAACTATTATGACACAACATTAATTTTTTCATTTTTTATTTACAGAGGATTTGCATGTCTGGCTTAACACAAACCTTTTTTATTGACAAGTCCTGCATTTTAAAGCACATTTTTGATATGACAACCATTATGATTTCAAGACATAATATAGTAACTTTAGGTTGTTAAAATCGTCAGTACACACAAACACACCCACACACACAAACATGTATACTTTCCATCTCCAACAGATAGTTTACTGGAATGATTTCACAAGCAACTAGAAAGATACAAAGTAAAAAAGAAACAACAGAAATACTTCAAAACATTAAAAAAATCCCATAGTAAACAACCAGGCATCGTCAACACTTAAAAGAGGATTTTGTATTAATATTTCCTTGCAATTTAGACTTTTTTTTTGCTCCCAATGTTCTCATTGGAAGTTGATGAACATCTATTACACATTTCTAAATATACATATACACACAAAGTACACATTCACAAGCCCCACTTCTGGTCTCATTTCATTGGGAGGGAATCAAGGAAATGAGACAGTGAAGGACAATCCTACAGCTCAATAATTACCGACACCCAACACATTACATTGAGAACATTTACAATATATAATCATAAAAGATTTCTTTTTGTTGAAGGAAGAACATTTTTTCTGTGGGGATTCTTGTCGTTTTTGTAGTTTTCTTTTTTGGAACAGGAGAATAATTGGAATAGTATTTGTCCTTTATTATTATAAATAATGTTGTGCTGCTGGTTGAATGGTGGCTCGCACTGATGCTTTTATGCCTCTGGCTCGTAGTCTTGACTCTCCTGTTGGGTGAACAATCATTAATGTTATGACATGAAGACCCCAAATAACATTTCTTGATGGCATATTCTAAAGCTGTTGTTTTTTAGACAACTAGAATTTGTGTTCATTAATAAATCCTTGGCAAATTTGCTGTCACCTCATATAAAACTAACCGAACAAGCTATATTTGGATTTTTTAATATAATTTTTTAGCTCAGGGGTGTCCTAACTTTTTCTTCCAAGCTTCAATTAAAAAAAAATCTAAAAAT
This sequence comes from Stigmatopora nigra, assembly GCF_051989575.1. NCBI lineage: Eukaryota > Metazoa > Chordata > Actinopteri > Syngnathiformes > Syngnathidae > Stigmatopora > Stigmatopora nigra. The sequence continues at coordinate 9,126,602 of NC_135521.1, forward strand.
GTCAGTGCCAACTTGTAATGCTTCTACTTTTATTTGTTAAAGTAGTACCAGAAATAGATATTCCCTCAACCATATAATATATTATAATTAAATATAAGATAAAAAAGAAAAATCTATTAAAATATTCATAAAAAAAATATTAATCAAGTATTAGTGAACCAGATTCAATGCAATTTGAGGTCATTTCTTTTTATTGTTATGGCAAACATGATTTCTAATGATAAATAATTTAAATGCATGACAATGAATGATTATATTTGTAAAGACTATTTGCAACAACTGCTGTGGCCTAGCATCTAAATCTGTAGGATGACGTCAACACACCAGTTGTACTTGGTTCAATGTGGCTGCACTGCCTCTAGAAGGAAGCAGAGGGCTATACAAGAGCGTCAAGGACAAGTAGTGGTGGTCTCATCCTCAGCCTCAGCATCTTGTCACCACACGCCTCCTCACATTATGAAATCATTGAATTCACAGTTTCTACAAAACCTGTCATACATTTGTTTTCACCCAATCAAAATAGGCATGCTTCCATAAGTCAACGCAGAGAGAGATGTGAATGGAAATGGACCCGCTTCAGAATTCACATTTACAGCAATGCAGGGAGACCTAGACGTTACCCACAATGCACTAAGGCTGCAGACGTCATCACCACACCCATTCTGACCATGAGCGTGTAGGGATGGGGGAGGGGAAGGAGATGCAGGCGTGTAAATAGAAGAACATGGATGGGATGAGCTGATGCCTGGCACAAATGAGATTGATGAGAATATATTTTTTCCTCTGATATTAATGGGGGACAAGAAGAGGAAGGTAACGGAAATTAAAAAGCTACATATGAGATTGAATCATTTTTGGAGTACACATCAAACTCAATAGCTGTCATTGATATACAATCCGCCCTCCCAGTCAAAATGGATTGGACCTCTAATGCATTCAATGGCATTGAAATATGCACATTCACAGCCAATCCTGCCAGTTAATAATAATAATTGCAAAAACAAACACCGAAGAGTATTAATGTTTTAAAAAATAATTGTATTAATAATTGAAATTGTATTTATTTTTATTTAATAACATTTCATTATGTTTTAATGGTCTTCATTAATTAAAAATACGTTGACTTCGGTGTGGGCAAGCGTGGGCTCGATTCCCGCTGGTGGTGGTATGATTGGGAGTCCGGATGGTCGTTTCTCTCTCTGTGTGCTCTACGACAGACTGCCGACCAATCTAGGGATTAGTCTACCTTTCGCATGAAGACAGCTGGGTTAGGCTCCAGTAACCCCCGCAACCATTTCGAGGATGGTTGTTATGGAAGATGAATAAAGAAATATTTCGCCGTTTTCAGAATTTACGGATAGTTGTTTGCCTCATCAGATTTGCCATTTATGTCTCACGAAACATTGTTGTTCTACTCTAAATGGACTCATCCCAGATTGTAAAACAAAATGTTTTTGTGTTTCGAAAAGCATGTGAACATAACAACATGGGACATCAGACGTGTGTGTGAACGTGTGGTGAAAACGGATCACCTGCTGGGTGTCATCATATGTCTCTCCTTCTGGATCCAGCATTCCCTCTGACTGGCCCTCCATGGCCTCCTGCCCATATTCCTCAGGCTGAGAGCACACAGATACAAGACAAATAGGTAGGTTGACAATTACTCAACTTAGTGTCTATGTAAACAGACCTATATGTAGCTTTCTATGTATATATACAGTGTGTATGCATGTGTATGTATTAAAATGAATTGGACGTTAATACTGAAAAAATTAAATGAATACATTTAAACCAAATTCACTTTTTTTACCCAATTTTAATGTTTGTGTATGTATGTCATCGCGTAGCATCGACTATTTCCTTACTCGAAGGTTTGCTCATCCCTAATAGGCAACAATGAAACCTAAAAACAAAGCTTGTGGGTCATCACTCTTATTTTTAAACCTCCACTAATCAAGTCAATTAGGTCAGAGAACAGACCATAATCCTATGGGCTCAGTCTTACTGCAAGGGAAACCACCCCAGGCAGACACTACCTCCCCTCTATTTGGCACAACAGTAGATACTAATGAGCTCTGGAAGACTCACCTCATGGTCTGTGACTAACAGACACAAATGATGCCAATGAAGATTATTAGCAACCTTTGGTCAGAGTTTAGAAGTAAACAGTAGTGTTGCCCTGAAAGATTTATCTACACATCAATAAGATTGAGTATCTCAGGAAAGCATTGGATAGAGTCCAACTGTGAGGATGAAGGCTTAGAAAATGATGTGGAGCTCTTTTCCAATCACATTCTACCAGAATTAGACAGCATATCAACATTAGACAGCCAATATGCATGAAAAAGTTTGTTTTTACAGTGAATGGCACAATTTTGAACATGAAATTATTTTTTTTGTATGTGTTAAAAATGGGTAAAATGTGCACGACCCCTTTGGAATGTTCAATAATGCAAAATTCCACCTGAATGTTGGATATTCTTGCATCTACGAGAACATTTTTGTTAAAGTTTTTGTTGCCAGAGAAGTTTCAATCTGTTGTAAAAATCGATTCAGCTTGGATAGCCGCCAGCAAATTCACACATTTTAAAAAGAAATAGAAAATAATAAGATAGAAATGAAAAGCATATTGTATAGGGAAATAACCATGCAGAAGCTGTGGGTGTTTATTTACTCAGTCGTCTATGCTACATAAAGGTTTATCGATGTTTTTTTCCTACATTAAATAAATAAGCTCTAAAAGTTTTGCGGACAAATTCTCATTTTCTCTACAGAGAATCTATCTTTCTTATCATTATTTCTTTTTGTTAAGGTAATTAGCTGTTATGGTGCAATGCTCACCACTTTGTCTTTCAACTACAGGCTGTCATCTTAAAATGTTATGTCTGCCGTGCCTGTAAATTTGATTAATCATTAACTGTAGCATATTGTAGACACAGTAAAATAACAACTAAGTAACCATATCACCTGAGAAGAATAAAGGAAGCATCTATTTAAGTTGGCTAATTAATTCAAGCGGACAATGCAGCAGACAACTAATTGGTGCAGTTAAAATACTTTTCTGCTGAGTGATCAGTTTAAGCAAGAGCACACTACACTACAGTACTAAAAGACTTGATAAGGCACTTTCAAGGTTTCGATTAATATTTCAAAATAAAAAATGCAATAGAATATATTGATTAGATATATATATGACTGAATTTCTTATGTTTCTTATGATTTTGGCTCTGAACTCATAAAATTTGGATCCATACGTTAATGTCAGATGGGAATTCATCCTTCTTCAGTAGGCCAGTAGCTGCAGCAATATTCCCCATCGCTCCAGTGGTCTTCTCAGCCACTACAAACAGTCACATAGACAATATTTCATCAGAAACCTTTTTCAGATTAAAATTGTCACAACCTTAAAAACAATAATATAATTTGGCAAGATTAACTCAAATGGCTCCAATTGGAATAACATTAGGAAAAATAACTCACCTGTTCCAACACTGTCTTTGGCCTTGCTACCTAGATAGAAAAAAAATCCAAAGATTTACAACAAAAATATTGGTAACATTTAAAACAAGCATTAAAATTATGTTTTAATGATCATATTTGGAACAGATTTACAATATCTTAACCTGCAATTGCAGTGGTGGGAAAATGTGTTGCTAAATGTCACAGTAAGGTGTCATTGTTAGAGGCAATTAAACTCTACATTGCAATGTAAAAAAATGTCTTACCAGATGTGTGAAAAGCTTGCTTGGTTTATGACATGTTCCCATTTGCAAAATTAGCAGAGCACTTTCACTCTCAATGTCCCAGAGAAAATTGGCTGACTATAAAATTGGGACAGAATGTGTTGGGTCGTATAAAGTGATATATTGCCTAATTCTTTTGTCCAAAAATGACATCAGCCCCCTAAAACCAGACAGTCATCTCCTAATGTATGATGAAGTCAATCTAGCAATAACTAGCTCGGACACTATGTGCAATATTCTACATTTTCTTGCATTGTGATTACTTTCCATAAGCATCCACATTATCGGATCTGTAAAGGCATACATTCAAGTTTATTCAGTTAATTTTAAATACATGAGTATGATTTATAAAAGTGATATCATTCATGAGCAATAGATAGTAGTTCTTAAAGTATCACAGTAAGCCAATAAATCCTTGTTACAACTACAGCAGTAGTTTAGGATTGTATTCTTTGCAATCATGCGAAAGTAATAGTAATAATTTATGATGATTGTTAGGACTGTTTTAGGGCTGGACCACAAAGCTCACATCTAAAACTGGCCACAGCTTTGATGGCACCAGGGAGCAATTTTTCTATGAAAAGTAAACACAGTTGCTTAAAATACCACCACAGTATTTATAATTGTTCGACCTTTTGACAGCTCTCATCCATCTACACTTTTATTTACTGTGCACTCAGTGCTCCTGAATTTGATCTCACATCTACATGCATTATTGCTCCCCAAAGACTATTAAAGAGAAAATGATGAAGCTTTCTACAAACAACGGCTTCAGAGTAAACGTAAATCAAGGAAATGCATCCAAGGGGAAAACAACAAAGTAGTGGACAACCCTGAAAAAAAAACACCTTAAAAAGGTCCACAAATGATGACTATCGCTACAGAAGGAAAGCTCTTACATGTTTAATAATTTATAGGTTGCCTGGAAAACATAAACCAAGTAAAGAGCAGGTTGACCTGTTTCTAATTAGTATTTTACTAGCCCAAGATTGTTTAAAAAAAGCTGTCACTATGAAGCATTGCTGTTTTAGACAGTTGTAGTCATAAACATTAGTTAAAAACAAACCAAACATTTTGTTTTAATTGTGTGGGTAGCTGTAACTGCAATAAAACTTGAGATAAGCACAGTCTGCTCCCACCCACACATTCTCATCTATGAGGAGAACATGGCGGCACCCAGAGATTGCAATATTGGGACACGCTTATGTATGTCAGATAAATAACTTAATGTGTAGATTATGGCTGTGCGGCATTAGAAAGAGAAACATTAAGCTCCCTATTTTCTGAAGTGCTTGGATTTTGTAAAAAAAAATGACCTATATGTGCTACTGTTGATTGAGCAAGAATGCAAAAAGGTAGAATGTATTTTTTACATGGTGAAAAAAGGAAGTGTATTCATTCATTTGGCAGATTCACTCTATGTAATCATAAAATGCAGTATTTTGTGGGCCTTGAAAGATCACTCAAAGTCCTCTGAAATCCTTTAGGGTCACAACACATGCAGCAGAGTGAATCTTGTCAGTTCTCTAAGATGACATATGAGGGCACCTTTGGGCTTTTCTTAATGCCACGACATTAACTACTAAGATGGATGTGACGGAAAAAAACTGAAGAACTGCAGTCAAATCATCAAAGCAAGGTAAGGGACCAAAAATATTTTTTGGGGTTTTTGTGTGCCATATTGGTTCATTGTACTATAACACAGTACAAATCTGCGGGTATAAAGTAACATGTTTTTTTTCTGTTTTCAATACATCAAGGCATCCAGGTATTTTTCATTCTGGGGCATGGATGGAGAAGCGTAGATGTGCCACACGTATGCGGTGTCTCAAACCGCAAGCACAGATGGAGAATGCAAAAAAATGAACCTCCATGCATTTTGCCAACGACATCACTGGTTTGATCCTCATAATGAGTGACAAGCACATAGTAATTGGATTTCAGCTAAGATCTCATTGCAGGTACATCTGACAACTTGTATTATGTCAACTAGAAATGCAACTGAATGTGTAAGACCACATTGGTAGTGACAAACATCAGGATTTCACACAGATCCTATAAAATGGCACTTGGGGGCCTTTAAACAGGAAGATACATTAGAAAAACTGCAGTACTGAAAAATCCTGTTGGGATTTGACAAATATTTAGAGGTTAGAGTAATTTCCCAAGTTACCCCGCAATCTAATGATCCAACTACAGTTATACTACATCACACCTTGATAGGACATGCCAAGGACTAAAGTAGCACCTTAAGAATGAACTCTAGAAGAGGTTTACATTTCCTTTGGGATTTTCAAAGAAATGACACCAAAATAGCATCTCACAAATCTCGCTGTCCTTTTTCAACTGTGTCAATATTACATGGACAGCCAGTTTCATGATAATGTCCCTCACATTACGACTGTAATGATGAAATATTTCAAAGTGAAAGATTTCATAAAATATAGGCAAAATCCTAAAATTCCCTTGCTCATTGGCTTTGTCTGCAATCAAGTGCGCAGACATTTGGCACATACTGCCCAACCCCAACCCCCACCCCAACTCCTCTTCTAGCTCTATCAAGTGATGCAAAAGCCAACAGGAACATTCCAACCACCGAATCATCTTCACTACCAACACATTTCCCCACACTGCACTGATTTACAATTTCAGAGATTGATGTTATTTTGTAGCCGGTTGTTAAAACGGTCTCCATAATTAATGACACAGTTCATCGACCTGAATAAATTAAACACATGCATTGATCATTCATCTGTCGGAATGAATAACAGAATTAATGCTGAGGTGAGAACATATTTTTAAAGAGTGCAACCATATTTTACATAACTATAGAAACACTAATTAAATGAATAGAATATTTAGTGTGACTGTTTGTCCTTGGTCACACAGTACAGGGAGATATCATATTTCTTACCTACGAACATAACTCCTTCTTTAGTCTTCTCAGCAGCCACGGCAACACCTTCCTTGGTCTTTTCTGCAGCCACTGCCACACCCTCCTTGGCTTTGGACAAACCCTTCATTAACACGTCCATCTTGGTGGAGCAACTACCGGTAAGGAAACACATGCCAACTCAATAAACATGCATAACACACAAGGTGTTTCATGCCAAAAAAATGTCACTGTATGTTACATAATACTGAATTACCATAAAGCATATTAATAAAAAGCAATGTGACCATCAGGGTTTGTTAAAATGAGAATTCCAGCGACCCCTATGGTGAATTCTGATAGCTGCAGTCCGGTACACAGGCTGGCAGGAGGAAGAAAAAAACCCACAGTACTGTTCACTCATGCATTCAAGCCAGGTCCTTTTCAACATCCTCCTCCATGCATAAAATATTCAAAGGTGAAAAGATTTCAATGAAATGGTTAATTGTGTAGGGGTTCATTAATTATTGCTCACATGTAATGCTACGCTCACTATGTGGGAGGATGCCTGCCTAGGAAAAAAAAAACGTTTTTTTCTTTTTAATGTGGGGACTGCACAGTACTATATTAATGGAGGGGGCTTTTATTGCTGGGGGATGGTAACACTGACATATCTACATGCATCACGGTATTAAAACATTTGTTCTAAATATTAATAAGAAATCAATTTAAACCGCAGTGGATGGCGTGTATTAATTTGCAGATTGGTTCATTTTGTTATAGCATTTATTGGAAAACGACAGAAATGAAGGAATCAGCCTATTGCAAGCGTTTGGTACAAACCTTGCACACGATGTCCTCAAATGATTGCAACTACACGCGTCAAGAAATAACACGTTTAAGGTAATTCACCAGTATGAAATGTGTTCTTACCTATTTACAGGTAGCCTCGACTTGTCCCCTTGGTAATGATGTCGTGCGATCGGGAGCAAGTACCGATTTTAAGAGCAGATAGCTTGCAATGATCACTTCGGTGGGCCTTCCTCACGATGATCTCCACCAACAGTGCGGCTGAGACCGTCACGTATCCCTTCCTTCCTCCCCTCCCCGACCCTCCCCTGCACGCCTCCACCCCATCACCAGCCTCCACGATATACTATTGATCACCCCCGAGCTCGATTTCACCACTACAATATACCCCTACCATCCCCACATTATTATTTGAAAACATTTGTTAATATATATTAGTTACCTTGAAGGAAGATGCTTCTAGGTTTGGGGAATATATTTGGTCATTGAAAACTAAATAAATCTTTATAAAGAAAACCCTATCGTTGGACATTATATTTTGTTCCAGTAGGCCACGAAATACCATATAGTAGTACAATACTAGATTATACTTATAGGTCACACTGGCTTACATGACCCAAAATGTGATATGTGATGTACTCATGTGTGATCACCAGGTCTTAAATCTATGTTGATATATAAAATATAGTCACTGCCTTCCAATTTATACTTAAACTGGGAGGATGCTACACATCAAATCCATTTAGACTGGGAGAGGTGACACTGATTATTCGCTGTTCAACGCTAGTGATAGTAGAAATACTCTACTATACTACTATCTTATTTTATCCCACCCCCTCTCGTCTCTGACGTGGGTAGAATGACGCAGTCCTCCGTGTGACGGGCGAACATTCACGATTTCCCCCCTCGAACTCCCCCCAGGTGCAAGGAAACCCCAGCTATCTTAAACTATCAGCCTCTCTTCTCCCCTAGAAGACCACAATAGGAAAATGGGAAAGGTGCGCCCGCCATATTGGCCTACATTCTGGGAATGTCGTCAAATGACAGTGTGAAGTGAAACACTCATTTCTCATGGAGGCCATCTACGTCGCCTTGTCTTCATTTTTCAATGTGCAGTCTCCGGTCAATGCGAGTTATTTAGCAGTGGACAGTGACGCTGTCTACGGTGATGAAAGAACTCTGTCCATGGTGCTGAAATGCAGTCCATAACCCGCGGCACAAAAATGTAGCAAAAGAAAGACATGGATACCCTGAAGAACACAAGTTTCGTACAATAAAAAGCCATAGAGTTGACAAATAAACGTGTCAGTGTAAGAAATTATAATTTATTAATGTTTTAAAAGCAAAGTTTGAGCCGAGGTTGCCCTCTTGTGGACATTTCAGATATTGCTAGTTTTGCATAAAGACCAAGGGTCCACCTACCGAGAGACTGCAATTTGGATTATGATTATTTAACGACAAAATACACGGGGGTGTAAATTTATTTTATATTTAAAAACAAAAACAGGCTCTTTATGTTTTTTAACATTGATGAAGCAAATAAAAGGAAGTTGAGTCATTAAAAGTCAACAGCAGTTGAGATTTTGATTAATTCCTTGAAATCTAAGGGGACTGAGAAAAGTGAAATGAAAACAAAAAAATACCAACATTGACGAGACTTGCTAGCAATGACTGCTTCTTTCTTTGTCAAACCGATCAGACAGTGTGGCAGAGACTATTGATTTTTAAGTCAAAATTGTAGTTGTGCTCCAAAGAAAGCTTGCCTTCCAGATCAATAGAAATAATAAAAATGTTGATAACATCTACCTAACAGATAAGAGCATTGAGAGTTACAAAACACCAAAAGTTTCTTTTAGAGGTCCTCTAAGTTCAAATAAAAATGAATACATTGTTGTATTGGGCAAAAGTATAGACAGTTTTTAACAACTTGGCCAAGTTTGCAATTTACAAAAAGAAGAAGAAAATGACTTTAAAGCACCTGTAAGTAAACACATTTGCAGTCAAATGCTATTGTTTTCTATATATTGACATCATAGTGTTCAGAATTATACTGTTTTCAATTTTACCATGGCTTTTAATTTTAGGGTAACCTGGTTTGTATGGTCTATTCCACATATAGACAAACTCCAGCTCACCCGCATTCATAACCGAACCCCAAAATGGATTTTAATGAACACTTCTTCATAAGAGCTTTTCCCAGTAGGCTTTTTCTTCGACTCAGGAGTTTGTCCGTCGCCCCAAATAAGTGCCTAGCCACTGAGGACACCTTCAAATTTGGTGGTCCATTTAACAAAGACCTACTTTACCACACTACATTAACTTGAACAACACTTTTGATGGTAATGACTATTGCAATGTGCTGCATGTGAAATCAAAATGCTGGGTAATGGAATCATTTCGGGTCTTTAGAAATGAACTTTTGCAGCTAATGCATTCCACAGATCATTGCAAACTGATGTCCAGTTGTTTAAGTGCATATGGGCCCATTACAGTGCACAGAGTTCAAGGAAAACAATATAGTGGAAATCAGGTCACCCTGAAATGTGATGACATAAACAACCAAGCACAAAAAGCCATTCACACCACCTCAACTATTCTAAACCTACACATTTCACACAATTCTTGGAAACTGTGAACAATGATAAAGATGATTATCAGCACTCAGTAAGCCAAAGGAGATAAATCTTAATGTATCTGACATTTTTTTCTATTGTAAAACAGATTTATCGTGACATTCATTCATGCATTTTATATACCACAAATCCTCGATAGGGTTGCGGGGGGTTGCTGGTGCGTAACCCAGCTGTCTACGGGTAAAAGTCAGACTACAGCACCACCCACAATTCCAATCATACTGCCAATCATACATCGAGACCACGCCTGCCTACACGGAAGTAAGGTGAGTCAACCTCTGCACCACAAAGCTACTCTTCAATATGAAATAAACAACCAAAATATTTCTGGAAACAGCCATCTTAGTTTTGAGTTGTAACTTTAACCCTGTCTAAAACGGAATCCCCCATGAATTGTAAAATCAAATGTCCTGACATGTCCTAACCACCGCAATTGGTTGTACGTTCTGATTTCACTGCTGCACTAGGGAGCCTCTTCTCTCCACTTCCAATGAATCGGCCTTTATACTTCGTGGCGCTTTTTACGACCTGTTCTCCCACAGGAAACTTCCCTTTTACAGATTCATTTAGTGGAGTCAGACAGTCATCGTCGTGATTATATAATCCCAATCAATCTGAGTTATAAAACCTTGACACAGACCCAGTCTGCACTACCACGTTGATTTACACCCACACTTGTGAAAGTCATATCCATACTATGAGGTGTACATATGAGTCTAATGTGGGGATGGGACCTTGAATTGATCGTCGATCACAATGTCACTTTATGGTATTATCATAGAATCCTAGAATGTATTTTAAAGGAAAAAGAGGACACTTACCATATATCATCTAGAGTTTCTGCCTTAAGATGGCAGCAGAGACTGCATTTTCCCCATAGGTAATTACTATTCGCCTCACATCATCACCATGCTACTATATACTTGTGTATACCCAGGACACCAATACATAGATTGGAATTAATGTACGCGCACACACAGTTCTACAGATTGAACTATTTACTCGTATAGGGCTCTTCTCTAAAGATGTCTTGGAGGTTTAATTACATCTCACCTTGAAAAGCATGTTTTAACATGAGATGGCCACAACATCCAACATCAGGAGCATCACTATAGGCCCACATTATCGCATCTCTTTGATGATGCTTCCCTTCCTCTCTGTTTTGTTTATGGCATGTTTGCTTTTCCCTTCCGTCTTGTTAGAACACAGCCGCACTTAAGATAATAGATTTTAATTTATGTAACATATGTTGTCAATGTACTTATTTTCATAATCCAAAGCATCTATTAGAGTTATCACATACGCACTTGTCTATAGTCTCTAGATCAAAATATCCGTTGGGTTGGATAATAAAAGATGAATCCAAATGAAGGGAATTATGCAGATAGTACACATAAAGTGCCTACAGGCATTTTCCATCTTCTTTATGCATGCAGGATTAATTCAATGAATCTATGGGAGTGCATTTTCCCCAATGATTGACCTCCATACAAAGTACACAATTGTAAACCAAGCTATAGAAATGAAAAAAGTGACATGTGGGAAACAGTATTACAATTATGTCAGAGCAATTTGTTAAACTCAGTACATGAACACAACCATAAGTTATGGTATATTGTGTCCCGGCGATTTTTTGCACTCCGCAAGGAAAGGGAGTGACCGTAATTCTTTGATTTGTCAATTTTTGGCAGTTACATAAGGCCATCCCATCTGGCTCCTTGCCGGCACAATCGCTGGCTGTTAATGCTGATGTCTAATTACATTACATAATATGTTGTCCTGTCTTTAGAAGAAGTCAAACATCTGCCTTGGAATTAAGCAATCTCCTTTATCCAAGCAAACAAAAAAAGCCTGCATCATAAATAGACGCTGTTTCAGGTATCTGTCAACAGCGAGTCGTATTAATGATGCTTTGGTAACTGCTGCTGCACTCCAATATATTTGGTCAGCTAATTAGAAGACTTTAAGTCCAAGGAGATTTGATTCATTTAGAGGCTTTTATCACACTGCTGCTAATTTAAACCCAGCAGTTATACAATGTCATCAGTGACAGACAGATAAATCAGTCTGGGGAAGCAAAGGGAAGGAGGGAGGGCAAGAAAGCCCCTTGAACATTTGCCATGACTGAGTCTGCCCGCGGCTTCCCCGCCAGATGGTAGTGCAGCATCGCAATGGAGCTGTTTTTTAAGGCGGAAGAAATGGTGCAGGAGGGTGAGGTGTCTGAAAAGGAAAGCAACACATCCTGACGTGGCCACCTTAATGGGATAATAGGCTCATACCTTACCTCTTCCATTATTGCACGAGCCAGCACATTTATTTTCCCTTTCAAAAGAGAGAATGGCAAATGACAGCAATATATCTTTCAACATCACCCATATGGTCTACCCAGGGGGATGATTCAAAGTGGGGCACGCTGACTAGTATCTACAGTATGTGGGCATGGCTGCACTTTTGTATGCACTCACTCATGACGGTGAATCCATCATGGAGAAGAGGAATCAGCGTCCTCAAGCTTCAAGTTGCAATCTGGAGACAGACAGCAGAGAATTTATGCCTTGTCCAAATTGTCTTTGATTGGAATCCTCTACAAAATGAAGAAATCTTGTGGAAATGGGATATTCTCAAAGCTGCACAATCAAATGAGTTTGCAATAAAAGACAAGTACAAGCTGGATGAGAATTCTGCTTGAGAAAATTAGTAATGCTCAGCTTGGAGTCACAATGTCTAAGAAGTGTTAACCCTCAAGAGTAACATTGAAGGAACGATAACAGTTATGGTATGAATAACATTTGTGTGAATGACGGTTGCTCAGAGTATTTAAGTGTGCAAATTTGGCACCTCTTAGGCCTCTTCTCGTTGTAAGAGTAATATTTGAACACAAAACAAAGTGTTTTAATAGCTTTCCACAAGCCTCTTGAAGTGGAGGAATATGTAAAGATTTTTCAGCTGTTTTGAAAGTTTATATATTGATGTCATTGTGTTGTGGAGAAAAATGTAGAAATGTTTGGCTCGGTAAATTTCAAAACCGGATCCTTCTGCTTTATCATTGTGCTGTGGACACAATGTCAATTATTCTGTCTAGACTGAACTGTGTGCCTTTTGGGAATATTCTGTAATAGCTACAGTATGCTATATTCAATGTCCTGGATGAATAGCGTGAATACAGAAAAAAAATACTTTTAAAAACTACATAATGCAGTATTCTCTCTGTGCTTTGGTCCAAAAATGGAAAAGAACAATATACCATGCGTGCGCTAGTGATTGAATAGCAACAATTGTGTACTACATAGAAGAGAATTTGCACATCACCTATATTTTAATCAAATATGTCATCTCAACGTCTGATGTTGTAGTAGTGAATCCTTTGAAGTAACACAAAAATCCATCGGACAAGAGCCCTGCAGACCGAGCAACCCAGCGAATCAAAAAGTGATGTGATCGGAAACCTGGTAGGCTAATGAGTTTGTGCTTTTATCTTCCCAATTTCTGCAGGCTTTTGTGTTAAGGGCCTTTGAGGCATCACTCTGCCAACTCCCCTAATCATGTTCTCATTGTGGGTCAGTAAAGCTGACGAGTATTTTTTCTATCTTTGGAGGTGAAACTTGGGGGAATCCATCCAGCAGCTTTTCCCCACAAAGGCGACAACGAGATCATGAAAACAGCTCTGAATTATAGATTTGGTTCCAGGGAAATTAGGACAACAAAGCAAATGGCAGTGCTAGAAAGAATGTTGCAAAAGACTGCAACAGACCATAAGCATATTTTTTAGTACAATCTTTGCTGCATTGCACAGCTTGAGTTAAAGACTTATGAAACTGCTGCTCATTTCTCTCCCACCCTTCCCACTCATTCAACCATAAACATCAGTGCCTATTAGCTCGGTACCCCTTAAATAAGTCATATTATGTATACATGACATTTCTAAAATGTGACTTGTAGGTCTACCAGTGAAATCATCCAGGGTGGGCTGAGACGATGTCATCTTTTTCCCGTCTACCGCTCTCTTCTCTCCTGTGCCCCGTGTTTGGCATGCAAAGAAAGAGAGGCTTTACACTTGGGAGTTAGTCAAATTATTGGAGGGGGAGTGACCGCAGTGCTTATTTGAGCTTAAGATGCTGGTTGTTGAGATTTGCTGGCAGCAAATCTAGAGGCTGGTCGCGTCTTCAGGCATGTCCAATACGATCCATTCAACCATTAATGCCCAAGAGTAGACTAGAGGAAGCATTACAGCCCTTAAAGAGACCAGGGTCCCTTTCCTCTATTTCCATACTCACTGATTCCTGAGCTGGGCCTCTATATACATTCTTACACATGACAAGACAGTAGAGTACAGTACGCCAACCTAGTTTTTCCCTTTTCTTCTCTTCCCAAGGCAAAGTAGCTTGATTGATATGGCACATTTAATTCACAAGGTCATGCAAAACCATTTGAGAACAAAGCACAAAATTACTAAAAGAACATGTAGTGCAGTTAAAAGGATTATCATGAAAAAAGAACACAGAAATGATACAAAATTAAGAAAACTGAATTTGGCTTTGCATTCCTCAAGCATAAAGTTGTGAAAAACAGCTTTGAGATGTAATATCATATCTGCAAGATTAGTTTTATGATAATCACAATTGTGAGTTGAAATTATATACTGATATATATATGTATATTTTGTCAGGTGTGCAAGTAGAGGTTTGGAATGGAATTTCATCTGATTGCTGATCTGGGCACAGTCTATAAATGGCGCATGAGAGCGACATCAGTCCCTGATTACAATGGGTGGGAGGTGAGTCGAATGCCTTCCGGTTATTCAATTATTCGACAGAATAATTGATTGGAAAATTGGGTCTAAAAATAATTGATAGTGACAACCCTAATTCCATTTTTGTGCAGCATTTCAACTAATGTAAATGCTGCTTGATTATGTCTGATTTGATTTTTGGGCAATTTGTAGAATTGAAGATCTGAACCATCCACTGCAGAATTTAAGGTGATGAAATGTGTGGTCTATGCTCTATTTTGGTCATTTTTTGAAGTTATTTGAGTGCACCACAAAAACAACAACATTAATATGATGATTTTTTTTGGGTTGCCACTTGATTGACAGAATGATTTTCCGTCTGTACATTCCCTTATGATTGACTGCTAATCAATTCACGGGTGTGGTCTGCATTATGCCCAACATCCTCTGCAACCCTCACAGAATGTGTCGAAAAAAGGACGATTGAATAAATCACCAGGACCTCAGCTGGTTGCAGCTTATCAGTGCTCTCCTCTTCCTCCTAACTTGCTTCGATACATAATTCATGCAAATTTGTAATGCTATCAATGGCTCAACTCATTAGGCAAACATCCTCATCCCTGTTACATCATTTTTACCGTCATTTGTTCATCAATACTTTACACTGGCTAGAAGAAACTAAAGTAATACCTTTTCAAGTATAAATTCCTGTGGTGAGCTGTACAGTGAAAATACCAAGAGACCACCTACCTTTCGGTATAATTCACACAGGCACATTACACACATAAACACACGGTGATTCTATGAAGCTCAAGGTTGTCGTGCTTATAGAATATATCAACCTAACCACCGATGTCATTGATCAAAAAGCCAATTCCAGTTCTATTATTGCGTTAGAGGTTAAAACAATTGCCAAATGACTTTGTCAAGTGCACTCACTTGGTAAACAAATCTGAGACCCATTAAAAACCTTAAAGATTATCAAGACCCGGTCCCACAATTTGTGGAGATTGCTCTATACACCTTGCCGGTGACCTTGCTCTTACGTGGATGAAAGTCAATGAGAGAGACGGCATGCAACCCACAAGCGCCCCTCTTCGCACTTTAATTACACTGCAGCCCAACGGTCGACTTCTTCCTCCCCTTCCCTTCTTAAAAACCCTGCTTATCAATACCTTAGACTTACTCCAATGGTCTACACGTGCCCGGGGCTTAATAGCCGCCACCACCCGAGTAGCTGTATTTAATCGAGATATCTTCACTGGGTACTAGATACGGCATCGCCTGAACTGCAGTCTCATCAATATTAATGTCTGGAGGGTGACCCATGCGGTGCATTGTGCTTTCACTGTAGCTTTTTCTCCTCAGTGAGGGCAGTTCATGTTTACCAATCTTGTCATAACTGCTGCTCACATGGCTAAATATACATGTGAAGATCAATGAAAATTTGAACAGGTTTGGGAAAGACTTTTAACAAAGAGCAATGTTTGTGTAGATTAAACGTTTATAGAGCAAATCAACATTTTTGGTCATTAAAAAAAAATCCCTCCACATACATGCTCAATATTGAATTGAATTAAATGCCTTTATTGTCAGTATATGTAGTACACGTATAACCTACATGACTCCAAATGTGATGTCTACATATTTATGTACAAATTATAAAAATATTTAAAAGAAAAAAAACAAAAGTAAAATGAACAAAAACATAAAGACTGTGCTCATAAACCAAATTATAGTCCAAATAGACTTAATGAATAGATAAAATAAAGAAGTGAATCGTTATTATTAAGATATTGCTTACCATTTACCATGATAGATTTAATTGAACTAAAAGACCACTATAATCTAAATTAATTTGGCTCAGAGGAGAGGAACATGATAAATACTGCTGTAATTAAAAGAGAAGTGATGATGAGTGATGGCAATGTGTCTATTTTTTTCTCTCCCTGAGTATCAAGTTATTGTTTATACTTTGCTTTTTGATGTAAGGTCATATGGAGTGCCATATTTTTAGCTCTTCTTTATTCCACCGTGTAGTTCACCGTGATTATAACCTTAGCTTTCTGATGTTGACTTTCTGAAGAGGAAACATCTTATGCATGAATACATGCAGTAAATAATTGAATAATGAAAGGCAATGCAGAAAACCTTTCAAAACTTTTATACAAGTTTTGAATGTTTTCACTTTCACCGTCAGCAAATACATTATGTAACAAAATATACAGCTGCACTTCTCAACGGAAAGTATCAAATTAAAATGATTGTAGTGAGTTCCAAATTCTAAATCTTCTGAACATTTAGGAGCATGGAAAATGGAACGTATTCATAATTGACAAATCTCTTTTTGGGTTATGACCACTTGCACAAGATTGTTTATATTTCAAAATCAAGTGATAGTTATTCCACTTTCAATTGGAATTTCTTTACTTTCCTTTGCATGGAATTTTTATGATCTTCTATTGTAACATCTTTAAAAAAGGGTCAAAAAAATATAACCTTTTAGAGGCAAGAGATTTAATATTATTAATGATTAAATTTTAATTATTAGTATCTATCATACTCATTGGTTTACCCCACCTCTGTTGATTTTGGGTCAAGTACTATTTTAATATAAAGTAAAATATTTTTGAAACAATTCTAAATGCTATAGCTTTGTATTTGTATCACATCCATTATTGTCCAGATATTAATACAGATGCAGAGCACAATAGCTCAATTATCTGACTTTTATTCATGCAGTGAGTAGCTGTCTTAAAATAGAGTGTATTTTGTATGTCGTTCGTCTGAAGCTTATCACCATTTTGCACGTGGCCTAGAAAATGTATACATTCATAATACAGGAATTTCATACCGCAACCTTATTTTTGACAGATCAATGGACAGTTTGAAGCAGACATTTTAGCTTCCCACAGGAATGATATCAGCTGTGACTGTCATGTTTTTAATTCCACATTTGTGGCCCATTAATTTTAAAGGGACAGGAATGGGACAGATGGCATCAAGCTGTTACTGTGCTTACTAAGAGATCTGAAATTTAGAGAAGTTACTTTAGAGCTGCGCCTAATGAAGACACGTATGGTGTACGGCTTCTGTGACCATGACCATTCTAGAGTGTAGTCTACCTTTTGCCCAAAGTCAGCTGGGACAAGCTCCAACCTGATGTGAATGTGAATAGGCTACGTGGAATGGGAATGGGATGGATGGATGCAGGCCCGGTTTTGGGCATGGGCAATGTAGGCGGCCCCCCAGAGCCCAATCTAATTGGGGGGCGCATGAGAACCATCCCTCCATTTTTATCAATTGTTTTACCAGTTGTCAATACCATAATATTAACATTTTAAAACTCATACATGGCACAAGAGACGCTCAAGTATGGAGATCAGAGCCAATGGCACTTTGCACCTCAGGGTTGCCAGGTTTACAGTCTCCAAAATATTACCCACACACTTTGGCGGGTTCCATCTCATGTGTCAATACTGCTGCCTGCACATGCATGCACACACTCTCACATTGGCTCTTTATATAATAAACATGGCGGGAATGCACTGTGGCCTGGTGCATTGCTGCCGGAGTTGATCGTGGTTGACGGGAAGTTTTGCTTGGCATTGCTATTTTTACTGAATTCAGATTATGTTAATGATTTTTTAATTATTTTTTTATTTAAATTCTATTTTTTGTGGTTCTAGGTTTGCATATTTTACATTAGAGTACATCTATTGTATATATCTACTCTTGTATTTGGTCTATTAGTTTTTTGCTAAAATAACACTATATGAAAGAATAGCTATGTTTTTATTCAAATGTTCAATCGTTAAACATAAATAAGTATAATATATTCTTGAGTTTCGATGATGTCTGTGTGGGTGGGTTTGGATTGGTCCACATTTGTCAAGGACCGCCTATGGATGGATGTTTGGATGAATAAATGAAGACAGCCTGTACAATTATAGCATTGATAAAATAGAGTGGCCTGATTTTGCATAGCACTACATTATCTGAGCTATAATTACTGTGACTATTTCATAATTTAAAATGGAGACATACTTTTCTCAATAAATTTCTTATCATAAAAATCAACAATCTCAAATTTAAAAAAAATCAACAGAACCCCGGTAGAAAATAAAAGCTACTCTATCTATTCTGTATAAAAATGGTTTGACACGATTTCTGATCCTAGATTATGAAGCTGATGCGCTAACCACTCATCCGCTGGGCTGCCATATTTCCATGCAACACTAAATATTTGAAAATACCATTATCGTATGTAATTATAGTTATTTTATGTTCAGTACTGCGGCTTCTATATTTATATTAGCTATAAAGACCAAACCGACACAGCAAGATAAGAACTATCCATAGACTTGAATGTCAGCAGACACCATAAGATATGAAGTATATTCTTGGAGATTGCACCAACTTACATGAAGAGAAAAATCCTCTTCAGCAATATCTATTGCAGAACACCTGATATTGTAAGTAAACATTGCAAGCCCAGAGAAAGCTTAAAGTGAACACAATACAAAATAACTAAAGCAAAATTCTGCCCAACATATAACACCTTATTTCATCAGTCAAGATAGGACCCACAAAGTGAAAATATGAAAAAAATAATTTAATTACTGGCTCCGGGGAGCAGACTGAGTTGAGGTTACAATAGTAGTACCGAGCTAAAAATTTGAGCCGATAGATTATCTCTCACATTAGATGGGCTCATGCTGCATGAAAGCACTCTTTTCATTAAGAGATGACAAGCAGTGAATAAATGTGGGTCCTGATTGTAAGCGCAAATGTTTCAGATTTTATTTGAAAAGCTGCCACCCTTTTTTTCCTGTCCAAAGATACCTGCACATCTGTCAACCTCTCTCATAGTGAAAAGAAACGCTTCATTTTCCGTCAGTTTTCGACGGAAGGTCTGACCTTTGAACAGAGGGAAATCTATAGCTCCGTTTTTAGAAGAGCCTAATTGACGTGTGACTGACAGGCACATGTCAGGATATTTGTCAGTGTCGTCAATGGCGGTCCGCAATCACACCAATCCAACAGATGGCAACGTTGCTCCTTCGTCATCACAGCACATTTGGCTGTATGCCAGTGAGCTACCAACGTTTCATCAAACCCTCCAAAGTAAAAAAAAAAAAAAAAACAGTCATCAAATGCATGTGTGGGCGATGATGATGTGACTAATTGTTGCCATAGTGATCTGGTCTTTGAGATAAGGTCTGACGGTGAAAGACTCTTGGGGAGGAACCAGAGAGGGAAGGGGAGGACAAAAAGGAGGAGGAAAGCAGCCACTAATGCCTCACGTGGGAGAAGAGAAATGAGTGAAGTGACCCTTTAATGTAAGGTCAATTCAATGTCCCGCAGTCAATTCAGCGATGTAAATACCTTTCCATTCATTTAGTCAAGAACTGGCCTTTGTCCTTTGAGACTATCAGTTTTCATTCTACAATTACTAGTGTTCAAAATGGATTTAAAGCGAGCAAAGAGCAGCATCTTCAAGGTCACAGCCATTCATACACTATGTTGCATTGTTCTACAGCTTTTTCTAGAGGTTAAAGAGGTCATAGATAAATGGCTTCTTTTTTAAATCAGGCACTTGGCTAGTTTTAGTTGGAAAAACTAACAAACAAACAAGCATTAAGCCCTTTGAGCCCTATTGATGGTGCTGTAATCATTGATTATTCTCAAAATGGAGTATTTTCAAAATTTGTCAAGATTTTAATCTATCAGATCCCCTATTATGAAATCATTCAATGGATTAACCGATCAAATTCCTTGATTCATTGTTCAGTTCTTCCACTGTTTAATCTATCTTTGGTCATTTAGAGACAGGCTCTGGATGTCTATTGCTGTCAATAGCCGCTAGTGAGTTAAATGAGTGCCTTATGGCGTGGTACGTAAGAAAAATAGTACTTGTAAAACTTACATATGGAGGTAACGAGATTGCTGATGATTGCGCGTTTGGTTGTTTGTTTGGGTGCGGAGTTAGTATTTGCAGTGTTTACGTCGTGCTGGCGGACGCCTGGCTACAGACGGGTGCATCATCCCTTCCTTTTGTTTAACAGGACAATGAACAGTGCCAGTAAAAACAAGACATTGAGAGCGAGGGAGGGGAAAAAAGAGAAAGAGGCCTAGTGAGGACATAAAATGCAAGAGGCTCTTCATTTCAACAGCATAACATCATCCAACCTCTTTGTTGAAAATCAGTCTAATCCAGTTTCCCCCATTGGTCAAGGTCAGCTCTTTAATAAGTCAGATACAGATCACCAAAAGGTTCATATATCCCCCTGGTGCTATCTATGAGCCCCCAGGTACTGTCGTGTTATGTATTATTACTTAGAAGCTGCCAGTGGTATGGCAAACTCTGCCGAGCTGCGTCTTGTCACGGCGCTGTGTGTCATATGACAACCTGCCTCCTCGCAATACTTTCCACTGGGGCTGGGTGATAAGAAAGGAACGCTAGATAAGATGTCTCCTATTCTAGAAGTGCCAGGAGCACATGCCATTTACAAGGCAGGAGATGTTCATTTTTAAAACAACGTCAAGGGCTGCCATGAATTTGCCTCACCGCACGAGCACATTTGTTTTTTTTTGCGCAGCAGGAGAAGCTTTAATGTCAGCACCTTTTTATTGTATTTTCTTTCACATGACAGATGGTGAACAGCAGTGGGCACTGGATCGCGACCAGTCAGCCTCTGACTATAGTGTACCCGATAATAACACCAACATGTGCATTGGTCTTCACTCCCACACAGGCTGCTGTTAAATGACAGTCAAGTGTTGACGATGGGGACATGATATGTCGTCGTCTGAACAAAATTTGTCACTGTGACACCTGTCATGGTACTCCTGTTACTACTCACTATACCTGTCACAAGAGAAGTGAACTTCTCATTCCCTGAAACCTTTTTGTTAAGGTATTGAATTGAATTGAAGGCCTATATTATCATTTTAAAAGTACAATGAGATTTAAAGCTTCACCATAAAGCGCATACCTAAATAAGTAGTCCTTAATGGATTTATACATATTAAAAAAAATGACTAAAGTTACTAGCAACATATGCAGTAGTCATGGTATAGTATATACAAGTTAATGCAAAGAATGATCAAACATGCATATACTGTATTTACACCCATTGTTGGTACCCCATCGACTTTTAATCTCTATTTTCTTTTGGCAGAACTGCTGCAATTTCACGTGACTAAGTTGCCATTTGATTTATTGATTCAAACTAAAATCTAATAAAAGTGTGGTAAACAACTGTGCATTTTTCAATCAGTTTGGCATAGCTTGGGATTCTATTTTAATGCCCTAAAACCCTAATGTTATTGGTGTGGTATCCAGTGATGAGCTTTATGACCTGATCATTGTGCTTTTCTTTTTAATTAATGTTGTAGGAAATAACTCTTTAGCGGTTTTTAACTTTTTTTTGTATTCATTTTAAGGGAATAGTTAGGTTTTGGAGGAAGACTAAGAGCTCTTGTGAATGACGTTTTGCACTTGGGCTTTTGATAAAATGTGTGAGAATAATAATTATTTTAATAGTTGGACAAAAAAACTGCAAATGAAAGACTGAATACCAGCAAGTTGAATTTTTTTCTTTTATATTGTCTTAATCACTTGCCCACAAGCAATTATGTCCCTTTCAAACTGAATAGGCATTTTGGGATGTAATTGTCTAAATGAGTGAAAGCAACTGAAGGAAAAATCATGACTGCTCAGATTTCTATTGTGTAGCAGTCATCCTTTCGGTGGAAAACATTTTGCCTGGGACGATACTCAATTGACGATTTTCGGGGGGGAATTTTGTGCTTGTTTACAGTCATATAATAAAAGAGAACCACTAACCTAAGGTTTATATAATAATAAAGATATTCAATATATAATCTTGAATGAACTGCTCACAGTGTACAAATAATTATAGAATTCTGCCATTTTTGTCCATGGGAGAATATAAAATTATGTGAGGGTTTTAAATTATGTCTTGGGGAAGGTACAGACATTTCTGTTTTGTTATGTAGAGAATGGCTGCTACATTCTATTCATATATTGCTTAAAATGAAAAGATGATTTGATGTGGGTAAGAAAAGTTGGAAGCACAGTCATAACAAAAATTCACAATGATTTCCACCTATATACATAATTAGACACAGTTGTGTTGGTGATGATTATAGTTTGCAATAGCAGGTCACTTATAGATTAACAACCATTTATAACTATGTGCACATGCAGAACGTGCCTTTTGGGATTTTGGTAAAAAGTGCGTGGGAGCTTGAGGAGGAGGAAAAAAAACACAGACACGAACTGCTTTATAATGACATATGTTCGTAAAACACCAACACATTTAGTACTTTAGTGTCTTTAAGCAAGTATTAATTAAGACTTGGCCGGCAACCAATTCAGGGTATCCCTCTTCTACTCCCCATGGTTGGGTGGGATAGGCTCCAGCACCCCATGTGTGGAGAAAAAAATTGCTCCTCGTTAAAAGATCATCGATTAGGTTGTCGGAATTAGCTAGAAAGGGAATGTCTGTTTTTAAATCTCCATTGTGCAGGTGAAAATAGGCTATCCCCGTTATTTGTTTTGTGTGGGAGGACATCACTGTTTCAGAAGGAATGTAAAAAGTAGCCTGTTAGAAATATTGTGCAGCTGCCACGGTTTCCATTCTATTCTTCTGATATTTGGTTACCTGTCTCTCCATTTTACTTGAGTATGTTGTGTGTAGGCGGATTCAGCATATTCATGAAGAGAACACATAAATCACACAGAGCAAAGCCGCCAAAAGTTTGCAGGAAACTTATTGATTGTTGACACTTTGCGCTATGTTAGGTGTGCCGAATCTATGACACGCACATAATTACCACATTGATTTTTCATACTTGCATAATCTAACTGCTGGGTCATCATGTGTCTTCACTATAGTACTGAATGAAACTTTTCCCCGTGAAGAACTAGAATGCAAATTGAATACAAATGTTACCTAATAACAATCTACCAAGAACAAATTGGAAAAATCATGTTTTTATTAAGGTAATTATCTGAATGATTCCCATGACGAGCCCTTCTACTATTGGCCTATTCATCTCTTGTTCAGTTTCATATCCTGTTTCATTTTTGCTTTGCAAAGCATCTTGGAATACATTTTTGAATCAATAAAAATGTTATAGAAAAATCAACAAAAGGTCCTTTACAATTCACAAGAAGTATACAAATCCTGATTGTCATTGTACACACCAGAGAAGAATATGAGAAGTAGAGTAGCATGGTGTCATGATAGCCAGGCCTTCCCTTTTATTAGGTCTTTTTTTGTGTTGTTGTTGTTGTTGTTGTTGTTGGTATTGTTAATATAGGCCTTATGATTGGCTGACGACTATATTAGGGTGTATCCGATCTCTCGCCTTAGGTCAAATGAGATAGGCTCATTTTCTAAAACTGCCTCTCTTGCTCAGGATTGCTGGGGGCTAACTTCGGGCAAAAGGCAGACAGCACTCCTGACAACTCACCAGTCAATCACAGAATACATACTTACATACACTTGAATTCTTGCCATCATCGTGTCGAAATGGAACTCGAGTAGGAAAAATATAGTAAAGAAATTACATATTCATCTCTAAGGATGTGACTAACGCCACTGTCAAGCTGTTGTCAAACTGTGCAGTCAAAATATCAGTTTCAGATTACTTTCGCCACCTCCGCTTTAAAACCTTAAAACCTATTAAAATGTTTTGGCATGCTTAAATGTGAGATTCACACATTGTTTGATACCCCCTATCAGTAAATGAAATAACAGAACCATGGTTTCTGACAAAAACAGGATTGTACTCAAGTTATTATTCGAGTGGGCATTTTCTTTTCCTTTTTCCCCTTCCACTACTTTTTAATTGGAATTTGATTCAGTTACACCCAGTAACCTCCCTTTGACAGAGCCCACAAACAAGTGAATCAGAAGTTGATTTATTACATTCGAGACAGTTCTTAATGACTTCACTTCAACGCTGTACTTGAAATGAGGACTCATGAAGAACCCTTCGGTGAATGGCGGGGCGAGTGCAAGCTAGTGAGACGGCAGAGTACTCAATAAGTAATAAGATGAGTACTGTCTGTCACTGTATATTGATTAATAAATTATTAACATTTAAATGAGTCGGAATCAGATGTGTTGTGCATGATATGGCCAATACATTGTCCCACATGTGCAGATGGGAATAAGTGACGCAGTTATCTCTTTCTAAGGAACTGTTAGACTCATTGGAAGCCATTGATGGCAGTAGATCTACAATCCATTTTGACTGGAAGCATTGGCAGTGAGAGATAGGTATTTGCAAACAGTCTGCCTAGATTAAATGAAGTATAGTTGTCAAAAGATAAAAGTCTATGGGCAATATAAAATTCTTGCTCTAAATTCTAACAAATAAATCTTGTTTAAACACATTTGCTTCGAGTAGCTCACAATCATGTTCTTCCAAAGAGTAAGCCACCAAGCTGGCAAATAACGGTACACACATACAGAGTTTATCCCTGGTGTAAAGCTCAGTAGCGGTGAGACGGATGAAGAAGAACCTTTGTCTCACAGGGTTGAAAGCTGTTGAGAACAAAAATCTTTCCACGGCAACTGAAGTTGCTTTGCTTTCACTGCTTGGTATTTTTATATTTTTTACACCAAGCAAGGACAACATCTTTTTTGTGAGGGATGGATTTGATACACTTGTAATTCATGTTTTACCATTTACCATGCTGCTGGTATGCCCAAAGCGTGACTGCTGAATTTATTACCCAGGATTCAGTTCTGTCGGCTGTCTTTTTTAGACTGAGATGCTGTCATGGTGGACCAAATAAACACTATGTTTTCCATCCTAGCTGTCACTCTTTGCATTATACTGCCCCAAACAAAGTCACATTACTTTCACATTACTGCACATGACAAACCATATGAGTGTTTTGTAATTGCCCTTTTAAATCCAAACGTCTACAAATAGAAAAAAAACTTCAGGATAAAGATAAGGCTAAGGGTTACAAGCAAGACAGGAGGGGAAAAAATCATTATGAATGAGTCACTTAATGTGTTTTTTTTTTTGTATAAAACGTTTTTTTTTGTGTAAAAAATTTCTAATTCAAACTTTAAACCAAAAGAGTGTTACTAACTACTAGTACTAGCATGTTGCCTGAGTGGAAAAATGGAAAACCAAGTATTAAAATATCCAAAAATGAAGTAATCTGCACTCTCAATTTACTAGTTTGCACCTTTAATTTTACCCATCTGTATATTACATTTTTAATCTGTGCCCACAGGTTAGTGTTTTGGACCGTCTGTAGCCTTAATTTGGTAACTAAATTAAACCGCAACACAAGAAACATGTTTAAAATTAACATAATTGGAAAAATAAAGGGCTCCTCTGGTGAATGGGTTCCATGATACAATAAGTGATTATATCCACTTGGTGCTGTGAAAAGTGATGATTGTATTCTAACCTCTGTTGTAGTATTTAAGATATCAAGTGCTTGGGAATTACAAAGTCCATAAAGATGAACAAATTTGGTTAATAGGCAGGTAGATTATGAGGACAGGCCTCATAAATAAACAGTAAACAATGTTGCTTTCAGTGCCAGGGAGGTCATGCTGACATTCTGGGAGAGTTGACAGTGATGGCTCATAAACCCATCACACGTGATAAATTCAATAGCAGAATGATAAACGGTATCAGGTGGTTTTAATGTAGAAGGGAAGCAAGGATATACCTAAATAACCTCACTATGGTCCAGGCATATGGTAAATGTGTTGCTCGTAATTTCTTATTCCTACAGTATGGAGGAGAACAATATGTATTTTTCTCAACGACTAGCACCAAAAATGTTTCGGACGGGTTCTAATGTTTTTTTTAAAATGAGGTTTAAAAGCAATTGTCATCCATCCCTAGATGCCCTCTAAACTTTGGTCACAGTGGTGATGTGACAAGCTTTTATTGATATGCAGATCATTTGACTCATTTAAGAGAGACTTTATCTATAAATGAGACTTATTATTTAAAGATAATGCAATATGACCATCCTTTTATTGAAAATACATTTTTTAAGTGCAACA
Source organism: Stigmatopora nigra (assembly GCF_051989575.1). Taxonomy (NCBI): domain Eukaryota; kingdom Metazoa; phylum Chordata; class Actinopteri; order Syngnathiformes; family Syngnathidae; genus Stigmatopora; species Stigmatopora nigra. The sequence goes on from NC_135521.1 coordinate 9,153,472, forward strand.
TTCTCAACTGTTCTCAAAACTTGGGGAAGGAAAGATTGCTCTTTTTGATCAATGACACTAAATGTAGTTCATTTTCATTAATTGGGAACAGTGCTTTTAGAAGCCATAACCATTTAAATTCATATAGAGATAACATAGAGTAGCTCAACATCTTTTTTGAATATGTCATCATATGTTTGAATTATTAAAGAGTTATTGCAAAAGCCCGCCTCGAGAAAAAACGGTACTCTTGACAAAGAAGCGAAGGAAGCATTCTCAAGCAGTCTTAAGCTCCTTGTTTTTAAACATCAACTTTGATTCTCAAAAAACTTGACGCTTAAAAACAATAGTTTTCAAGTGCTTTAAAGAGAAGAGTTACTTTCGGCTGCTGTTTTTCTTACTCTCTAAACTAAGCACAAGGGAAAAACTCCAAATTCCAAGCCTTGTTCTTCCACTGTTTGGCCGAAACTGGCATTGCCACATCATTGTATGTGGATGGTTGTGGGTGGGTCGGCTGCAGTCGTTAAAAAGTGAAAAACTGTTGGCTTGGACCAGAAGGATAAAAGTTGGCGAATGGATCACGGGGAAAGCTTCAGACATGGGAGTAATTGGTTTCTTTGGGATATCTGGCAGGGTGGCAACTGAAAGGTTACATTGGGCCAACGGGCTTGGCTCGCTTTAGACCACGACACCAATGACAACTGTTAAGGACATCACATTGATCTATTCATCAATATCCTCTGAGAAATGACTCCCTGCGGTTCATGCACATGGGAAAACAACAGAGTGCTTTCTCTTTGACGATTTCTATTTCATATCATTGAGCTCAGCATTAAAGGGATCAAAAGAAAACAGCTGCAAGAACTGGAGGCAGAGGCCAGTAGATGAAAAAAATAAAGCAATAACCTGAATGTAATAAAGGATACACATCTTAAAAGAGCTTGCATGCTTATTTGTTGGCTTGTGCCTTGGGTCTGTCTATATGCAAGTGCATAAGGCTGTTTTTTAGTTGCATCGACTTTCATCGATGGACTAACAACGATGAAAGACATACTATAGAAGTGTGACAATGTCTGTGTTTAAATGCTTCACATAATTTCCTTTTTCAGGGTGAGGGAGCCAGATTGCGACTTTGTTAGTCTGTCAGTCATCTCCAAATCCCAGAGGGGAACAGTCGTGTTCATCCATCCACGCTTCTCCTTTTGTTTCAGGCTCTATAGTGAGATCATGAAAAGAGCCCTGCATGTCATGTTTCCTACGCCCACTTTAATCCTTTTTTTATTTATTCTTGCACGACTTGATTGAGTTGAAACCAATGAAACTCTTCTACTTCTAACATAGCAATTTCAAAACATATAGGAAATACATCCAGTATGGATATAAACATAAACAAACTACACCTAGGGCGGCGACAGGTGCTCTCATTTCTTATCAACCTTGTAAAAAATAAAATCAATCAACGGTCACATTCACTTTGAGAGTGCTCTTATCAAAATGAAGCAATCTCAGCTCAGTGTGATAAAAATATATGTTTATATACTGGAAGGGAACTTCAAAGTCAAGTGCTATCATTTGCTCATCCATTTTGTTTTGCAAACAGAAATTTGAAGGTCATGTATGGCATTTTGTGAGAGGCAGTTCTCTCAAGACTCGGTGGACGTTTAAATGATTGCCTCCGCTGTCTTTTATTGTTTTAGGATTAGGCTCAAATCCTAATAGTACTCTTGTATAACACATTTCAGTTCCATCTAAAATTTGTATTTGAATTCACAAGGCAAGGAAAAATATTGATTCCCATTGCTGTTAGTTTAGTTGAAAATGTGTTTTATCATAAAAGCTTTTAAACTTAAAATACCGTTTAATGACATTTAATAAGGTGAGATTAACCATAACACACACTATCCAATAATGAATTCAACAACAGCACACCTTTATTTTAAATGTACTTCCATCTTAAAGAAATACTAATTCTTATTAATTCATGTGTGCTGAGATTTGTACCATTTTAAATTACTTCAGCATTAACTTCCCCAAACATAATGACCATACATAATAAACTGCTTTTTCCACATTGTGATACATAGCCTGAACACACACTGCACTACGTAGGATGTTAGAACAACTCAAAACTCAACCAGGTAAGATTGCGTTATACTTCCTACTGTACACCCACGTACAGTATGTGTGCTTGCACTAAGACAGTGGGAGCTACGAACAGTGTCTGCTCCCACAGTACTTAGCCAGAGGAGCTGTCTGCCGCTTGAATAAGGGTAGTCAGTCAGCGGCACTAAATAGAACATTCATCAAGCACTTTCCCAGCTTACACCTGCCACCGCTAGCTAAGACAGTCACGACGGCATGGCCTCGGAGCCACACAATCATAGCTCTCTCTCCCCCAAGTGTACCCCAGGGGCCGCCGGCGTGCAACCATCGGCGCATTAGCTCCCTGCGATGACCATCCCAATTTGGAGATAGATAAAGCGAAGCAGGCCGCGGGCAGGAAAACAGCGTGCAAACGAGGACGCCGTTGTTAAATAAGGCAGTGGTCTTAAATCAGCAATTTACCTGCATCTCAGAAGCAGCGGTGCGTGTTAAACAACACCACAGCGTTTTGAACCCTTGTGGCCAATGAACGGTATGCTTGGGTTCACCAAGGGAGAAGTGACCTCACACTATGCGATGTAGTTTGATGGAGTTGTTGCAGCCTGCTGCTCAGCCTTCTTAAAACGAGGGATGGTGCTGCTTAATTTCCTTCTAATATGACAGCTGTGTTGTTATCATGATGAAGAGCAGCCTGCGGCTTTACCTTGGTCCTCAAAGCTGGGCTCCGCTCTCAGCTACACAACATGCTTTATTGTCAAGTTGTGTTGTGCCATGGCCTCTCGTGGCCTCCAATCACTTCACATTTTAAGGAGGTGTTTACGTGTGACATTATTAGGATGATGAGAGCATATGAGTCACTTCAGCAGGAGATTTTTTGGACCAGTAAGGCGCCAGTGCTTTCGATACTCGGAGAGCTTTTCTGGTATCCGATTCAGGACACATTCAGAGCCTTATCGATTTCCTCTTTAAATTGAACTGGAACAAAACAAGAAGGAAGACTGTGGGCTTTAATATTTCCCAACTCCTAACAACACCTGGTCCGGAGGTTGCTAGGTAACACGAGGCACAGCAGCATTTGATGTGTGTTCTTCTTACCAAATAGCTTTGATCCTTGGCACAGTGTTCGTTCTCCTAGTGTATTTGAACATAGATCCTACTATAGAGAAGAAAGAGCATCTAAAAAGCTCCCAAGTCAGATGGATTATAGTACTCGCCTTTCTAAGCCTAGTAGAAAGGGAAACTATAAGAAAGTTAGCATTTGATAAATCTTGTATAACACAGGGAAGTTAGAGTCATATGATGAAAAATTGCTTTCTTGTTATCTACCGAGCATGGTAGAAGCAATGTGTACTGTTGTTGTCACAAAAGTGTAACTTAAAAGATAAGCTTTTAAGATGATTCTTACACAAAATGTATGAAGAAATAGAAGTGCTTTGTCATTTAGGCAGAATGTCAAATGACCAGCCAAGAGTTTATGAGTTTAAATTTTGATTTCAGCCTCCCATATGTTTTTCCATGTTTATGTAGTATGGTTTACTTAAGACTCTATATTGCCCCCAGATGCCTATGTGAGTTGGTCGCAATATACCACAGAGGTTACTGGCAGCAAGGTTAGTTCATTCATTTGTTAATTTTTTGATCCACTTATCCTCACAATAAGTTTAGCCTATGCCAGCCAACTACAGGCATCAGGCAAGGAACACCCTGAATTGGATGCGAGCCAATTGCAGGTTTATTTATCATATATACATACTTTATTTAAGTTGGTGAGATTGAGCGCAGCTGGTTATTTAAAATGCCGATCTGGGTGTACCTCCCTTTTCATCCAAAGTCAAGAAGCACATCCTCCATTTTTACGACACAGTTTATGTGGAGTTTTATGTAATTATATTTATTTACCATAAAATGTTTTCGAGGACATTTTCCTTTTCACTGTATAACAACGAGCTGCACCTTGTTTACCTTCGCAATTGAATCATGTATGAAATGTATATAGAGCATAATTATAAATACAATTATGCCCATTTCTTCTATGACTCGGTAAGTCTGGTTATTTAACAGTGTTAATTATTTGTATTTTAAAATGTAATATTACTGCATTCCATTATCCTGAATCTATTATTCTATTATTTTCTATTCTTTCTTCAGATTATTGATAGAGAAAATAAATGAATATATGAAAATAAAATTATGTTCATTTTCAGACAATCCTAAAATAAATTCAAGTAAATGGAAAAGTGTAGTTTACAAATAAAACTTAAAGCTATACACGGTCCAGGCATTTGCTCTAACCTTGGAAATGCATTTCGAAGGCTGACACATTTTAAGTTGGCATGCCAGTGTGAAATAAATGGTGGCTGCTTTTCCATTTGATGCAACAGTCTGGATGACCCTGAGGTTGACCAAAGAGAGCATAATCGCTCACCCACACAACCCACCTCCACTCACACCTGACACATCTCCGCCCCGACACACACAGTATACAGGTGGATGTGCAGTTATTACAGGTTTGATTATGGAGTTCCATGGGGCAATTGGCTGAAATGAAGGCTGACAGTTTTGGAGGGCAGCAAACAGCTGGAGTGCTCTTCTCTGCCAGCATCCATATTAAGGCAGTTTCAATCCCAGGTGCAGCCGCTGCTATGATGTGTGATTAGGGTGTTAGTAATGAAGAGCTGAAGAAAGTAATCAGGGTACAGAAACATCATCATTTCTGTGGCTGAATAATAACATTATGTCGAATTATTACGCTCTCTGGGAAGATAGACAGGCTTAAAATCCCATTTTCACAAATTTACAAAAAATGAGTATTCAAAAATGAACTATCAAGACCTCATAGTTATTGAAATTGCACAGAAAAAAAGTGGAATCTTGTGGATCAGCGGTTCTAGAAAAGGTTAACTATAGGACTAGTGGACAATCATGCTGTTTTTTATTGATTATATACTGAAAATGTCCTTAAGACTTCATTTGTGACTCTTGTTGAAGGTTGTAACCTTTTTTTTAAGTGTTATCATTGTGGTCGGCTAAAATTGGGCCCTGATGGTCAGTGTTTTAATGGATGGTAAACAGACAAGAATTTTAAGCAATGCATATCTAGTTTGGTGACCATTTCTGAAGGCAACTTGGGTTGACTAATTTAGATAAGCTATAATTCTTGTTTTAGCCCCTATTAAGTAGTGTACAATAATTGTTTGTCCATTCAGTGTCCCACAAGATACAAATCCCTGGAGCTACTGTTTCCACACCTGTTACATCTGTTGCTTAGCATCAATGACACGCTATACGCACCAAACAGGACGGTTCCACTTGGTGAAAACATGTTCTCATGTAAGACGCTGTATATCAGCACTTAAATGGTCCCCTGAACTCAAAAGAATTCATAGCAAGTGAACCAATCCGTGGATTTTTCAGCTGGTATCTGGCCAACATCCATGTGGATTCATTTTAGAATGTTATACTCACTGTGAAATGACATCAAAGCCTAACGGAAATGAATCGACATAATCTCTCTTTAGTACAATATGTATGAGCTACCTCTCACTGTGGAGAAAGAAGATTTGGCCGGTTGTTATGCACAACGTGGGTGTTCAGACGCCTGAGCAACTTTTAATTGCATTTTATAAGGTTGTGTCTTATTCCTCACAGTTTTCTTTTCGCAGTAGGAGCAATAACAAACATGTCCAAGACAACTGTGAGACTTTATCATACGCTCCCACGTGGACTTTAATAAGCTAGATAAACGACTACATTTCATATTTTTTTCATTTGTGTGTTATTTGAGGAGCTGGTGGGACTCATGAATGACAAATTTAATCAGGTGACAACTGCTGTGACTAAAACTATCTGGTACGTTAAGTGCACTATATCAGTAAAATCTTTGGGAAAATTATTTTACTTCTTTCGTGGCATAACGACTTATTTGGCAACAAGGGAAACATAAGAGGGAAAATAAAGTCAAAATATCTATTGCTAAAACTTGTTTTTCCTTTTTTTTTCCACTTCTTAGGTTTGTGGGACTTTTCCAAATATGAACTTCTATTATGTACTCACCATTTTAGATCCCTTACAATATAATTGTATTATTTGTGTGTATCCAGAGCAAATTTATGGTCACACATGAAGTTTTTAGTAATTCCTATACTTAACAACAGTCGCCAGCTACATAACCTCATTATCTTCCATCTATTGATATCAAAACACAACACCAACCTATAGAATAGACAAGCAACCCAATAGAAAAGTGTGCATATCTGTAAATCTGTCACAAAATGTGGAAAAGCAATTTCTTGTCCTGTCCATAAAACCTAGTGATGCCTCTGGCGGACATACATTTTGCTCATGCTGCAAACTGCAACTGGGTGTAATTCTTAAAGTTCATCCGTTGGTGGGGAAGGAAAAAAAAAAGATAGCACTTAGAAAAAAATGTGTTGTGGTGAAGCCAAATGTGTGTCAGCTCAGAATTTAAGCCTAGTTTGGCTTCATACTCATATCCGACAATATAATAAATTGAGGGTCTTATACAATTCTGTCAGTTTTCTTGTCATAGTATAGCGCACATTTTTCTTTTTCTTGTAAGATTAGAACTTTCTCACTATTGAATGGCTGTGTCCAGTATGCCTTTTCTTCTTGGAATGTTATAATTAGGTTCTCATGAGGCCTTGATACTGATTAGTACTTCCTCACATGCTATAACATTCAGTAGTAAGGGAAGAAGATTTTCACCATAGGGGTGTGTTTCTGTGTCATTAAATTGAGAGGACTCAGTGAGCTGACATTTTTTGGATCAAAAGTGGTAACAACGGAAAACAGGCTTGATTGTGGTGGATTTAAAAAATGTCTTGTTGCCTCATGATAACTTTTCGTCGCATGTTGCCCTGAGAAGCCGACACTGTGGCCTGACAGTTGGGCGTTAATTTAAACGAAACAATTACAGCTCCTTGTTGCGACTGAGTTGTAAGGGCTCATCAATCAGGCTTAGTGCTACTTGAAGCAGTACTTTGTTTCTTGCACTGTAATAAGGAAACGTACATTAAGTGGACAGAAGCATTATTCTTTCTTGGCATCTGTTTTTTTTGTTCTAAACTATTTCTTGAAATGCTGCAGTCTTGCATTGCCCCAGTTTGTTGCAATACAGATTGTTCTATTATAATTTAGATCATCGACAAGTAATCAATGTTTGTGAACGCGTGTAATTTAATTCAAAAGCCAAGTCAGTCTTGTGGAAAGATGAACTGCAGCAGTTGCACCATTTGTATGCAAATGAAGCATCCGTTATTGACACCTTTAGTTCATTTTGCATCCTTGCATGATGACTCTTGATATCTTGTACACAAATATCCACAATTTGTCTATTTGTCAGTCAATATTTCACATCTATACTGAATTATAAGAAGCTTTTTTAATGGGAGAGTAAAAGATCTTAGGTAAAGCAAAAATGGTTCAATTAAACTGAGTTTTGTTTATATTTCCAATGTATACTTTTTCTCAGAATGTTCTCCTGTTTAAAAATGGCAAAACCTTCTCTATTTTTCAGTGTAAAAAATGTGAATTGATATTATCATCTCTGCTTAAATTTTATTTTTCTTGTCAAAGGGGTCTAAGAGGATTATCCTTGTATTAAATTGCAATGACATGCAGAAATATATTTTGAAACCCTACTGGGATCAATTTCATTTCAATGGGATTTTAATTCAACATCTATTTTTCCACTCACACATGTGCATATGAAGTGATAAATTGAAGTGCAAGAAGTTCATTAACTATCCATTTGCAATTTCCTGGACTTGTGCAGATAGTCTGAGCATTACATATTTAGTTGAGTCGGCTCAGGTACATGACAAAAATTAAAATTTCAAACCAACTGAAGTGTTGTAGCCCAATTCAAGCGGCATATTGTAATAACCCATATTTCTAGTGGTTACAGAAACTCATTTGATTGCGATTCCGGTAAAATTATCTTTCTTACTTTCATACATTTGAAACAACAAGCATACTTTCATTAAAGCTTAACATTTTAACAGCCTGAAAACTATGGAGACATCCTCCTTATGGGGACTGGAGTCATTAAAATGCATATTTTTAAAAACTCTTCCCTTCAACTACTGTGCACTACTCAGCATAATTTATCTATATTTCACAAGTGGAGTCATGATGCAAATACTTGTGTAAGTAGTGTTAAAGAAAGTGGAAAACCATCATTTTCAATCTTAAGAGAGCTTTTTATAAACTTTGCAAAGCTAAAATAATAACATAACATTCACCTTTCATTCAGTAAAAGGGCATACGACAAACTCTTCAGCAAGAAGATGGAAGCAGGCCTGAAAAACAATTTCCAATATTCCTTGCACATGTCATCATTTGCATTTCAAAGGAAATATTTATTTAGAGATGGAACAGTAAACAGTGTCAGCAGCGGTAAACACAGGGAGGCTCAGTTAAACCTTATATGAATCCTGTATATATTATGACAGTAAGCAATGCATGATGTTACACTGGAATATTACATGTGTTTTTTCAATAGAATCTCCATTAGAGAACATACAGAGTAAAACAGATTGCATAAACATAATTGTCAAAAAGTGTATGTGAAAGGAAGGGGGAAAAATGCTGCAATTATCCTGACTCCGGTGGGAAAGCCATTTAATTCATTTGCACAGCTCAGAACGCCAAGGACTAACGTAGTGATGATTCCCAAAGTGTTAGATTGATAGGATTGGGCCAGGAGCGAAACACACCATTTGTAACAGGCAGAGTGCAGAATGTCCCTGACAACACAAATTCACCTAATAATCCTTGAAGCCTAGGACAACCTGCCCACTGCTATTTGACGCTCCATAAAGTCTCAGGAATCTGCCACAAAACCGCATCGGGTTTTGCTTTATTTTCCTTCATCGACTTGATTTCACAGAAATAATTTGGCATGAAATGTTAACCCGCGGAGGGATTTTTTTTTCTCTCTCTGGTACCTCAATATAAGGCATTAGCTTATTTTGCACTTGTCAGTATGGTTTTATTTAAATGTGAGAAGGGCTGCTAAATACAATGTTGTTCAGGGATAGACCTGTCATGAATTACCATTACATTTAGAAACTCATTACATGCCACTGATGGCGATGGACATCCAAATCATTTAAACTGGAAAGACTGTATGAGAATATTTATGTTTCAATGCCATTCACGGTGGTAGATGTCCTATCCATTTTGAATTGGAGCAAGGATGTAGAAGGTCAACTTTTGTTGCACACCTGTTACAGTGACAGCAAGGCGAACACTAGGCCCCAATTTAAAAAAAAAGCTTTAAGTCTGACAGCTGTTTCAATCAATTTGGGGTGCAGAATCAAAATGTATCTAAATTGTTCTCCATCAGTTTAAGTTATATCGCCACAGTTTATCTTCCGGACTGAAAATAATAAACATTTATGGGGCCTTCTGTACTTCATTTGGAAGCCAAACAGTTTGTGGAGAACATTAAAACATTAAAATGTCTCAATATGGCTATATTGTAAGATATCAGCAGCAAGAAAATTGAGATTTCAAAATTCAAACTAAAAAATTGGTCTGCGACCACTTAAAAAAAAATTAAAAAACAAGAAATGGAGCACATGGTAGTGTAAAAATATTTTAAAAAATACATTAAGTGAAATTGTATTAATAAATATTAAACTTCTTAACCATTTAGCATCACTGGTGAACAGTACTGTACGAGACTGATCCCTAAGGGGACTCTTGAAACATGTAACATGCCACAGAATTAATAATGTGGTCAAGCGAGCAGAATGCAGAATGGTAAACGAGATGTACACCGTGAATATGAGAGAGGTGTATTGCTGCAGTGAAGATGCAAAAGGGGGAGGAAGATGTCTGCGTCAAGGGCGACAGTGCGTAACATGGACTTTGGAAGGCAGTGCAGCTAGTGTGACGGCGCATGAAAGTCAAATATCATTATGGAAAAGCAAAGAGACAAGATCAGGGCAGGTTAGGATAACACTGGCCTAGTAGCTTCAGGTGAATGGTGCACCTCATAATAAAGTACATCACAGCATATTCATGAAGTCTGATGCAGATTGACTTTTGGTAGATTTTGCACACTGGTTGAACCTTGATAATAGTACTAAAGTTGGTTTCAGGTACTATTTGAAAGAAAGTAAATAATAGAAAAAGTCAGAACATATTTTTGAAGAATTCAGCGTATATAAAAACTGCACACATTTGCAAAGGTATTTCAACCTACTGAGCACTACAAACTGTTAAAGACTTTCTGCAGATTATCTCCAATATTTTATATTATTATGAATCCTAGAGTCCTTGAAGGTGCATGTTAAACTTGTGGACATTTTTGGTGTTATGTTAGAGGGAGGAGGAATTTTTTTTATAACTAACTAGAACAACTTATCACTGATGTGGAAGTTTATGAGTGATTTGGTGGAGAGTGATGATGCAAGAGGTGGAAGTGAGCAAATTCTATGCTTACTGGTGCGCAAGACACGACAGCAGACTTAGCTATTCTGGCTGGGGGAACTAACACCTCTGCATGTGGCACAACAGTACCACACTTTAAGCTGCAACACAAATACTGCTTTCTTGTAGGGAAAGACATTCTGTAGCCAAATTTACAACGGAAAGAGAATGCCTTTTCGTGTTTCCAATTGGAAGGCTCATGTTTTAAAAATCGCTAGGTAACTGCGCTAATTATAAAAGACAATCTTTTGAACTAACAATTAGCTGGACTTTGAATGCAGAGGTAGTCATGTTTATTGCACAAAGTCAATTATCCTTATTTGTCGATGCTTTCCTTACGATCCTCTCAACAAAGAATGTGGCTGTTACAGCTGTCAGCCTGGACACACACACTATGTATTAAGATGTGTTGTTTCTTTTCATCTGCAGGTACATGAAGCTGTGGATCCACCCTTGTGGCAAAACCCTGCCCAGGCTAATACATCTGTGACGACTTCCCCATCATCCCTCTTCCAATCAAGATTCACTTCCTGTCCTGATTTAAACCTTTTATTTGTCAGTTCACTCTTGATTCTTGACTTTGACTCCCTTGACTGCCTGATTGTAAATGCTGACCCAGCTTCACATGATAGGGTGAGTACTTTATTCCTTGTTATATTGAGTATTTATGTTGACAAAGTTAATGATTTTGGGTTGCGTAGGAGGGCTTGAGATAATTTTAGACACCCTGGGGTATACATGTAGTTCGTTGCATTTATACACAGAGTTATTTACCCTGTCTAGACTTTAATTACATCAGTTCTGACAGTGGCACCCTTCGTATATCTTACCATCAGGGGGAGTCGTAACAGTGGCCAACTGCAACCAATCACCAAAACATGCCTGGAATCACCCGAAATAAATAAATCGGGCTCAAAGATTAGTATGTATCTATTTCCTCAAATATACCCCCAAAAGATGCATTCTATTCTATGAGCAATGGAGGAAAAGCCATTTTAGTTAGAGCAGCTTCCTCACCAAGCAGAAAAACAAAGTGAGTCTTATGGGCAGTCTAAGCAAACCTTGGGGGCTTCTTGAGGCGCAAAGCTGAAATCCATCTCCGAAAAAATGAGGTACACAAAAGCAGAGGCGACATACAAAACCACAAGCAAGGCAATAATTAACTCTCACAGAAAAGACTTGCATCTACGTACCCAGAATAAATGACTCAATGCCTGCAATCAGCATCTTCCTTTTGTGTTATTTCCATCCATTTCTATGGGTAGCATTGAGCCCGTGGTTCTCTCATAACCATTTAATGGACAGAAGAGTGAACCACCCAGGATGTAGCAATGCTGAATCTCACAACTGGAACAGTGCAGAATACTGACTGAAAATAGCCAAACATTGCACACTGCACTAAATCACATCAAAATGTACTTCTTAGTGAATTTTTCAAGTCAAGAAAGGTTAAAGCACTGGTTCAGGGGGGCCATTTTGTCATCTGATTTAAGATGAGACGGAGCTGTTTGAGTGGAGCCTGGCCTGCAAAGAAGCTGTGTTGGTCAAAAAGGTGAGACTTGTCCAACATTTCCCCCCAGGTGGAATTAGCTGTGCATCCCTCTCTCACCCGTCTGATCCACAGAAAGCTAGTCGCTTTAGAAATGTATCAAAGCACTGCTTTTTTTTAGGCAGGGAGTGAAAGGAGGGGTTACAGTTGCCCTCAGCTTGTTGGACATTTGCCGAACTGACAAGAAGCCAACAGAGTGAGTGTTTTCCCGATGTGGTGGTTGAAATAACAACATCAGTACGAGAACCCTAAAATTTCAAGTGCTGCTGGCCTGGCGACTCATAGAAAATGACATAGCTGTCTTGCGGCAAACATTCTCCAGCATAGCTGAGCACCTGCAGCAGCACAGGTCAGAAAAAGGCTGGAATTTTCCTTAAACATAGAGTGGAAAAGTAGCTGAAGATCTGTAATGTGCAGTTTAATTGAATTAAATCACTTCTGAAGCACTATGTTAAGTGGTCCTGGATATATAGGAATCCCGTAATGTCAGAAAAAGACTTTTGTTTTTCCACTTTAGTGGAGTCTTTCCTGTGATTTGCCTTGGAGGAATATGCTTTTTATATCCTTTGCGCACATGCATGTATGTATGACGTCTTGTGGCTTGGAGAAATGCCTCTCATATGACCTGGATTATAAGGATGATGTGTTTTGCTTGAAGAACAGGTTGTGCCACAAGTGAGAGATATAACCTTTGGATGTTGTCAACTGTGCTTCCAAAAGGCTTAATGTACATTTAGCAGCTTTCTTCTTTAATACACTGTAGGCTGTGTATTGAAGTGAGAATAAGATATTACAAGATGGAGGAAGGGGGAAAAATGGGAGGAATTTCCCTTGAGGACATTTTGAGGGGATTCATTATCTTATTCTTTGACTGCATTTTTCTAAAGTATAGTAAATAAGATGAGCTGACAGATCAAAGAGAATTATAGAAAGCGAAATTGAGCTCTCTATGTGCCCCTCTCTGACCTGACGCATTGATGAAAGTTTTAGAGAGGTAATTTATGCCACTTTGTGACCCATCAGACTGCAATATAACACACCACTGAAATTACTCTTTCACCACAATTTCATTCCATTAAATCGCATTATGTACTTGCATATATTTTTTTTGCTGGGGAATGAATGGAAAATAATGCCCTTAGGTGACTCCATTTTGACACATAGATATAGCAAATGGAAATTAATTGGTGTATGTGTGTGCATTTTCAGAAATATGGTTTAATAGTGAAGACAAACAACCTGCTCGAATAAATAAAAATGAAATAAAACTTGACAAAATTGTTCATATACATCAAAATGGTCTTGAAAGATCACGTGATGATGCAATCAATCTCCTTCCTTAACACTTTTAACTCTTCAAAGGTCACCAGGACAAAATGGGTTGTACAAGTTGTACTCCAGTTTTATCGATCTGCTCCATTCAAGAGCCATGACTAGAGGAGCCAAAATCATCAGAAGTCTAGCAAAGGGAGAAAGTGGAAAGCACTAAGACAGCACACAAGTGTCACTGCAATATTGTGTTGAAAGCAATTGTTGCTGTTCCAGACACTTATCACTTATCTGAATGTGCGAAATGAATGTGCAAACCTATGATGCACTAAGTGTGCTGGATTCAAATGTCCAGTGCATTCTGTACTTAGTTTTTATTAACTTTAAAATGTAAACCCTATGCACTGGCAAACTGCTAAAAGACGTTATTCACATATATATAGTATATGTAGCATGTGTATATGTTAGTTGGGTTTTGTGACATCATGCTGACTTTTTCAATTGCAGTTATCATTGTGAAGGCAGTATTTTCACTGCAGCTCTGTATGGGGCTCATTTAATTATGTGTCTGGACTTAATGAAATCTTCACAGTGTGAAGGCTCAGCGAGAAAGTCAAGTGAGGATTTAAAAAATAAAATGTGGAGGAACAACTGTTTAGGCCTTTAGAAACTTCTCTTTGGACAAACTCATTTAATCGCTGGTAACCAGTTTTGTTATGTAGATGTGCTGCATACATTTCTTTGTGGATCTCGAAAAAGCTAATGCAATAAGCGAGGCAGGGTGTCAGAAGACATTTAGCCAGATCCATCTTACTAAATTACAATGGGCAGATGGGTGGTCTTTTGCATTCATTTTTTTCTTGCACATTTCCCTTTTATTTCCTGTGCTTGTGTGACTCACTGAATGATTTGTTTGAGTAATAACAGCAGGCAAACAGTTCCTGGCAGTCTTCTGCTATGTACGTAGATGGCTGCTATGTATCCATGTCTTAAGAATAATGGCGCAAATTTGTCATAATTCCTCAGCACTTTAATTCAAATTACCCTGACCCATCACATCATGTTTCTTCAACCTGTTGCCTTTTATCTCCTGGCTCCCAACTCATCACTCTTCTCTCTGCTGCTTTATTCCCTGAGCTGCGTCACTCCCCTATTCTCTATTATTTTTTTCTCTTTCCAGATTTCTCTTGTGTCCGCATTAACGACACAGCAGCTTCATTTTCCGCCTCCAGACCATACGAGCCTCCCTCCAAGAGGGCACCCTGGCAGCCTTGGTGCTCTTAAAGGCATCCTTCCTTCTTTCCTTCCATCCTTCTTCCTTCTTTCCAAGAGATATCCTTCCTCACTGACCTCTGTGCTTGCTGGCTACCTGCCATCTCCGCTCAATGGACTCATCAATTCATCTTGCTTCTTGGATGGCCTTGATTTTATTGTCTCCTACAGTCCTCTGACATTCTGCTCATCTCTCATCCTTAATGTCATCCTTTCATATTTTAACATCTCTGCATTTTCTCAGTGCACGCTGTTTGATTACACTGAGCTGCAGAGGCTCAGTCCAGGTGGGCTATTGTTGTGAAGTACTCGCTGTTTGAGTGCCATCTCTACAGTATTAATCCTTGGTTTGTGAAGAAGTGGCTACTCTGGAAAAACTCCATTTATGATCCCTCATATAGTTACAAAGCATTTTAATGGATTTTTCCTACATGAAACAATTATGCATTACTCTAGCCCTGTATAGGACACCCATTTAACTCATTGGCGCTAAATGTCCTTATCCATCAACAACAACAGTTGCATTTCTTCATTGCCGCTTACAGTTAGCAGAAAAAAAAGCTGGCGAAAGTTGAATCTCACAAGCATGGTAGTCTTGTTACGTGATGAAAATACTAAAGTATTAATCAACATCCACATTCATAATGCAACAAAATGTGAATAACATACTTCTCATGACAGTTTACCTGGCAAAATAGTCTCTCTTATTACAGCTGTGGCTGACTAGGGTCAACTGACGTATGAATAAATGCATGACCATTTAGGTGCTGTTCTTTATTTGCTGAGCAATGCTTTGAAAAGGCGATTGCAGATCAATATGTGGCTCGGGGACAAGTTCAGCCCAACCGGACAGGTTCAACCCACAGACCTTTTCTAGTGATTGTCTGTTTGGTCTGTAGTAATTATTTATCGGAAACCAATCAATTTTACGATGTCATCATTACACCCATGTCTGCTTCGGCTTCAAGATTTTTGCAAACTTTAGGACTTTTCCTAATGGATGAAAACTAATAGTTTACCCTGGGATTGTAATGTGGTGGTTTGTATATTTAATATAACTAAAGGATTCCCCGTGGAAATGAATGTGGTTTGGTTTTTTAAATTTTATTATTTAAAAATAAGACTTTCAATGCAAGATCAAATCAGTGTTCAAATTAGAAACAGTCCAAAGGACTGTATTTGCACAACAATATAAGTCCGTAGACTTGATTTTGACTTCAGTGTCATTGTTATATTATGTCATATGGTGTTATTTAGGAGCAAATTGTGGATATTTTGCCTGTGTTTCTAATGGTCAACCTGTCTTTATTGGATGTGTTACATGAAATATACAAGGAAATAGTTTTATAGATCCTAGGCATTAAATTTGAATTTCAGCTGCAGTGGTAATCCAGTTATGGCTCAAAATCACACAAGAGGATTGAAAATACGTGTAAGACGTTGTTAGCAAATCCACTCATCCATCCCTTTGCTATACTGCTTACCCTGCTTCTTGTCGGGAAAAAGCTGCAGCCTATCCAGCTGACTGAGTGAAAAGTGGATGACACCCTGGACTATTGAATGTAAAAAATTAAGTGAATTAACAAAAAAACTTTAAAAAGTTGCTTATCTAAAACGTATGTGTATTCCTTCTCAAAATATACATTATAGATGTTCTCAATTGGGTCACTAACACTTACTAAAACAAGGTAAACATTTAATCAGTACTGCGAACTGCTAAAATCTCAACATGGGAGACGAAAATACATTTTACAGTAACTGCAGTCTAGAATACAGTCTCCGGAGACTGAAATCTCATGTGATAGAACATGAACTAAAAAAAAAAAAAAACAATAGAAAAGCCTGTTACAAGAGCCAACATCCAAGATGATACACTAGAGGAGCCAAAAATCATACAATGGCAGTATGCCCCAGCTGATTATACGCAAGAGGAAAAACCTTGATTGCTTGTCGAGTCAATCACAGTGTACAAATAAAGATAGACGACATCTCACACTCCATTCCTGCTAATGGAAAGGGAATGAAAAAGACAATGCTTGAAGGAAAGTCATGCAAGTAAACCTCAAAAGAGCCATACATTAGTTGCAAGTTGAGGTCTGAAGCCTTTGAGTTGAAATGTGTTAATGAAACGAGGCAGTTGGTGCTGTTAGCCTTTGCAATTGCTATTTCGTACTCACTCCTTGGATGATTTAATATCTTTTAGTGGCCTTTAGACTTTCCATCTACCATGTTCTTGTGAAAATGAAATATACAAAATGTGACAACAGGTCAAACACGTATTCAAAAGTTTAGGATGAAAAAAAATCTATAACAAGTCGACATGTAATGAAATTAGAATCTCATGCAGAAGCTCTGTAATCATCTTATCACTGTTTTTCCTTCAGCTGACAATGGGGAAATTGCATTTAATTGATATTGCACATGTACATCTGTGTGACTCTGAATATAAATGAGGCCGCTTGCACTCTTGTTCTCATGGTAACACAAGCAGGAAGTGATGCGCTTATTGACCTTGGGGCTGTGGAACTTGCACATTCACATGCTTTTGCATTAAGGAACATTCAAGACGGATCTCTATCCCTATGATCACACTATCAGATGCTCCTCTCCAAGTTGCCTTATCATTTCCAATGGTTTCATTCGTACTTGAACCTGCAGCGTGATTAGTGAATGCAGTGAGAAAACAAGTCCATCTGAAAATGAATGGCACCCATTCCATTCACTGCATTTGGTCTATTAGGGGCATTCAGGTGATGCTGTTGCAATGTTTTCATTTTCGCAGGCAATGCGCAACACTGCTGCAAGGGGATAACATTGCCGCTGTGTTTCTACCTGTATTAGCCTGTGGGGGGCGCCCTAGCACTTTGGCCGTCACCATGCGCACTCCTCCCTGGAGCTCCACTTTTCCTCTCAGCCCACCCTTCCCATTTCCAGTTTTCCTTTTGTTCTGTGACTCCACTGCACCTCCTTCTTCCTCCCTTTCGTTCTCACACTAATACTCTCTCATCACTGCCATCTCTCTCTCTCTCTCTCTCTCTCTCTCTCTCTCTCTGAGGCTCTCCCTCTGTCTGTCTCTCTCACACACACACACACACACACACACACACACACTCACACACACACCCACACACCGACACCTACACGCACACTTCAAGTTCATCCCCCTCTCTTTCCACTATTTGACTTGCGGTAGGCACCAATTTTGTCTCCCTCCTCGCTTCCCCATCCCTCATGCTCAGCCTTTGTTATCTGACTGGCACTTTTTCTTCTGGATTGCCATTCGATACCAATCTTTCCACACCCCTACTTGCAGCCACGGTGTCAATGTACACAAACTGTATTTGCAACAAGCCTAGACACACATTCTCTTTTTTTGTTTCCATATGGCATCAAGGCATGATTAGCATAATTATACACACAAGCTATAAGAGTGGTGAGACCTCTTATCTCTATTCTGAACCGCTTTATCCTCAATAGGGTCACAGGGGGTGCTGGAACTAATCCCAGCTGACTTCAGGGCAGAGGTGGGGGACACCCTGAACTGGTGGCCAGCCAATCGCAGGGCATGAAGAGACAGACAACCATTTACCCTTACTCCAAACTCCACACAAGTGGACTGACCTGGATTTGAACCCAGGACCCTAGAACTGTGAGGCCGATGTGCTAACCACTCAATCCGCCGGTCCGCCTGGCTTTTGATGAGGTAATATTTTAAGCATATTTCTAGTAATAAAAAAAACGTAACCTATAAAAACTAGGCGTCCAAATGAATGTCCCATTTTAGGTCAGGTATGATCGGTCGGGGAAAACATGCAAACTCCACAGAGTTAGGGCAAGCCAGGGATCGAACCTTTGACCCCAGAACTTGTTGAATGGGCCGCATGGCTTATATGCATTTCCTTCAAGTGTTTCATTTTGCATTTGATCTGAGTACAGATCATTTTTTTGCTGTGAGGCATGGCAATTCTGGACACATCCATAGCGGCCTTGTCAGAGGTTGATCAGTTATGTTCTGGTGCTTTATCACTTTTTCAAAAGAGAAATTGGATTGAAAGCCAACATCAAATAATGAGTAATTACTGTGCAGCCGTTGCCTGCATTAATTCAGATGGGAGGGAAAAAGTCTCCTTTCACCACTTGCTAGAACCAATTTTTAAATCAGGGTGAAAAGACGGAGCATTTGTCAAGGAGGAAAAGCCTTTTGTGGAATTCAGTGCTTCGCAGTAAGAATTGAAACGGTTTCTTTTTCTGATAAACCTTCCTCATGAATGAAGAGCATGTTGACTGGGCATCAAATCTCATCCCTCTATTTGCTTGCCAAGCACCTCTCTTTTTTACATACCCTCATGTTTCACCTAATGGGACTTCAAATTAAAATTATCATACATTGAAGTCAATAAACAACAGTGCAATAGTGGTAAAATAATGTGTTGAAAAGTGAATGAATGAATTCAATGTGTTTTCAAGTTTTCAAGCACCAGGAGTGGGATACTCTGAATTGGTGGCCAGCCATTGGCAGGCCATAAGGAGACAAAAGACCAGTATTTTTCGCTCATACTCATACTTAAAGGCAATTTTAAGTGTTCTAGCAGCATATGTTTAATTCTTTTTTTTAAGGGGGCGCAACAGAAAATAATTGAGAAGAACTGACTTAAGGCAATTTTGCTACTTTGCATGAACTTTTGGGTAAAATATAAAGATCATGCAAAGTAGAAAAAAGTATATATAATTATTGTGTGTGCATGTTCATGTGTGCTAGGATTGTGCAATATAGAGGGTAACCAAAATAAATTGCAACTTTTGAAATACATATTGGCAGATATGACCAAGTGACAGCATTGCAAGACAGCGACCTTGAGAAAGTTAACACGGTGCTATACTAAGCATGGTCAATTCCGGATGAAATTCACAGTGTCCCAGCTGTGATGTTGCAGCATTGCTCCCATGTGCTGTCAAAGTTGTTGACAATTGAGATGAAGGCCTTGAAAAACGTAGTAAAGGAAACATGAGAAGAAAGTCAAGAATTTCTTTATTCCTCATGACACAAGTGGAACAAAATTTCCTTTCAGGTTCTTTCCAGAAAATAATAATAATATACAACAACAACAACAACAACAACAAACAAACAAAAAAACTTTAATACGGAATGCCTAGATGCAGGTATGATTGCACTAGGCAATACTGAGCATTATTATCTTTGGAAGGCAGAATTGTATTAGATTTCATTAGATAGTGCAGTGTGGGTTGTGAACAGGGAGTGGAGATTCAACCTGTCAGATAAAGCAAAAAAGCGTGAGCTTTCTTCTGTTTGCTTGAAAATGAAGAGGATCTGCAGATCTGCATATGTAATCTTTCCTGTTTCAAATTATTTGCAGGCTCTTGAACAATTGCATGGCTATTTAATCTTGTTTCAACTCTAGCCTTAAAAATGTCATCTCCAGTGCAATGATATTTGATTTAAAAAAAAAAATGTCAGTGTGCCAAGTGTAGGGCTTCATGCTAGAACTCGTAATCAAAGTGACAACATTTGCACTCCAGGGATTACATGAAAGAAGAGCCGCTAACATGGATTGGACAACTTTTATTTCAATAACTCGGCCTGTGGAAACAAAATATAGCCATTCTGCAATTCGAAATGATTTTATGATTAGTACACCTACACAACTCTTGTTTATTCCATTTAAAACATTATTGATTCGTCCTTTGTCAGACATTATTATAAAAAGGAAGTCATGTCAAGTGGTGGTAATTCACGATTGCCCCTCCATATATATTACTTAGACTGGAAATGAGTGATGGCTGCTTGATGGCTCACGGCCATGACCTTGACTTGGAAAATTACCGCTAAGGGGGCACACCAAGGAGATAGGTTGCATGAAGCAGCCATTTCTTAATGACTAAATTATATCATATCACTTTCATAGCTGATGGCTTCATGCCCCTATAACACACAGATAATTAATTTTAAACCACTTCTCCAAGTTCAACAGCAGCCAGCTACATTGCTAATGTCTACATTTCTTTTTCCAGCGTTACATTCGAAAAGGGGAATAGTTTAGCTCGCTACAATCTCGGCTCCATTTACAAGGATCATTTTTAATGTGTAAAATAGTTCATGTAATTGAGAACCAATTAAGCCATTTAGAATGGGATTTTACAACGTAATTGTGTTAATCTAATTGTGTGAAGGCTGTTTCATTCACACTCAGGCTTTTATGCTGCATTTGTTCTTCTACACTTACCCAAATTGTAGTGAGGACAAAGAGTTGTGTACTTCTGTTTCTCTAATACGGCGTTGCTATAAATCCCAGTTGTGATTACATGGTCGTAATCTCAATTTTCCTTTTCTTATCCGTTTTACACAATTATGTAAACTCGTATGCTGGATAAAAAAACGGAGGGATGCGTTTGAACACTTTTTTTAGACACTCTTTTAGCTCATTTTATAAAAACAAACAAACAAACAAAAAACAGTTAAGATGTTATTTTGGGGCCATAATCAGTGTATTTCTGTTTTCATCCATTTTACTTGTAGTAATTTAGTCCCTATTAAATGATAGGGATAGATGTTGTTTGGAAGAGATACAGGAAATTGAGCTCTATTAAAAAAAATACACAATTTTATTATAGGGATGTTTTAAAACTTTGGGCAGTAGGCGTGGAACAACATTAATTGGTTGTCAGCCAGCCAATCACAGGACACAGATGGTGTTTATGAAAAAAAGTAAAGAATATAAGTCAGGTATCAGTCAAAGTGTGATTATATATAATAACTTAAAGGTTATCACTGTATAACAAATTCTTACAATACACATTTACTTTGGATTTCATGTTTTTTTTTCTAGGGTAAATAAACTGGAAAGAAAGACCTGAGCCTCAATAGCTTTTATTTTATGGTTAAATACATTTTTATTGATTGATGTACGTGGCTCCATCACAGAGGGAGAGCTTCTCCAGTAATTGACATTTTTGTTCGGTGGTGCACTATAAGATTCAAATGGAAATTATATGCTTGGCTCAATAACATTTGGGGTAAAAAATGGGTCCACAAGTTCCAACGTTTTTTTTTTTATTTGTCAGTCAATTCATATGATAACCCGATTGTTGGTGAATGTTGACAACAATCAACAATAATCTATCACATGCTTGTATTCATGAAGCATACACTCGACTGGTTTCAATGAAAATGTCACACATGTTTAGAACAGATGGTTAAAGGGTGCTTTAGACACTGCAGCCATGAAGTATGTGCTTTGGCAGCCTTGCCAAAAGGAGGCTCTCATACAAAAATAACATTCATTTAGAACTTGGATGGCCAGCCAGCCAGAGACTAAGAGGCACATTTTTTACTGAACTACTGCAAAGAACACATAATAGTCATACCCAAATGGTCACATAACTATCCCCACCACTTCCTCTAACTCTTACATTCAGGCTTACCTCTGCTCTACCATATTCCCCTTAAATTCTAAAATGTTATAAAGTGATGCACACACTTGGTATCTTGCTTAACAGATGTTCTCTATTCCCTTGACACATTCGTTTTGAAGACTGCTTGTTAATTGTTATATATTTTCCCGTTAGGTGTTTGGAAATTGCCCATTTTCGGGTTTCCAGTGTATTCCCATATGTTTGCTTTTTTGTGAGGTTGCCTGGCAACCAGGTGTTCAAGGTGGCTAATTGGGGTCAAAAGAGGTAACCAACACCCCTAGTGCAGTACTTTAAAAATAATCATAACAAAAAACATAAAGATAAAAAATATGTGCAGTATTCCATGTGTTGATTTTTCATTGTGGCTTTTCCTACAGGAATAAAACAGTTTGGTGATGTCATAAAACTAAAGAACTTCCACTTTTAAACTCTAATGTCAAATTCATATAGCTTGATTGACAGACAAAAATGTGAAATCTCTCATTCTGACACCCTGAATGGTAAATTAGCCACTTGAGGCATTTCCTACATTTTCCTTTAAAAAACATCATGCAGCAAAATCTGTATTTTGTTTTTTTTAATCCTAAAGTCAATGAGAGCTCTTTCTGTGAATTCCAGTCACGTTTCTGTGTTTGCATTTTGCCTTCACAAGCTCTTCTTAATCCTTCTTTGTGCTCGTAATAGGAACAAGAAACCCATTAACAATTAGCGGCCTCTGTTGTGACAAATTTGAATAATGTTGCAAAAGAACACGTTCCTTCCCTGTCCTATCTTTACACACGTATGCTGTGTAAAAAAAAACAAACATTTTTACTGTTATTTAGACAATCCACAAGCTGCTGCTTTTTAAATCAGGGGGCGATTTAGTCTTTTCTGTTTGCTATTTGAGAGGATATGGTTCCATTGTTGTTCTATAACCGCATATTTGCCGAATGATTATTCGAGAAATGAACATAAGACACACAAAAAGAACACCGTGCGCACATGGAAACAAAAAAGTTTCACGTTCATTTCTCTGAAATGACCCTCTTTGAGTTCACCCCATCTGTCACAAAGGGCCCCCAACACGACCCGGTTATAAAATGTTTGACAGCCCTTGCCTTCAGTAAGATTACAGCAGCTACACTGTTGTGTCATTTGTAGCTTGCACTGACAGAAAAAGCCTTCTGGCTAACATTGTTTGAATGGCCCGAGCTCAAAACAAGACTGTGAAAACCAACAGAACTATGTGATCAACACTCGAAAATTCAGTCTATCTTTCTGGACTCCCATTGACAATCTCTTTGAAAGAAATTCACACACTTGTTTCCGTGTGTGTTGTAAAATCAGCATGTGTGCTTTTACACTTCTCTCGTTTAGCTTGTTAACTAAGCTTTCAGTGCCAGACAAAGCTTGAGATAAGAGAACATGCCAAGAATCAACGTCAGGAGCAGCCAAAGTGACTTAGCTTAAAAAAAAAGGGATGAGGTATGTGTGTTCACACTGTGATTGTTGGACAGCGTACGCATGTAGGCTTTTTGCCTCAGGCTGGACTGGAAAATATAGTGAAAAATGTACTCATGCAAAATAAAAAAGAAAAGCAACTTTTGTCCAACAGTGTGCTTGAAAAAAAATTCTTATTCACAGTCTGGCTGAATAGTTTGACAGTTTAAAGAGCAAACAATTGTTAACTATCGGGGTGTGGTATCTTTACGATAAAATTCCAGGGGATTTTTTTAATAAAACTTGCTCAAATCAAGCATACGCCATAGTTTATGAGTTACATTTTAATCATTTCGACTCCTTGATCTTTTTTCACCTCCGCTTCAGGAATATGGTTTGCTTATGAATGCTAAGGAGTTAAACCAAGAACTACGAAAGAGTTTGAGGATGTTTGGTTTGTTGAAAAGTGTCGGTTTTAGAAATGTGAACATTTCAGTCTACCGGTAGCTTTATGTAAATGAACTCAGGTTGTTGAAATGTCAATGAAGGAAGGCACCAACGTGAGTGACTGTACTTCCAATCTTAATACATACCTTTGAATTAGTGCCTATAACTCAGCTATTTATAGCTAGCGACCCAGATCCAATAAACTATGCATACATCTATCTGTTTAACACTAGAAATAATCCAGGCTTTTGCAACATCAGATTGAGCCAGGAATCCACATAATGACATTTCCTGTGTATCTTCACACAAAAGACAAAGGTAAACATCGGGCATCATACTGTTTTGTTTTCCAAGACATACCTTTCCCCAAAAATCAACCTAAAAAAATCCATAGTACGTACAAATGTCGTATGCAGTGATTGAATGTGATGGTTGAAAGAAGGCCGCTCAGGCACCCTCTGTAAGGACATTTCTTTTGGAGAATATAATTTATTTGAAATGAGAGGTATTCTAATTAAACAGGCAACAAATCTTGACACATCCAATGTTCTGAAGCTTTTGATGAAAATGTATTCTAGTCATGTGTGTTTTTTTTTTTTTTTTGTCCCAATTTGTGACCGCTCATAATTTTTGGGGAGATTGACTTGAAACCCAATGAGTAAATTACCAACGGAACAATGTTAAAGCAGAAAATGTTTGAGAATTTAAGCTAATAAACACTTGATTTTTTTTAAAAAACAACATTGCCAGATAGGAAGTGTGTGACCTATAGCTCTCTCTCTGGACAATAACAAGGGCCTTTTGTGCTGCCCAAGTTGAAGAGCGATGGGTAGCCTTTATTCTGGGTCTCATTATCAAATTGGCTCCTTCTTCCTCATCTCTCCCCTGAGTGAGCATGCAGAGACATTCTGTGTTCTCTGTATGATCCCAAATGTCATTGAAAATGAGAAATGATCCTGTGGGTGATGCTGCATCGATCTTATCCTCCTCTTTGGCCACATGCATGCTTGACTAATACTAACACAATTTACTGAGAGTGTTTTTGTTCCCAACCAAGAATCTATGACTCACACAAAATAAGCTGCGCAGAGTCCAGACGGTATCCTAGGAGCTACCTTTTAGATCCTGGCAACACTCATAAGGGGATCAGATTAGCTCCATCTTCTAACTATGGGCTCTATTTTTGTAGTATATGCGCAGAAGAAAATGAAAAAACTTATAAACAGATATTTTATTGCCAGTGCAGTACACTCCCCATGTGTTTTGAAATTTTATAGCTCTCTGCCAAAGTGCCCATACCAGCAAAGCAAGGGTGTGACCTTGGTCCACTGATGCAAATAACTTTGAAGTAATTTAGAAGAAGGTGGTAATAATACTTTCACAAATCCCCCCCCAAATCATTTTAGATATATATATATATATATATATATATATATATATATATATATATATATGTGTATATATATATATATATATATATATATATATATATATATATATATATATATATATATATATATATATATATATATATATATATATATATATATATATATATATATATATATATATATATATATATATATATATATATATATATATATATATATATATATATATATATATATATATATATATATATATATATATATATATATATATATATATATATATATATATATATATATATATATATATATATATATATATATATATATATATATATATATATATATATATATATATATATATATATATATATATATATATATATATATATATATATATATATATATATATATATATATATATATATATATATATATATATATATATATATATATATATATATATATATATATATATATATATATATATATATATATATATATATATATATATATATATATATATATATATATATATATATATATATATATATATATATATATATATATATATATATATATATATATATATATATATATATATATATATATATATATATATATATATATATATATATATATATATATATATATATATATATATATATATATATATATATATATATATATATATATATATATATATATATATATATATATATATATATATATATATATATATATATATATATATATATATATATATATATATATATATATATATATATATATATATATATATATATATATATATATATATATATATATATATATATATATATATATATATATATATATATATATATATATATATATATATATATATATATATATATATATATATATATATATATATATATATATATATATATATATATATATATATATATATATATATATATATATATATATATATATATATATATATATATATATATATATATATATATATATATATATATATATATATATATATATATATATATATATATATATATATATATATATATATATATATATATATATATATATATATATATATATATATATATATATATATATATATATATATATATACTCATAGCAGCGGAGTGTAATCATCTCAACAAGAAGACATACAAATAGGTCTTCAAAGGGACAGCAACAACAAGTTCATTGCAACCCTTGTAGGCCCTTGAAACAAATTGATTCGTCTTGATAATATATTGGTTTTCTCATAGTTCTTCTTTACTATGGAACGTACAATTTGATCCTAGGGGACACACTTTAGCTTTCTGCATCTATTTTCTATCTTCGACTGTTATTGATAATCATTTTGAAAAATGCCTTAACCCTATACAGGACCTCCGTTTGACTTACAGGCTGCCATTAACAGTGCTAAATAGCTAGTAGATATAGGTTGGCAATGAATGATTGATCCAATGTTAAGCATTCAACCCGAGTTTTTCCTAGTATGAATAAATACATTCATTGCTCTCAATTGCAAGTAATGAGCTAAATCAACCAAAGTGTGTGATCTTGGAGGCCATAACCACAGTGTATTTCTGTTTTTATCAATTTAATCTGTGGTAAGGATGAAATTCAACACCCAACAAACGCAATTTCATGACATACAACACAGAGGAAGCTTGCTTCAACGTAACTGCACAGTCTAGTATACAAATGCAACTGGAGTGGTTCAAACTGTTGCTTCCAATTCTCAGCTCATAGATCGAATAACATAAGAGGGGGACTCAGGAGACACACATATCAGCATGATTTATGGTTGACCATAACAAATCAACAAGTTTAACTTTAATTGTTTTCTTTGCGATGAGAGGTAGGCTAGTTAATGCAAAGTGGTGATTGATGGCACAGGGCACTGCGTCTGGCTCGGCACTTTGTCTTTCGCAGTGCCGCCCAGGAATTGAACCAGTTGATTGAACCAATTAATTTCAAGATTCCCCCACCCCCTTTTTTTTAAAGATATATCTTGTGACGCTCATTTGTACCTTACTCCTTTCTCTTTGTTCCTCCTATTTTGGATGAATACAGTTGCCCGTATTTCTAATTACAGGTCATTTCATTGTTTGTGCAGGTTCTCATCTTAGATTGACATTTCATATGGTTTAATACAGTTGAGCTGTGTTCAAGGTACATTAGTCCGCTAAGTAATTGAGACAACCATTTAATTAAATGCTTTGCTGATGATGCCTTGCTTGGAATTGCGACCGTTAACCATTAATCAGCAGTGCACACCTAATTTACGGGGACAACAGCGAAGGAATGGGCCAGCACGGGAGAGGAAATGGTCATGTTGTTACATTAAATCACCATTAGTAATTAGTGAAGCTTGTGGCACCAGTAGCACTGAGGGTATTTGTGATGACACTAAATCACTGGTTAAAAAAAACATCTACAGTGGTCATCATGGCTGACGGATCAGAGCACGGCGCAGTGATCATGCCCCTATGATCATTGCAGCCAAACTGCGGTGCCGCTGGGTGCTTCATTCAGCGCACACCTTATGCCAGCAACTTGATATGCGCCAGAGAAGCTCTATTTGCTTTTTGTATTTGTTCCAGGCGACTGGCAAGTGATGTGTTAGTGTGTTGATGATTTATTTTTCCTGATTCCCCAATCAACGAACAAGAAAAAAATGGGAAAGCTGTTTGACTTTGGATTAAACATAGCAGGAAAGTATTCCTTCCTCAGTTAGTTCTTGAAAAGAAAGCCCAAATAAAGTTATGTAATATCTGACAAGCAACTTGAAAGTAGGGAAGGGATTTTATACTTCTGTAATTTGTAACACGGACTGGATCAACTAATTGGTAAGTAAGCAGTAGATTAATACAATGCTCCCCAATAATTACTGATTTAATAGATCCGTTTAAGAAATGTCATGTTAAATCCAAATAGAAACACATTGGAATAATAATCTTAACCCATTTTGCACATAAATGTACATACCTTATTCTTATAACACCAGGTAGAGAATTTACTTAGTTTGCTGGAATTAAAAAAAATACATAGTGCAATTATATAATTTTCAGCAGCATCACAGCTCATAATATTGTAGGAGACAAACTGGTTAAGAATTATAATTTTTGATCATTCAATGAAGGAAGTAAGAATCGATTACGTATTTGTTTGCATCCAGCAATGGCGCTGTTTTGATGAATATAAAATTGGGCTGAAGACCTTGCTTTTCTTTGAATTAACACAGAAAAATCCAAATCACTTTCACACTTAACTAACAACTTGGATGCAAATTAAATAACAATAACAATTTGCTAGTTAACGGCTCATTATTTTAATAGTCTATGAGGTAGATTCAGCCTAACGCCCACTCTTAATTTTAACATTGGAAGTTTGGCGGGATATCTATGATAACAAAGACTGCTCATACCCCCTGAATGAATTTGCAAAATGAACTTTGTCTTACTACAATTGCTGCATGGTGAATTCCAACAACAATAAATCCAGCGTAGTTGTAATTCCGTCGTAAAGCGTTTTTGCCAGTATCAATCAAATTTATTACAAATTAGAGGGCTGCTGCGAATGTTTATGACACTCTTCTATCTTCAAGACAACAACCCAATTATATTGTAAATTTCATTAAGTGTACGTAATGATGAGAGGTCAATGTTCTTTAACTATAATTTCATCAAACTCACAATAACTAAAATCAATGGGGCTGAGATGATCAACAATTAGTGTAAATAATTTCGAGAACAATTTTCCTTTTCACTTTTACCTCTAATGTTTACTATTCCCACGACCCTGATAAGAATGATTGATGTTTTGAAAATGAATACACCACAAGTGATAGGTCGCTTCCAAAATCTGGTTAGATTAACCGTTCAAACATAATGTCACAATAATGGGAAGCAATCCCCCTTTATTTCAGTCTGCAATAGAATTAAAGGCATCAACCATTCTTTTTTTTTTCTCATAATTACATTTTTTTACAAACTTTTTTCAAAGGCTGGTTGATTTTATTTCCTGGCACAAGATGCAAATAAACCATTATTTATATTCAAATGAATAATGTATTCATTATTTTTTGCTCCAATGAACACCACAGGTGGCTTTTCTCATTTGATCATTCATCTCTTTTTGACATTTCCTCTTGCGTTCAGGAGTCACGGAAGCTTCTTACTTTGTGAGCATTTAATGATGTATGCAAAGTGAAAAAAGAAAACAATGAAAAAGAAGAGCTTTGGACCTCTTTGATCATTGGCACTGAAATCGGGAAGGAATGAATGAACAAGAGTTTCCTCCATTCTTTAGAGAGAATAATATTTAACCCCAGGTTGTAAAATATTCATAGATAAAATCATTACTGCAGTGGAAGGAAATTCAACCCCCCACCAAAGCCCCCCTTTTACTCAACAAACTCTTTCATTGATCGAATGATAATTACCTCAGTCACATCATAAAGCACCTAGAACAGATTGGTGGTTCAAATTATCGATAAGCCCAGGGCTTCCTTTCATCATTGTATTGCTGCTATGCATTTCTTCATGAGAAGTGCCTTCTGTGTTTTTTTTTTTTTTTTTAGATTTGTCTAAGTGAAAATCGTTGATTAACTCTTTCAGGCATCATTTTTAACCATTAAGGGATACTCGTTAAATCCTCGCCTGCCATTAACGTCGCTAGACGTCCAATTTTTTTCTGACAGTCAAATGGAATGGTCTGTTACCATCAGTGACTTGCACACTAGTAGTTAAACACTATAAAAATAACTTTAGAGTGTCACAGTGACCGGTGTGTATGTGTTTTTATTTTAAAATTAACAAGTTCATTTCGATTGACATTGTATTAAATGTATTTAAAATTTAAATAATAATTGAACGGCGACTGAGTGGTTGGCATATATATCTCACAGTTTTAGGATTAAGGATTCAATCCCCAGTGGGTTCCCACATTCCTGTGTGGAGTTTACATGTTCTCCCCATGCATGCATGGGTTTTCTCCGGGCACTCTGGTTTCCTCCCCACATTCTAAAAACATGTTTGGCTGATTGCCCATTCTAAATTTCCCCTAGGTGTCACCCGGCTGGTACCCATAATCAACTAGGATAGCCTCCAGCACAACCTCCATGACGCTTGTGAGGAAAATGAATGACAGTTCCAAAGACAAGCCACTTGCTCTATAAAGGTTTTGAAGTTATTAAGCGTTACCTTTTGACGATCAGATATCATCTCTAGTGACGAGCCACCTGCTAAAGATTGCTTGATACTTTTATCCACAGTCTAGAGAGTCACATCTAAAACAATCCTGAATTCCAAATTGTTTTTGAATTGACCTTCCTTTTGCAAGCAACACTATAGGCAAGCCCTGGCAGGCACCAGCTGTGTCTGATGCTTCATTACACCCCTTCCTTGAGGCCTGTCAGTGCATGACCCCAAAACCTCTGGCCACTGGATGCTCATATGTCCGCGAGCAAAGTCCTGAACTAAAGTCCCAACAATGGCTCTGACCTCCACTCTGGCCAAGTGACATTTTTTTGGCCGAAAAACATGTCTTTAGTGTCATTTCAAAGACGAATAAAAGAGTACCTGGCTTTATTTGACAAGCTTTAATAGTTTATATTACATCTTGCAAACCTGTAAAAAGTCGCACTCTTGTTGTTTCCACTAAAAAGGGAACACGACAACAACAGGCAGGAAATGTTGTGCTTTGTGCATCTTAGTGCTTGTCAGACAAGTCATGGCTTCCCTCTTGACACCTTTGTTTTCAAACGGCATGGAAATAGATCAGAGTTTGAACCAAAAATGTCTAGATCGCCTTCAGAGTTTAAAACATATGAATAATTTGGGTTTTTTCTGCATTCTTAGACTTAGTCATTAAAAATAGTTGACCTGTAATTAACAGGAAAATGAGTGTCTCTTAAAATTATAATTATTTTTACTTCTAATTATTGAAATATTGTCATACCTAGATAGAGCAAGCCTCTTAGGGCCCTTTGTGAAAAAAGTTTAGAATGGACTGTAAAGTCACTATAGCCATCTGTGCTTAGGCAAAGTGATACTGGGCAAGTGTTCAACATTGCCAGGTGCAAGGCAGATGACACAGAGGCAGCATCCATGCACTGTTTGTCACTGTAAATAACAATTGTTTCTTCAATATTAAAATTGAACCGGGTGGGTGTGTAAGCCAGCCTTTTTCACTCCCCTTAATTTAGGTGTGATTAGAAAGAAAGGTCAGTTATAGAAACAGATGGCTTGTCCTAAGGATGGAAGTAACAAGTGGGTGATTGCATGCACGCTTTAGGATATTTGGTAGACACAGTAAACATCTGGATGATTCTGCTTTATTTATACATTTTACCAGTTGTCTAAAGATACGAGTATAGTTCAAACTCTTGTATGCTTATTTAGAATTTCAATTAGTACAATGATAAAATTGATGTTTCCTGACAAATATGCATTTGTGCTCATGATAGTCATTTTGTTGCCCCAAAATCATCACAAAGTGATACAAAATCAATAGGAAATGACCTAAAATCCATGGAAATGTATAAACCACCATGTAAAGCATTCTCACTTAATTTCTCTTTTTTTTCCAATGACACCTTCCACTTTTCACATACTTACATACATATTTAGAGTGATTACTAAATCCTCTGAGACACATTTGCAGAACATGGCAGCATATCTTACTTGTAAATTGATGTTCAAAGTGAGCTCTCATCGGATGTATAACAGGCTTCTGTTTGTTTAAATCATACAGATCATGATTTAAAAGAAGTTCATTTACCGCAATTCCGCAAAACTGTCGAAGAAGGGTTGACACGGTTGACAGTTTATTCAGAGATGTTGTTTTCTTTAATCATCTGCTGCGGAGGGAGTCTGCTCTAGTTTTTGAGATGCAGCAAATGTAAACCCAACAGAGAGTGCAACTGTGAGAAGAAAGCTGATATCCCTGTGCTTAGGGACAAGACAATTAAAGCAAAATAAAGTCTGCTAAAGTTAAAACAGCCAAGAGAAGCTCCCAGGAGTCACATAAGGAGCTGTTGTTAGCAGTAAGGTGGGTAGAAATAGCAAAACACAACGCTGTCGCACTTCCTCTCCCAGTGGAGCTCAGCGAAAAGGAGGCAAGTCATGGATGCCATAGCACACCACCTTAAGTTTATAGAGTTTGCTGTCGCAGCAATTTTCAAATTCTGGCTAATCATGTTCTTGTAAAAACACGCAAGCACACTGCCGAGATACGGAAAGTTCCGAACAACTGCAGCATAGACATGGCAACAATGTAGTATATATTTTCAAATCTCCCAGAAATTTCAACATTAGTACTTTGCGATTGGCTGACAACCAACCAAGTTATATTCTGCCTACTGCCCTTTGATAGGCTCCAGCACCCTTGTGACCCTAGTGAGGATGAGCAGAATAAAATACGGATGAAGGATTTTCCAAATTAAGCCAAAGATTAATGAGATTTCAGCAATTTAGTACTACATTCATGGAGAAACTGACCAAGAAATTTCCCGAATACGGGATGAAATAAAGTTCTAACCTTACCTAACCTAATATAAGAAATATAAATACTGTCCATTTAAAGCACACATGTTTATTTATTCTATTTTCCACTGAAAAGAAAAAAAAAATGCATGCTCCATATTCTGCACTAGCTATATATATGCATTGAGTAGCTCAAGTAAAAAATACAAATGGGTGTACTTTTGACTCCAACATCTGACCCTACTGTACATGTACAGAAGATACTCTCTACAAACTGTATTTCCCCGGGGGAATATGTGAGCGTGTTGCGCAAGGCTGAGAGCTGACTTCCATGGTTCAATGGGCCATTTGAAGGGGACGAGAGTGCACAGTAAAGATTTTCCCTCAGTGTTCTCATCATGTCACCTCATAAACTCACTGCTACCAGATATATTGTGAAATGGACATAAATGTCACGTAGAAAGACAGTCTCACAGTGTTTAAATCCCTGACGCAATATTTTTGGGACAAAAGTGGTAAATGCATTTTAATATATCCGTCTATAGCCTACAATTGGGAAGGACACTGCAAAAGCTTGAAGTTTAAATATTTTACTACATGCTAAACCTGACAAATTCCTTGTTAAAGCGTAAAGCATGTCTTGATGATTACTCTATAAATCCATGACCTTCTTGCTCTTTTTTTGACTGAGTTGTGCATGAATGGCATATGTGTGTCTCATTATTCTGCTAACACTTTAAAGGAGACAGATGCATCTGGCTTAGTGGCTAAGTATATTCCTTTTCCACTTTTATTTTATAGAGGTCTTGATTTATTAGGCTCCATTTCAATTAAAACCTCATCAGGTTTCTTGTCTAAAACATTTAATACCTGTAAAGTTAAATGCCTACATTTGGAAATGTCTCAAAAATGTGATGTCAGACTCTACAATGTATGCCTATTTTTTGGTGGTGTTTTTTTAAGGTTTAGGAAAAATTTAATGATATTCATGCAGAAATAGAAGTTTTTGAGAAGGAAAGAAGTACAACAAACACGTTTGTGGACTTATTAAATACTCACTGTCAAGTTATTTAGATTTTTGCTGCAGCAGTTTGGCTATGCCCTGAATTTGAAACAAGCACATTTAATTATTAAAAACACATGAAGATTTGTGAGCTTATTTAATCACATTTCAAATGAAAAATGAAAAAAATGGCCCCCCAGTGGTTAATTTTGTTGTGATATTACCAAAATGCCCTTGTAAAATTGAGCAGACTTCAAGTTCACAGGCCTTAATTCATCTACATTTTCATCATATCCATGGAAAATGTCCAAATTTTGAAACTATCTCCATTCTGACACTAAATCACAAGCTCTTTCCAGTATCCCAACTGGAAGACAGCTGGTAAAGTGCATATTTCTCCAGTTATACTGAAAGCCCCGGAAAGCTTAATTAAAGCAGGAATGAAATTCCAGGTCCAGTGGCTATAAAAAAGACATCCTAAGATAATATGTGGCCCTCTCTCTCACAAAGAAAGTAATTTGGACCAGCACTATGTTGGCCCTCAACTCTTTGAGTCTGATATGACCTTCTGGGTTCTTAAACCAGAGGAGCGGCTGCTGTCCATGATTCATTTAACACCTTGTGCGCCTATAGGTGCACTCCAGGCACAAGCAGTGCTGATTAAACACTTTGTGAGCGAATTCCTATTTAAAGGCATACGCTACAAGAAAATTAATGATAACCGACCGAGGAGCAGAACACAGTTACCAGCCAGCGGTGATGGGCAATTTATGAGATTCTGCCCATTTTACAATTCAGTCTATAATCATCACAATGTTACTCCAGTATACGGCATAAACTATTAGGCATTTCTGAGTGTGTGGAATTACAAGTAGCACAAGTAGGCAGGTCGCAAAACGATATAAATGTCATTAGAGTGCACTGAAGCAAGACATGGAGCAAAGGCAAGCAAAGATTGTTGTGCTTATGACCGCAAGAGTCAAATGAAAGGGTTAGAAAACAAAGTCTACTTCAGTTCATTTGGGTCCAATGTGCACTGCGCTGGGGGATTTCTTCTGCAAGGTTTCAGTGCCAAACTCAATGGAAATTTGCTTCTCTTCAATCAGCAATGTAATAATCATAATAACGGCTTGAATATTTCAGTGTGGAGTTTGCGAGTGTTTCTTCTCCAAGTGTTTGTTTTCTGCAGGTATGCCTATTTCCTCCCACATTCTCAGAATATGCATGTTAACCGCCCAGAGGTATGGAAATGATTTCAAAGGGTTGTGTGGCTAAATTCACACTGCATGCTCCAAGTGACACAATTGAGATTTTTTTTAAGTAAAACAAAGGGTAATAGATGTGCGTCATTTCAGCGTAAATAGAAAACACCCACATTTTGAATATATTTTAATAACAACAAGCCTTCTATGAAATGTAGATATGATACGTATAAGATATGAGACATTGTGAATGTCTTTCAGCAACTGTGCCAGTGAGGAGTTCACCCTTGTGGAATTTATTAACATATAGTTTTAGCATCTTTGCACAATTCATATGTCATATACAGATATGTGACACTTTACACTCCATAAAAGAGAGTCAAAAGATGGGATGTAGCCATTCACTTATTATCATTTCCTTTTTTTTTTACCCCATTTACCTTTTTTATGGCGCTCATAAACTCTCTCTATTGAATCAATCATAATTCAATCATCTTGCTTTTTCTAAAGCCAAGACCTTCATTTCACCTGCATGTAAGACTGCAGTAGACCTTCATGTCTTGGTTCTGGCACTGCAACAGCCGGCAGCTTTTTGATGGAAGAAATCCATCAAGAGGAGTTCAAAGGTCGCACATGGGCTCTGTGCTTCAAAATCGCACTCTCACACATCTAACAGCATGCCCTCCATCTCTGAGAGACCTTCCCCACACATCAATCTGCATCTGGGTGGCTGACGCTTCTGTTTACTGTTTGCTGAACCGCACAAAATCGGAGTTGCTGGTCCTCAGTTGTAGACAGCGGGTTTCTTAGGGATAGTATAGCTGATGCATTTATTTTCTTATACAATAGGCTGCATGGTTGAAACCTACAACAACAAAATGGATTGGCTACATTGAAACATTGCAATAATCTGCAATCATCTGCTATTCCTTCCACTTTACTTGACATTGACATATAGTGTTTTGTATTAGGTAATAGGATTTTAATTAGTCAGTCATGTTTTCAACTGTTTTCAATAGTACTAATTTTAGATAAGAGGGTAGGTGTGTTATGTTATATGCAATATAAGTAATCCTTCTCAGAACAACCTGTGAAAGATCCATCAAAAGCAGCTGGCTTTAAACTGAATCTAGGTTGACATATCAAAAGCCAAAGGAAACCTAATTTTGGTGTCTACACAATGAGATAAAAATTCTCTGGCCCATATAAAAAATCTTATAAAATCATCCTGTCAACTTTAATCTACAGTTAGCTCAAAACACATGTCACAATATTCCAAAAGCCTGTATCCTTAATTTCCCTTTAATATGAACATGCTTGTAATTAAATTAGGTAGAACACATTTTCTTTCAATGAAGTTAATAAGAAAGGTATTTTGCTTTAGAATTGCTGAATCCACCAAAAATGTGTGTCCATTATTTGAATTTTGAGTTCCATTTTGATTTAGCTCAATGGTAGTAAGTACTTAATCAGATGTCTAAACAACATGTCTTGGCAAAGCTATCTGAAGTCCACTGATGAGTAGTCACCTGAAAACATTAGAGCTTAAACAGGTTTGTCCAGCAATTTGGATTCAGCAAGTTCCAGTGACTACTCTGGCATGAAAACCAATGAGCAAAGTATCACAACTTTTATTTCCGTTTAATAGTTAAAGTGAGACTGATTTGATTTAATCACTGTTGGCCTGAATTCTGATTTGGGGGCAGTTTGTAGTACATGGCACATTCCAGAAAATGTGACCAATAACTGATTTAAATTGTCATGTGTGTTGCCATATATGACAAGTGTTCATATATTTCTACATGTTTTTATACTAAAAGAAATGAGCTTGGACCATATTGTCCAGGTCACTCACACCTGGGACCTTAACATGTCCACATGGATGTCAATAGATGACCTTCCAAGGTATAAAGGTATTAGTGACTATAAAGACTTCTACTTGGGAAGAAATTAAACTGCCTGAATGAGACGAGATTGCCCTTCACTCATGGAATCCTGCTGCCTCAACATTTCCACCTCACCAATAGCCTTGTAGACATTTTTCACAGTGTGTAATTGGAGAAGGAAGATCAGTATCATTGTGGAAGTTTTGCAACTACCTTTGTAGCAGGATGACAGGAAGTTTATAAATGCTGCCCTGGATTGCTGTCAGTTGATGTCGATTTAATAGGGTTTCCTTTCTTTAGTTGCAAAAGTAACAATTGATTGGTAATACGTATTTTTTTCTTAAATCAAAGTAAAAATGAATTGCACCATGTACATGTAAAACAACACTGCCTTTATCTTTGACTCGAGAAAAAAAAGTACAGCTTTATTTTTGACACATAATAATATGTTTTATTATTTTCTTCCATTCATGGTTGTATTGATTTTTTTTTCCCAGAACCTTGTATTGATGACTTCTGCAGTGTGCACCAAACACCCCCTATTGGGATTTAGTGTCTGAACTAGGTAAGCCCATCCACATATAAAAGGATGTCTCTGCATTTGTAACACTGCTGACATGATCCCAAATATATTTTTATTTTATTTTTATTCTATTCTGTTGCTCAATCATAAAAGCACAAATCACTTAAACTACGGAACAATCACACACACATTTATATATATATATATATATATATATATATATATATATATATATATATATATATATATATATATATATATATATATATATATATATATAGATAGATAGATAGATAGATAGATAGATATAGATATAGATATATATGTATATATGTATATATATATATGTATATATATATATATATATATATATATATATATATATATATATATATATATATATATATATATATATATATATATATATATATATATATATATATATATATATATATATATATATATATAGATAGATAGATAGATAGATAGATAGATAGATAGATAGATATAGATATATATGTATATATGTATATATATATATGTATATATATATATATATATATATATATATATATATATATATATATATATATATATATATATATTTTTTTCTTTAATAATAGTTGGTGCTATATTAATAATTGATGGCATAGAGAGATTGGATTTTACATATGTGCCTTAAAGTTGTGAGGTTCTAAGCTTAAATCTTTAAATCTCAACTCAGGCCTTCTTATATGGAGGTTGCATGTTTTTTCCAGTGTTTATATTGATTTTCCACAGGCACTGTTTTTCCCTCCTACATAAAAAAAACATGCATATTAGCTTTATTGTTCATTCTAAAATTGTGGATGTGGCATAGATTGTTATTTGTTTATATAAGAGCAAAATTGGCTGGAAACCAGTCTAAAGTGAGTACAAGCACCAAGGAAAAATTGTAAGTGACACACTTAACAACTGATGCAATTTTAGTCATCTTCGTCTTTGTTTTTTTCTATAGGTGCTAGAGTAAGAAAAACACTTTCCTATCATTTGGAATTGTTGAGTCAAGGGGGGGACCATTTTCAGATACTAAATGTCACAATGAAATAAAACCAAACATCCAAGTTTGCTTTTAACACAGCATCCATCTTTTTTCCTCGATTTGTTTTCAAACTGATACATGCGAAAGATAATCAGTAAAACACACAGTCAGACATTGATTAGACGGAAT
The DNA here is from genome assembly GCF_051989575.1 of Stigmatopora nigra. Lineage (NCBI taxonomy): Eukaryota > Metazoa > Chordata > Actinopteri > Syngnathiformes > Syngnathidae > Stigmatopora > Stigmatopora nigra. Next base: position 9,192,124 of record NC_135521.1, read on the forward strand.
GACAAGTAGAAATGTTGCAGAGTAAGCCAAAAAGACATTCTGAAGTGAGAGCTTCAGCTACTTGTTAATTGACTGTATTGACCCAAACTGGCCAGAAACATGTGTCTAGTTTTTTGCAGTTCTAAAATGAGAATGCATTGCTGTAGAGTCCCTATTATTCAATTAGACGTTTTGAAAATAAATTGCATTTTTCATAGCGTTGTGGATTTTCGAACAAATTACCAGCATTCAATGACAATCAATATATAATTTTAGGTGTTGTTATTTTTATTTGGCTTAAATTCCCATGGAAATGCTTGATTTTACTAAAAGTACAACATTTTAACCAACATTCTCCTTTTGTGTGTTAACTTTCTGTTGCAGGACACTGTGTCTCCAGTCCTGCCAACAACAGGCTAAGTGTTGTCTGAACTAGCCATCAAATTGAGTGACAAGGTGAGGCCAAACATTGTAGCCTTGAGGCCCCAACACTCAATTCTTGTATTGCCTTTATGTGACACCTGGCATATTACAGCTAAAAGTGCTTCAAAAGATTTGTTTAATGCAATTTTAGAGATGTTAACACAGGCAAAATGCGTATTTATTCATCACTAAACGTAACGTCACTTTAACTCTAATAAAAGTTGGTTCCTTAGCTCAAACTGGTTCAGAGTAATTAAAAGTAAGCAATGTTAGCTTTACTTTTTAATGTCAAATGCACTTGGCAACCATCTTACATTTTACAGTAATGAAAAATATGGATATAAATATGATATAAGATGTAAACAAGTAAAGGTCAAATGTAATTTATTAATCCTGAAGGGGAAACTAACAAAAATTGGCAACTGTCTAATTACACACTCACTTCAGGCCAACAAAGCTTCTAACAATAATAATAGTAATAATAATAGATCAATACATTTGGCATATGTACCGACTATAACCTTTTAACAAGAGATGGTCATCTAAAAAATAATAATTTGGTTGCTTTACCTTGACTCACAAGTCCCACCCATAGATGATATATAACTGTTGGTAGAAACTGTATTTTAATTAATGTATAGCAGTATACACTGCAGATATTTCATTTAACATGGCATTGCATTGTTTAGTTTCCAATTACGGAATTAATTACTTCTTACCTTGTATTAAGATTGTTAACCTCGAGGATGCAATGTTATTTATTTTCTAATGTGCCTCAATTTGAAAACACCAGTGTGCGCTGTTTTATCGATTCCTCTCACCATGGCAACCGGAACCTTCTCTGCTCCAGGGAAACTAAAAATTCAACTGGTAAAAAATGAAAAATTAGTTGGACTTCAGATATACTTAAGTACTGAAAAATACTACTGATTACCACACTTTTCATCACTGTAATTAAAATGGATGTCGAGAGAGATAGAGGGAGAAAAACAAATGGCCAGAGAGATAGAAAGTGAAACACAAATTACTGAATGCCTATAAAGCTATATAAATTGACACCACATTTCCATAATGTGGCTTAATTTTCACATTGAAGAAATAAGTACGTAATACTTGATTGAAATGTGGCAACATAGTAAATGTATAAAACAGTCCAAACTTGATAGATATTAGAATTATTCTTTCACTACAGTGCGGCAGTGTTATTTTTTCACTATTAAACTTTTGTCATTCTATTTCAGTTTAAATTTTTTTTTAATGTATTTGAGGATGAACTTGTATCATTTGCAAGAGACAGAGCTGTTTGGCCTATTTGTAATGCAGAAAGTGCCTCATTATTGATTAGTCAATTACAACTCTTAAGATTCAGTACCAGTGTTTTATTTATTTCTTTATTTAATCAAAGAAGATGTTTGCTCCTTGTGCTTTTATACTGTGATCTGAACTTTATCACAGAGGAGAACAATGCTTTGTCTAACACGAAAATGGACTGCATCGGTCACTATGTCCAGATATAAGTGTACTGTGACAAATCTTCACACCTCAGGCAAAGTTGCCTGAGGGAAGGTGGCCTCAGTGGGGATGTGCACACATAATTATTCCTGTCTGCTTTATGTCACATTTCAAGCTGGAAGCACTTCCAAGGCACAGCTGCTGATTTGTTGCAACCTGTGTACAATTCTTGTGAGGTGTTTACAAAAATTGATGTCGAATACAATCCTGTCATTGCTTTGTTCTGCTCTAATTAGTATGTGATTGTCAAGTTATTAATAATCAAAGGAGTTTCCTAATCATTTTGGGATTATTTTGAAAGGGATGTTAATTATACCATATTTCCATTATAATAGTCAGATCAGAAATGAATAAAATGCCTAAATGATGGCTTAGCTGCTACATTTCGTTAAAAAAAATGCTTTTTTAGTCTAAGAAAGTCAGTTTTTTCTCCAAAAAAATACACATTAAAGATATAACATACATGTTACTTTTCCACAAAGAATTTCAAGCGCAAGCTATTCTTCATAGTTCACAGATATCACACATAAATCGGCATCTTTTCTTTGCATTGCATTATTGATAAATAGTAGTCTCAACAACATGGGTATTAACCTCAGCTTTATAAACTATGCAGAGTTAGACATCTTTTCTGTAAGGAAAGAAACGAGACTGCCAACTATAAATTGCGAGGGTGTGTGTTTCCTCAGGACGCGTTAATGGTCTGTCTGCACTAGCATGGTGCGCGCACATATTGTCTTGGCTTTGAAGGTAGCCTGTCGTGCATGTTTGATCACAAGCTAAAACAGACACTCAGAAAATCCCATCGTCTTGGCAACAACACACACATATTCCTCGATCAGCCTATTTCTTTCTGCCTCATGGAAATGTAATGCTTTTGCCATTCACCTACTTGCATGAAATATTTAATAATGATCCAACATACTTCCTTAGAGGAGAAAGAGGAGAGCTTCAACTACTTGGAAAGATTCCAAAGATTCTGAGGAGTTTCCTCCCATCAGCTGTAGAATTAAGGCAAAACTGAAGAAGCAGGTTGTCCTGGTAACTAGAGGAGCTATTCTTGAATACCACATTCTATTTGAAGCACCCACGCTTGAAAAATAAAATGTCACAGGGGCAGAAATTGTGGAAGGATTTTTTATAACATCATACAATTAAGGGGTTATGGTTAGTGCGAGAAAAAAAAAGTTACGAAAAGACCACTAACTTTTAAAGAGTGCAGAAGGACTGTATAAAACACTATTGCATTTATCATTAGTGACAATGAGTATGTTTACATAGACATAATTTCTTAGACTGAATTAGCCTTCAAATAAAAAAATATTAAAAAAACTTTAGACAAACTACATCAAAAATCCCCGAAACATAAATACACAGTTTTCTCACAATTACCTATTTTTAGGTTTACTGTAACATAAATTGAAATGTGAGCAGTAATTAAATAATAACTGTAATGGTATATATACAAATTGTGATTATAATAATTCTGTCAGAACTTAATCTAAGTCCATTCCAAAATAGGTTAATAAATAATCACATGCATTATATTTAAACTGCAAAAGTAGAGCAAGCTTAACTTGCGCTGAAAATACAAACATTAAACTTTGATTTTGCTCATTTGATAGCTGATAGTGAACTAAATTTTAAGTAGACCACCAATATTTTCTTCTGAATTGTTGAAGAAAAGAAAATTATAGGATTTAAAAATGTGCTGAATGTCAATGCAGTGCAGCAGGCCTAAAATAGCTCTTTGGAACATTTCTCAGAAGCTGTGCTGCATCCTGAATCTGTTGTTTGCGCTCAGTCGCTGAACCATTCAGACATGTAAATAGTTGCAGTGTTTTTGGCAGAGGCAAATGGAGGAACGGATCATTTCTGTTTTTCTGTTTCTAGGGAGCAACATCCTAAATTTAGAAACTTCTCCTTGTTATAGAATCTGGAATTATATAGCTTTTAATGTGCTGATTCAAATTCACATCAACATTTTGCAGCCCACTGACAAATGCACTATAAAAAGGGGACAATGGGCTAAATATAGTTATTATCCAGCCATTTTTAAATGCCAACCTCAAAAAAGTACTTGTAGCAAGTGTAGTACAGCAAAATAAAACCTGGGAGACATTGCAAGAACACACTAAATCGCAGTCAGCTTTACAAGAAAACCTCTTTTTTTCATTGCAATAATACCCAATAGTTTGCATGCTTTAAATAAAATCTATTTTTCTCGGCCAATGTGCCGCTGCTCAGTAAAGCGAGATGAACGGCCGAGTGTAATGTAATGTTGCCTGACGGACAGCAGTAATGGATAATAAATCCCTGGTTCAGGTATTGTTTGATCATAAATCACACTCAGACTGTGAGCCAAAGTCGAATCTATCAGGTTTCAGTGCAACAGTAAGCAGACAGCAAGAGAAGTGTGAATAAATCCTGGATTGCTTCATGGTTTGTCTTATAAACTGTCTATTTACAGGAGAATAGTAGAAGTAAAAAAATCAAATAAAATACATTTTTTTAGGACCCTCATTTGACCCACAAGCTGCCATTCAAAGTGCAAAAGGTCAAATCTATTTTGACTGTGAGTGGCTGCCATTCGCTCCCCATCAAATGGATTGGACAGCTAGGAATTAAATATGAACACCTTAAATGTAATATTGTCAATAGCAGGTAAATGAAGTTCGAGTTAAACTCATTTTGCAGAACAAATATAATTAATATGTATGTATTTACCTATTTTTTGCTATTCTTTTAGGGAAATAAAAACTAAAAGACACTTAGGAAAAGGTGTGTCTGATTTATGTGTCATCTGGGGTGTGGCACCAATGCAAGTTCAAGGGAAACTGAATGGAAAGATTGCTAATATGCGATGCGGCTTGTTTATGGACTGCAAGGTCATTGTGAAGACTAAAAGAATCCCCTGTGACAAATTTGTTTTCAAAACGTTTCACTTTGCTTCTCTGTCATGACTGAGAAATACTGTGCAATTGTGCTGACTTCAGGAGAACGCTTTGATCAAGGCCTGATGTATTACTCTGTCCTGCTTCCTAGAATTCAAATGTGTCTAACTCCTGTTTCGGGGGGAAAAAAAGGGAAAGTGGTCCTTTGGCAGCCCTGCTAAAGTGCTTCTTTTGTTTGCCACATGGGAATAAAGCAAGCATGTCATTACCTCCCAAGTAAAGAATGAGGGTTTTATCTTAGGTTTGATTCCTGGCTACTTTATTTTTTATTTATTTCAATCAGGATTTAAATGGGGAAAAAATCACTCCGTTTTTGACAGGACAAAACCATATTAAAAGATAACATTTATGTGAAGTACCAAATTCAGAGGAAAAAAAACACTTTTATTTCAAGACATATGCAGGTAAGTTCAATATGTTAACATGACCCATTGAATAAATGTCAAATTAATTATTTTGTATGATTTGCTTCACTATTTGAATGAATCATTGAGAAGAAAATTCAGACACATTCACATTTAAGAGGTTTCATGCAAAGGTTATTTTCTTAGAATCAGGACTATTTGACAATCATAAAAATAGACCTACTTTACTCAAATAGTCAAACATGTGCAAGTAGGGGTTTGTGCAAGGCATGAGATTTATACCCATACTAAGATAAATACTATTTGACAAAGTTTAATTGGTGTGTAAAAATCTGGGTAATGTGACTTTAAATATCAATGTTTTGATTTTTTTTTTTACTTGGTTTCTTCCTGGTTTTGTTTCCTGGTTTCTTGTACGTGTCATTGTATTGTCTTAAGTGTTCCAGCTGTTGTCTCTGCAGGTGTTCATCATTATCTTGCAAATGTTTGGTTCTATGCTATCTTTCTGACCTCAAGATGTGTACTGTCACATTTTCTGTGTCCTCTTCTTATTGTTTTCAAATCAACATTTTTATTTTTCTCTTCGTACTGGATTTTTGTCATTGGAGTATGGATATCTTACTTATAAGAGAGATAAAAGGTTAATTTATTTAATTATCTTATCACCTTTAAATCCATGTTTTAATGTGTCACTGAGGTGTATTTCAAAATGCATTTATTTGATTATGCATCGTGGGTCATGATTTAATATTGAATTTTAACCTTAATATAATCTGCAAACTATGTCATTAATTGTTGTTTCATCATAGGTGAAAGTTCCTCTTCAAGTGTTCTTTCCTCTCGTCAAGACTGATTAAAATAACGGAAGGAAGTACTTCAATGTGGCAATAAATGGTAAGTGGAGAAATTTAAGTGCAAAATAAGATGAGTTCTGATAATGATGCTTATAGCATTGTTGATCACCTCTTAAAGCTGATTGCAGTCAACATACAAAATTGAACCTAGACATTTTTACTTATGTGCAATGACTCACTCCTCAAGGATGACTAGAGTTATTTTTACTTCTCAGACCACAAATGAATCTTTAGAGATGGAAAATGACAGATATTTAGTTACATTGAAGAGTGGATACTACCCCATAAAAGTATTTTATTCGCAATCCCTTATTTGACCATTAAATTCATGTGCAAAAAAGTATTAGTATCATTGAAAGTTAATATGAAATGTGGCATGTTCCTTGTTTTTTTATGCAGGGTAAACTATTGAATTTTCTTAGAAAGTATAAAATTATCACAGACAGAATTTGGTGCTGTCATATTCCTACTCTGTTTAGAGACCGTTTTTCCAACCTTAACATAAATGGAATCATTCATTCCTCTTTCCAACCATCTGTCTCTGTCCAGAAAACACACATTTTATTCTCAAAACATTGCTGTTTTTCCTTGAGGTGCAGTTCGTTGTAGACAGCTGAGACTTGACCTAAAGAGTCAACCCATCTATGTGGTGACATGCGCTTGCTCACTGCTTGATTTCCCCAACAGATACATCATGGCAATTCTCACTCACTGTACTTGACAGCATAGACTTATGTTTTAGCTCTGGTTTGAAAAGCACTGGATTGTTGAAGTGGTCAAAAGTCTTTTTGTAATGCTGTACTTTGTATTATTCTTCTCTTTTTTTCCCCCCACTCACTTTTCTACCTTCAATTGTGGTCCCTTTATAAAACTAGTAGATGAAAATCCTACAAAAGATCAACAATGTTAAAGAAATCCTTTGGTTGCTGCACGTATTTCTCTTTGGATGGTAGACTGTTTCATGTTTAATCTGATAATGCTACATTTTGGTGGTTTGAGGTAAAAGAATGGGCATTAGTGTGTATCTGTGTGTTTTTCAGACTAGTTGTGCCTTGATAATAAATCACTAGGATTAATAGAAATATTCATATGCTGCGTAACATGGAAATTTGAGTTCACACAGTGACGTAAATCTCAGATGTTGTTCATCATTAAAAACTTATGACTGTTCTCAAGCAATATCTTTCGACATTTTGCCAGAATCGTATGAGATGAGAATTTATACCATTGCTGAAAAGTGCTGGACGCATATGTAACTCTTCACTAAGATTAAATGAATGGATGTCAATGGCTCCATTTAGAGTTGGGTTGCTTGCAGAACATTGTTGCATTTCCACATTGAAAACATTTTGAAATTAAAAGTTGATTACACAAGGTTGACCACATGCCCTTCAAAACGAAAGAAAAGACTTACAAAAAATGATGTGCTTCAGCCACAAAGAGGCCTTGATAGAAGCTTTAGCTTTCAACTTTGCTCAATCAATAACAAACCTAGCACCATTCAACATCTTGTTTGGTAAGGATTTATATAAAAAAAATCAAAAGGGGAAGAAAAACAACCATAAAATGTTTTTTCTGAAGGTTCCTTCGAGATATTTTTTTTATAAAAGTATATTTTTGATAAATTAAAATGCATAACTAAAATAAAATAAACGAATAAAATTGTGTACTGTATTTTTCAGATTAATCCAATTTTTTGGGGGGTGGGGCCATTTTTTCATTTGATCAGAAACCAATATAAAATCTCTTAAAATAACAATAGAACAGCAGGCTAAATTATAAAATAAAAGTTGACCCTTGTGAGATAACTAAATTCTGGGCTATTTCTTTGTATTATCCTATCTTATTATTCCCCCTTCAGCCATGTTGGCAACAATAAAATACATTTATTAAAATATCAGGAACTTTTGTGTCAGGAGCATCAAGTTGTTTGAAAGGTTTTCTCTAGCTTTTACCTTTTAATGTGTGTCTACAACTTTCTAATCTTGCAATAAGACTGTCTTTTGCTTACTCTATTTAGAGAAACATCAACCAAAATAGCATACTACATATACAACAGTGTCTCAATGTTATTGTTATTACTTTCAAACTAACTCATAATCTATAATGAGTGTTTTTTTTGAGTTGGCTATTGAAACAACAACCAACAGCAAAAAGGCAGTTGTTGTGCAGCAGCAAAACATTTACGTCCTGTGGATTGTTGCCAGCTTCTTTATAAAGACATATTGCAAAGGTAACCTTTTTGAGCAGCACATTGCATGGCGGTAATGCTTTTCAATCTTCCCTGATTCGAGACAAAATCGTACTTTCCAATTGGCCACACCATGAGAAAAAAACTTCACATCAGTGCCTGAGATAACATTGGCCTCCAATATGTTTGTGATGCCCTGCGTATTTATGATTTCAAGTGCACTAGCGCTTGAAAAAAGTGCTGTAGAGTTGAATGACTCAAGTTGGGCTCTTTCTGAATATATGTTATTAGTTCATAGTTCAGTGTTTGACCTGAAGAACATATTGGTCCTTTTTCCGATGGTCAATATGGAAAAAAAAAACAAGAAAGTGAAGGTTTTATCAATAAAAGAAAATAAAATAAGGCGAAAGGTGTATTTGTAGCCAACAACAGATTGCATGCATCTTTTATTATACAACTGCACCATTATTTTTAAAATTACAGTAGGTTTTCAACTAAATGAATCCCCTGAAATAATAAAATACAAAAATTCTCTCTTTTGGAACTTTGGTATTTAGCAAATGCTGTTAATTTACGGTAGCTTTGGCATAAACTATAGATGGGGTGCTTGTCTAATAAATTTGTTAAGCACTGTAAACATCTATTATTTACAATTCAGCAGCTGACAACCAATGTAAAGTGGCTTTGGCTGAGCAGGCGGCTAACCATTCAGGCACGTGAGCACACTTTGATGGCACGCTTGTTTACTGATGGATGCATAATTGCTGACTATATGACCTTTAAGCTTCTGCATTTTCGAGCCAGTTGAACTTCTCCCCACAACATATATTTAAGGCAACAAAAGTGTTCTTGGGTCCAAAGGCCAGTCATGCAGAAGCATAGCTAACGGAGAAGTTCTCGCAGATATTTCCTCCAAGAGATATATATGAGGGACTTATCTAGTTTGGTTCTCAAAAATCCTTTTTATGTATTTTTTTTCTAAATACAGCTACATAGTGTCTTCTATTCTCCTGCTCTCCGATGAAATGAATTGCATGTATTTCTCCTCCTCCTCCCAGAAATCATCTTCTATGAGTTGGCAGAATTTCTCACACAATTCTAAGCCCAAAATTTGTGAAACACCTTGGGCAGGGAACAAAATATAGAACTGGGACACATAGACAGACACACAACCTCCCCCAGCAATCTCCTCCCAAGTTATTTTGATAGCCTGGGTGGCAGTGTGGGTTATTCTTTCATTAATTCACTATGAAAGTCTAAGCGTGTTCCCTTTGCTGTGGAAAGACTTGGGCCTACCTACCCCTGCTTGATAATCACACAGAAAGACATCCAATCTCTGGTTTGGATGATTACGCCACTATTCACCATGACCTTAGCATTCATATGTAATTTGTGCGAGAGAATTCATGCACCGTTTTATGGCAGCACAATCTCAGCCCGAGCTTTTATTGAGTGTCAACAAGGACAAGACAAATCGCTACAACATCTGGTGGTCATTATTTAGTTTTACACACATACTATGAACATATAACACAAGAAACTTGATTGATGTCTTGTTTTGGAATTGGTGCTAACAGATGATGATTTAAGGGTAAAAAATTAGACTAGGATTTTTGACTAGACAGGGGAGTTGACCAATGAATCCAGTTTGTTGTGTGTATTATGCTGTGTGGCAAACTCCGCTACTTACTCAAGTATTCTTTGTTTATTTGTTTGTTTTATGTTTTAGATAAATTCTTAACCACACATCTGCTGACATTTTTAAACCATGCGGAAGTTCATGCAGATGTTCTGTTCTGTTAGTGTAGGATTGTTTATGTGACTTAGACACTTTTTACTGCGCCCCCCTACAGTGTTAGAGAGCCTCAGTGTATAAATGTTGCAAAACGCGTGCTGGTTGGATTCTGCATGTCATTTCAAGGATGTTAAAATTAAAAAAAATGTTCACATTACTAGTCGTCAGTTTGAGTTAACGTACTCCTACTAATGTTAATTAACTAATGATATAGTATTATTTAAAATTAATATATATCATTTAAATGTGTATTATTTAGATTTATTTGATTTATACTTGACGTTTGAAATTAATACATTTTTATATAACTATTCATTAATTTAAATCAAGAATCATTTAGAATTCTTTTTTGATCCGGCTGCTGGAAAAAAATGGATGTGGTAATATTTTTAGAAATACTCCATTATGGTTCATATTTGATAAGGGGGGGGGGTGGTTATTATTATTGCAGTATAGTCCACATTGTATTGTACTCTTAATACCTCCCTGACAATGTCAGATGTAAAGTAATATATATTTTAAAGGCATCATGTTTAATGCAGCTTCTGTGCTGGATGTTAAATTGGCCATAATGATGCCTCTCAAAGACGTAAGGTAATTTTAATTACCTCACTTAATAGATGTTATGTAGATTTTCTGGGAATTTGCATTCCAGTTAGTGCTTTGTTCTTGGTGTTATATGCTCCTGTTTTTATGGAAGTTATATGACTGCATACTGAGCATACATTATAGGGCATGTGCAATGTTTATAGATGTCATGTCATGGTTTATTTTGTACAAGAATACATTCATTCATTATAAAATTTGCTTATATACAAATAAAGGCCACTACCTTACAAACACCATCCTCTAAAAAAACATGTTCTGCAGCTGTGTAAGTATACAGACGTGGTGGTTTATGATAATAAGGGCAATACAACAAATACCAAATTTAAATGAAAACGTGAATCAATCAAAAAGGAACTTTTAAGAGGTAAAAACAAGAGACAGCTTCTCTTTTTGAACTCTTTCAAGAGGACTAAAGGGATGGAGTTGGTAAGTAGCGTCAGCCTTTTTTACATTAAGAGCATTTTTTTTGTTGTTGAAGAGGAAGCTCTATCAGGGATGTGCAGGCAATTACACCAAATTCTCTCATGCATGAAATCCCAGCTGCTTGTTATTGATAAATTCCCAAACACATTATAAGACTTTTTATATTACCTCCCTTCCTTATTAATACTCATTCATTTTATTTTGTCCAATTCATGTGATTTAAAAAAAATAATATATATATTTATATAAATTAGTATGAATGTGTAACAGAAAAAAACCTTAGGTAAGATTGAATGAGAGGAGGGAACAAAAGGGAGGTAAGGAAGCGTAAAAAAATGTAGGATTAAAGTGGTGGACAAGCAGACCGCATCAATCTATCTTTCTTTTAAAGCACTGGTGGCTCAGGTCTTCATTATTAGTACGCAAGGCATAAGCCAAACATATTCGGCCTCTGTTTTGTATTCATGCATCATAGCTCTGCATTAACACAAGCCATTTCTCTTTACATAGCTCAATGCGATTTTGTTTAAAACCATTTGAAGGTCAAATGAATGAAAGAAATAAAAAAAAATCTAAAGTTACCCTTTCTAAGTACTCCCTTGCCTCTGAGTCATTATTCAAACATAGAGTTGCTTATTTAAAACGACATCTCAATTGTAGAGAGTGCAGATGGATGGATAGCATCAATTGGAACGAATAAAATAGCGGGGGAAAAAGTTTTGACATTAGTTTTCGGTCATGTAAAATATGTATTTCAAACACTAAATAAGGCAGGTATTCAACTCGATTAACGTAGAATTGTTACACCCTGTTAATCCCTAACAGTAATGTCACTGCACATTTGGTACAAAAGCTCTACTCTGCATTAATGCTTTTGTCCAAACTATCATGGGACAAATGTTACGCTCCGGCAACCTCTGCATGCGTGAGATTTGCTCTGTAGATGTTTGTAAACGCACAAAAGGCCATTCACAGACGGACATTACTTGGACTACCACATTTTCTGGCACTGCCGGGAGCCCATCCTGGGCCCTCTAACCCACAGTATGTGAAGCAGATAAGAAAATCTCAGCAATAAATGCATTTAAATGTAAATGTGGCTGTGGGATATTCTGCATAGAGACCCTGAGCTCCAACAATGACAACCCTTTATTACGGTGCAATTAATCATCTCGTTGGGCTGGAGATTAATAACAGTGGAAAGTTAAACGCATTTTGAGCCAGTGTGTGCATGGATTGAGCTGGTAAGCCTTTGAAAAATGATGAAAGTTGCAATATAATTGGAGTGCACAATGTTCTGCCCTCAAATATTTACAGAGGGTAAATATTTATCAGCAGAGTGTTAAGGGACATAGAATAGCTGCCTTCACTGAAAACATTTCATGCTGATGGATGCAAACTTTTTTTCCCCCAGGGGAACGTCGTAATGACACATGCTTTTATGCCAGTGGGCGCTTTGGGATGCTACATAAAACAGCAGTGCCCTTTCAACACATACCCACACAAGTCCCAAAGTACTCACCACTGATGAATTTCTGATTTGTGTCATTTCAAGGTACACGAATGTTTTATTCTTTAGATCAGAAATATATAGAACGCTTATTTCAAAAAGAAAATAGTCAGAGAGTACGGCAGGCATCATTCTTGTGAACTCTTGGGTGCAGAAAGTAGCAGGGGCATGTCCCACCCATATTTATAGTAGCATGATTCAAACCGTCTTCTGCAGGCTTAAAAAGGTTCCAATAAAATCTGAGGTTAGATTTGTTTCACAATCACTGTATTGCAATGGCAGATTTTTAGCACAACGTATAGTTTATTGTGAAATGCACAACGTTATTTTCTCACAGCATGTGTTGTCAGAGACATTCATTTAACTTTAACTGACTTATATTGCATAATTCAAGTCAGGTATTGAAATGACAGTTTTTTTTGCAAACACGGGGGAGCTCTTGTGATGATTGGTACCACAGTGTAACACAGGGAAGTCGTTCACCAGGTCTGCCTAGACTGCAACATTAAAGGTGTTAAAGACCAGATTAGTATGCATTGGCTGCCTCGATCCATCTGTCTCCATCCTGACAAGGCACAGGTGGGGAGAGTGAGTGCACATACAAACCTGCAAGTACTATCTCTTAGAGTCTGTTAGCCCAAACAATATGCCACTTGGTCTTTTAGTCTTGTTCCACCTCAGATTCTCTGTAAGGAAGAAAAAAAAATAGCGACAGTGCAAAGTAGAACAGATTTGTGAGGGAGATATATGTATCTGCTCTGTAGAACAACCTGCTCTCACCAAATGAATATGATGGATAGTTTCCCAAATCCTTAATTTACTGGCTGAGTTCACTAAGAACATATTCTTATTCATAGTGACAAAACAAAGCATCCGTAGCGAAGAAACAGGGCTCTTACATGGTTGCATAGCAGGGGGTTGTAATGGATTTCTTGCAAAAGCTTAACACCTGTGGCTCGAATAGCAGTGTGGGATTTTCCTCAACTACTGATGGTGATCGCAATGACAACATATTCATTAATAATACCTGTGCATGCCACAGAAGCCAACTACTGCCAACGGCGATGCTGCACACACTGATTTTGGCACACAAGCATATCTCTAAATGCTTCAGCTGGTACATGCTTTAAAAGGCAATATTTCCACATTAGAGATCCACTTTTATACAAGCTTGACCTGCGTTCCAGTATGTAAATATTTTACTTAGGATTAAAGTGGTTTACGTTGTTTTTGCCAAATTTACAGATTTTAAATCTGGGTTTTTTTTATGTTTTTCATGGTGAAGGTCATACGCATAAGCTTTTCAACATGATGTCATAATATATTGGGTCCCCTTACTTCCATTATCCAAACAATGTATACTATATACTGGATATATTGTAATCTATATTAAATGTCATGAATGGTAAGTGCCTGTTTTGCCCCTAACAAAAGGCGACAGCAGATTGCATACTTTATCAGTGGCTCACTCCATTTAACACAAGTTGACAGATATATGGCACTTTTTCTAACACACTCTTAATGGGAGTGTCTTACGCCATCCCACATACAACAGAGGAAATCAGTGCATGTTTTTTTTCAGAAATAATATCAAAGTTGGCCAGCCTGGTGATGCGAGTGGTTAGCGCGTCGGCCTCACGGGTCCTGGGTTTTAATCCAGGTCATGTCCACCTGTGCAGAGTTTGCATAATCTCCCTGGGCCTGTGTGGGTTTTCTCTGGGCACTCTAGTTTCCTCCCACATTCTAAAAAACATGCATGGTAGGCTGATTGGACAATCCAAATTGCCCCAAAGTATGGGAGTGAGTGTGCATGGTTTCTGTGGTAAGTTAAAAATGTAGAACATCTTATTTTCTACCTTCCAACCAACCACTCGGCAGCAAATGAGAAGTTGACATATTCATTTGTGTCAATGGCATGAACAAATAGAACTCACATGCACAACCCCCATCGAAGAAATAAGAAAAGTCACCCATTCCACCTAAAAGTTGCTGCCACTTAATGCAAGTATAAGAAGATAAGTGGTTCTGTACACAACGCTTTTCATCCAGTCACTGCGGGTTTGGTTCCAAGCCAATGACCCATCACTTCGCCGCCAGAGCTCTAGTGTTGGTCCCAAGCCAAGATAAATGACTGAATTTTGCTCAAAAGAAGCACGCTTACTTTCAGTTCTAAACATGCCACTACTGAGCTCAAAATTACGTTATCCACTTAGTGAATCCTGCAAGGCAGTCCAAGTGAAGAAAGTTGTCAGTTAGTTGTTTATTCTTTTGCATCCTTCTTAGTGTAATTTGTAAAGGAAAATTGCATAACTGGGCACCCCGGTGGATAGAAGTAGGGGCATCGGCCTCACAGTTCTGGGGTCGAGGGTTCAATCCCAGGTCATTTCTCAATGTGTGGAGTTTGCTTGTTCTCCCCGGGCTTGCGTGGGATTTCTTCGGGTATTTCGGTAAGCTGGTTGAACACTCTAAATTGCCTCTAGGTATGAGTGTGATTTATGGTTGTCTCCTTGTGCCCTGGGATTGGCTGGCTCCCAATTCAGGCCCACAGTTTGCTGGAATAGGCTCTGGCACCCCCAGCGACCTTTCTAAGGATAAGTGGTTGAGAAAATGGATGCATGAAATTAGAAGTTTGAATTGTTTGATATCCAAAATGTTGGGCAACAAACCAAACAAGGAGTGTGTTAATGTTCTGATGTCATAACCTTCCATAACACAGGACCAGTCCATCCTTTTTGATGAATGGTTTAAATGCCTTTCAGCGAAGAAAAATAATCCAGCAACCAATTTACCGTGAAGCACCACTTTCAAAGCAAATTATTTTCACTCGCCACTACATCGACTGCTCTTATGAATAGAACATATTCCCTGGAGGGAAATATGTTTTCTTGAGGCAACAGCTACTAGTTGTTGCTCTTTATCTTCCATATTTTTACTTTTGCATATACATGGTCAAAATGTTGTCAGGTTCCATCAACCCGCATGATCGCAGACAATTTGCCTCCTGTGCATTGACTTGGGTGCTGAGTTGTCAGATCACATCATGGTGGTTGTAAACAGCCCTATGTTAGGCACACAGCAGCTGTGGAATGGTTGATTCCTATAGATGCTTTCGTCTCCCAAGGAGCCCTTCATGTTGTAAACATCCCAAAGTGAGTACAGAGCTTCACAAAATGGCAATCCTTCTCTTTACATTGGTAGAGATTAACGGAGCAGCAGGCATAAAGCTTTGGATAATAATTATTTTAAGAATGGTGTCTTAAAAAGCTGGTGTTTATTGTAATGATTGCGGTTGTTGTTATTTAACAACATGCACAGTAATGTCAATATTTGCAGAGTGTTTGTACAACCATTCAACATAGTATCTTTGGTTTGTTTCATTCTTATCACAATACATGTGACATGTACACTGCACCATAAAAAAAAATAGAACCTGCCACTTAGCTTGTAAACACTGACAGATTTTATATGGGCTCAAGATGGACAAATTGAGGCTTTTGAAGACTGACTGTGTGGCCAAAACATGTCATATGATGCCTCCTATTTTGCTTTTGAAAATACAATACATTTCAGATGACAGTTGAAGGAAATGAAAATATATATTTATTTTATGATGCAATAATGATTGAGACCGGGTGTAATTCTTGATCTAAAATTTTAAGTCAACCTAAGTGGACAGACACCAGGTCCTTACGTGGATTATTTTTATTTTTTTTATTTTCTTTCCCAGGTGTTTCATCCACATGCTATACAGTTATTGTATGTTACTCAAAGCTGGCAATACCCAGAGGTGAGGGTGTTCAGGGCATCTGTCTACTTAAACATAGCTCTACTTTGAGAAAACTCTTTTATCATGCCGCAATGTTTCCTAAGGGAATTGACATATGGATGCAGTTTGAAGCTTATGAACTCTCCCAGGAGGCTCTTTCAGTGTGTTGTTCTGGGTCAGAATTCAGTAATGGCTCTTTTTACTCTAAAAGATACTTGGCAGTTTGCTTTTGATATGGCATTTGATTTAACTAAATTTGGATGTTTTCCTTTGGGTGATGCTCTTGGACTGCTGGAACGGTTTTATATGTAAAGAGGAATTAAACCATCTTTTTTTAAATTGAGAACTTGCAACTGGACAAAAAGAGGTTTTAACATTATTGTCACCTAGAACAAAATGACTGCAAAATTTGATATATAAGTTGTCATAATTGTTTCATATTTATAGAATACATCTGTTTTTATCAGTAGGAAAATATATCACATTTCTCCAAATTAATTTATCAAATATATATTTGGCTATATGGGATTCGTTTGACTTTAAGAGGATAAAGGTCACTTTCAGGTTGAACTTTCAGAAAGCTTTTCATTCAACTTTTAGGACTCTATTGTCCCAGGAAAGACTTTCAACTTATTGCGTAGGTGTGCTAGACCAGGTTTTAGTAATTTCATGGATGAGAGCATGAGGGTAAATTTTGAAATAGAATGATTTGTGTGAACATTGCCAGCACCTTTCACACCAATCAGCGTGTTTCCTTCCATACCCTTTTGAAAGTGGCATCCTTGAGGTGAACTTCTTACTCAAGACATGCAGAAAGAAAATACTGGTTTGCTTGAGTCAGACGTAAATGAGATATCCATGAGGATTGGAGATCACCAATTTGTACTGTGAAATTGATACCTGAAATTGGCCTTTCACCCAAGTTGGTCTTTCTGTGTGTGACCCCACAACAATTGGTAAAATATATATATTTTTAAATAATAATTTTTAAAAAGAATTTCCTCTGCAGGATTTGAAAAAAAAAACACTACATCCTACTCTAAAAAGTGACTAGAAAAAGGGTGGAATCAACAGCTAAGGATAATAAAATACATTTTTCATTTAAATATTTGGATGACCGGGTTGGGAAGTGCCCATTCAAAATCTATGACCCACCTCTGGGAAATGAAACCCTTACCATTTGAGCTTTTCTCATAACAAGTCTTTTGTTTGACTGTTTACTCAAATGTTCCCTTTGTTAGGTTAAGAAATATTCTATGTGAATGCAACTGTAAATGGTTGTTTGCCCTTGAGGCTTTCATGACTAGTTTATACCTAGTATTTATGCAAGCAAGGATATCTAAAAAAAAAAAGAAAGTAAAGAAGCTAAAGGACAGATTTTGTGTCTGTGTGTGAAGTGGGTCTGAAGGAAAACGTTAGAGATCGACAGCTGATTCCACTGTTGAAGATGGACAGGTTTATTTAGTCAACTTAATCTTCAGTGTGAAGTTGACATCAGTTTGCAATCCTCAAGCTGATGCCTGCAACTTGCCTGCTGAAGGGGAGTCAACTCATCGTGAGTTATCTTAATGAAAACATTTCAGGGACAGAACATGACAAGGGATTGAGCAACAAGGAGTCAACACAACCTTAAATGAAAATGTAGCGTATACTGTAAGTTGAGGCACATGAAAGGAATAGGGTGTTTGTCACATTTAAGATACTTTAAGAAAAGTTACCTATGTTTGAAAATAATAATGAATACATTATAGGCGGAGTAAATAAAAATGACATGATAACCTTTCACAAATTGTGGCTAAATGTCAGATACCAATTAATTGAGAAGGACCATGTGCAAATTTCTGTCCTTTCTCATGAGACGTGAATGTGCTATGATTGTGCTCGGGCTCAAATGTCTTTGTCCCGAGCTCTCAGCTCCGTTTTGAGATAAACACACTGATGTCAATCTGTGCTTCACTGATCACCCACTCTAAGCCACAATCATCCTTCCTCAAGTGACCAGGAATCTGAAGCAGGAGCCTGTTCCTTTTACTGCAAAAAAAAGATGAATGTGGCTCACTAAGCTGTGAGGCTTAACCTACAGCTCAAGGAGTAGTTTGGAACTCTCTGCAAATCTGACATATTGAAAAGCTGCAGGGGAAGGAATAAAATCACAGGCACCGTTCAAACATTGATATCCAAATGATATGTGGTGTGGAAATCAGACAATGCAAAAGAAATTCATGTTTGTAAGAATTTGGATCAAGTAGGAAGACTGTTACCTCAGGATACTATTATTTAAATACAAGTCCAAATAATGCTTAATCCTCAGTGAGAAAATAAAAATCCAAAAGTTATGAGTAACATTAGCATTGTTTTTCAATTGGATCCTGAACGTAGGGATGAATTTAGCAGAATGTAGAAAAATTGTACAAAAGTACAATTCATGCAAAAAGTTAATTTAATGCAAGAGTTCAAATGTTATGAATGAGTTTGCACAGTGATGTCTATAGTTTGCGGCAGATCTTTTCAAATTAATCCTCCCATCCTTGAGAAACCTATTGATTCTTCTGACTAGGCTTGCCTCAGACACCTGGAGGTCATTCAGTGGTTCACCTAACCCAGTGTCACAGTGCCCAAATGCTTAGCATTATTGACACACAGCTAAACTGTCCTAATCCGAACTTTTAGTGAGGACTTTGCAGTCCATCTGGATAACAGCCTAAAAAAGAATATATTATGTTCTAACAATGTTCTATTGTTAGAATTTTTTTTAAATGAAACTAACTGCTTAACCAAAAACACAATCTTCTTAAGATTTTAGGCAATAATGACAAAAGGACTTCCATTATTATTGAAACAATCCCATTTGAAAATATGAATTTTTATATTGCAGGGTGTAAAACAATGATTTGACACTCACTGCAATTAGTTATGATAATGACTCCTGCATATTTGTCAACAGGCAGCAGTGGTAGAAACTGGGGATAAGCATCAATTTCCCCAAAGGTCAAGTGATTGTGGTTAAATCCTGATTAAAGGTCTTTAATAGGGAGAGGGCAGTGACACAGTTCTGATGATGTTGCTGTTGCCTGAGGGAAAATGACCTTTTGTGTGTTTATATAATGACATGAGTGAAAGAGAGAGTCATGTTTTTTCAAATTGTAGAAGCTGACCTACCCCTTGGTCATTAGGTCATTTTTAATATGCTGCTAAAGGGTCATCATTACAGTACAGTCAGAAAATATCTAGGGTTTCCCTACATCTAAAATCAAGTGTAATTTTTACCTTCCAAACACACAATTTTCAGAGGTCTCATCAAAAATTGTGGAGCGTATGTAGTCACATCATGTATATATTTTTTCATAATTGACAGCTAGTAAAAATCCCAGATCTGTATACATATATGCATATTGACTTTATTTAGCCACAGAACTAAAGGGAGCCTTAGAAGAAGCATTCAATCTTTTATTCTACACTCAACTGAAGCCTACTGTTTCTGCTGACACTCTGTTAAGGTGGTCGTGAGGTCATTCATTCATTCATTCGTTTTCTGAACTGCTTATCCTCACAAGGGCCGCAGGGGTTGTTGGAGCCTATCCCAACTGACTTCAGACACCCAGACTTGGTGGCCAGCCAATCGCCAAGCGAAACACTTATCTTTGTGCATTAACTAGTTGTCAAAACGGCTACAGCTCCAGACTCCACCAGTCGAAAGTGACACATAATGAATTACAATCACATTTAATGATGGGGGATTGAATCTAAATGTATGAGCTCAGCAATATGGACTATGAAACACTTATTTAAATATACTACGTCTTTCATTCATTCAATTCTATCATTAAAGCAAATGATAATGTCAATAAATACAAATGGGTAAAGTTATTACAAGTCAGACTGCTTTCCAGCAGAAAAATATTGAGGACACCAAATATTGCTGTGGTAAAGAACTGAAGAAATCAAACAGCGACAGAGAGCAAAAAACGTAAACAAACAAGGTGGCATTAATCCAAATTCAATCTGACACTGCACATTTCCTTTTTTATCATCAGTTGTGTTCAAAACAAAACAATCGAAAAAAAGAAGTACTCTTACAATATTCTCTTTTTGGAAGTTTCTAACCCTTTATAGGGCAGTTATTTAACTTACTGGCTGCCATTGACATAGCCAGTAATCCAATCCATTTTTTTTACAAGGAATCGCTGGCAACAATGATTCCTGCTACCCCTCCAGTCAAAATCGAATGGAAGTCTGGCATCGTCAATGCAACTTAAATATGAACTTGCACTGCAAATCTTCCCAGTTTATATGAATCGAATGTCTACTGTTTCATAGACAAGAAATAAGTTAACTATAAAAAAATGGCATTTGAGTGTTATTGTTTTTTTTTTTGTCATGTATAATATACAGCAAGGTTGATATACTAAAATCCTTATGCCACTTATTGAAGTATTACTTTGGTGAGAGTGTAACTGCAGTGAGACTTGGCACCTTGGGAAATAGAACGAACAGACAGTATTCCAGTGAAAAGAAGCCAAGTTTAACCACTGCCAAATTGATGTAGCAAGGTGTCAAAGTGTTGCTACAACACATAAGGGTGTGTCCAGTTCAACATATCACTCAAGTACACAACCGGCAATGTCATGGTTGGAATGGCACATGAGCACTGCCGCAAAAACAGCAGATTCTCTAGAGGCAGTGGTGTGAGCCTCTATTGCTTGTCTGGCACACAAAAGAGTCTGGCCTGCCCTTGAAGGCTGTAGTACAGGAAACTATGCTCTTACCATCTTGCATCACGGAGCGTTTCTCTGAACTGGAGGTGGTGGAAGAGCTTACCTGCATGCTGATAGTCTCTGGGAGTTTGTGTATAATGGACATGCCAGAATACACTTCTGATACTGGACAAATTGACATCAGTAAATACACTTATTTGTGTAAAATTACAGTTTTGCAACTTGAGTACATGGCTGGTGCTGAAAAGCAATGGTGAGTAGGGAAGGTTGTGCATTTAATGAACCACGGTTGGAATGAGTCTATGCCATTTCACACGTGAACGACGAATTACAGCTTCCTGGTGGATCTGTGAGAAATCCTTTTACTGGAATAAAATGCCTCTCAAAAATTATGATTATTACTTCAACACTGTGGCATATATTTCATGTAGTGTTTTGTCTTTAAGAAAGCAATTTGCCGTGTTGGCATCGTAAGCCATTCATCACGTGCAAAGGTAATGCTATGTCACTTTACCTTGTTGTTAGCAGGTAGAAAATACTTCATATGTCCAAACACATGGAGAGCACACCTTGATGTTGTTAGGAAGAGTTGAAGGTGGGATGGAAAGGTCCTAATAAATCAACATTTTGAGTAAATCTGCAAAAGCACCAAAGTCAGCCTGGACAGATATCAAAAGGGAACAGAATTTTTTTATTTTTCTCTTACACTCGAGGTTAATACATTTGCATATGTAAATATTATTTATGTAAAACATTCACTGGCCTCAAAGGATGAGAAATTGGAGCCAGTTGTTTCTGTATCCATCTGGTGCTATTCATTTTTATTTGATTGTTGTTACCTTTGGATGTTTTTCATGCAGTACACTGGATCTTTTTGCCTTAATGCCACTGGAGAGTTAGATATTGCACCTATGTAGCAGTTTATATTTGGGAATTTGATTTATTGAAAATACATTTGGACAGAACACAATTCGAGGGGAGAAGAGATTGAGATAGCGAGAGAAAAGAAAATTGCAACAAAAAGAAAAAAAAAGAAAGACCAAAACAACAGAGTATAACAGTAGTATGTCACAATAATAACTTTATACCTGATGTGGAGCAGCAAGTCCGTAACAACATGAGCGATAAGAACCTTACACTCGTGGTGCGACTGTATGCTTTGCTAATAACCCCTGTCAAGAAATTCATGACAAAATCAATATACGTATTTGTGAATCAGTAGTCACAGATGTTTGGAGTTGAAATTCAAGCTAAGGTGGACGAGCCAAGTAAATGGGGGAAAATAAAATACGTCCCTCTATGTTTTGAGACCTGGATGAGAAATCTTTGGTCAGCCCTGCTGTGTGACAGCCAGATGCATTTTCAACTTGTTCCCTGCAGGCTTTCTCCTCACTGTATGTCAGGACAAGCTGCAGCATCACTGGCAGTTTGATGAGAACAAATAGTAGTATAAAAAACAGAGACATGGTCTTTGACGGACAATAACCTCTGTAAATGTCTAATCTACTAAATTTGAAACAAGTTTGAATAAAAACACAATGGGATTAAGCCAAGGGATAAAAACAACATTGTCTAATATTTAATTTTTGTCCTTGAGAGACTCTTTTATTTAATTTACTTCAGTCTGACGTGTTGTCATAGTGTTCAGTTTGCACTTTGTTTCCCTGCTCATTTCATGCTAGCTCACTGCATTGTGTTGCAGTGCCTTGAAACCTGCTTGTGTACTTTGCTTTCATATTTTGATCAGTCAGACATAAAAAGAAAAAAAAAGACCTTCAGTATCCTGTGAAAATTGTTGCTTCATGCACCTGCCTGTGTGCCTCTGATGCCTAAATGAGAGTGACAAAATGTGTTTGAATTTACAAGAAAGCAGGTATATTTGCGTTCACATGATATAATTCTCAAGTCAGTTACAAGATGTTCACCTCATAAGGATGCGTTAACCAAGTGACCGCTGATGAATTAGAAAAAAAAACATAGAGCTTCTGTTTTCACATAAAATTATTATTTCAAACCACAATTGAAAACATATTCCAATCATTTAATTCAGTGCTGGGTGTGGCACATCCTTATTTGGGGGATTTATTGCTTGTGTGGGAAACTGCTTAATCTCTAATGGATTTGGCTTCTGAACCATGCATCTGATTTGAAGTCTTCATCCAGTTTATTTTCTTTGATTTTCATCCAGCCACTGAATAGAATTGTAGCAACTGGGTCTATTTGGTGCGCCTAATTGTTACATCGCAATAGCCAGAGAGTCACTGTGAGGGGAAAATCCAAAAAAAGTGGGCCAGTGACTGACTAGCCATCTGGAGCATGGGAGAGCTTCTGATGGACTAGCAGCCTCGAGTTCACCAATTCTCCTAAATTCATTATTCTTTGGAAGCCAACTTGCTTCCATTTACCACCCAGCATTTCTGTTTGTGCAAGTGAAGATATTACAGGCGGAGTGAGTTTAACATAAATTGTAAATAATAAATGAGCCTATACTCCTTTCAGAGTCCTTTGATAAAATTAGTAGCTGCGTAAAACTGAAATGAAAGAATAGCAATATTTTTTTAAATAGATGCATTTGCTGTATATTACAAATAGAGTAACAAAGTGATTTTACTTTTTTCTTTTTTTTTATTGCTTCATTATTTTGGTCTTTATAAAAAGCATTCCACAGAAACTTTGGGTGGTAATGTACCCCTTGGTACTTTAAGAATCCAAAACACATGTACTTTGATTTTTGGGCTTGTTGTTGTTTTGTTTGTGAATCTGCTGAGCAAAACCTCAGCTGACTCACAAACCCAATAATATTTATATTGCTATCGGGAATAAAAGGGGCGGTCCCCAAATGTGTTTATCAGTCACATTTGGCTCTGAGAGGGTAGTATCAGATGCAGTAATGTGAATTTAAAAATCCTTGATGAATTTACAGTTTAACTCTGTTATACCTTAATTTAGATATAAAACATATACATTGTAAAGCTTTAGGCAATAAGTAAAACAGTAATCATCAAAATTAATATAGAAAATTGAATTAAAAAGTCTCATCTCATTTTCTGAACCACTTTATCCTCATGGTTGTGGGGGTTTAAAATGAAAAATCTGATTTTTAAGAACATGAATGCTTTTCTCCCTTTTTTTTTTAAATCTACTTTTTGGGAATTTCGTGTACAGCCCAATTTATAAAAGAAAAATCATTGCTTTCTATATTTGAAGGATTTTACAATTGACACCTTGCACAATATTTAATATTCAAAGGTGCATATGTAATTTTTCTCGACTGTATGTCTTTTAGCTTTAAATTAAACTTCAAGCCCACCACCAGTGCCGAGGAAATGTATAGAACTAGTTGCCTTGATAAAAAAAAGAAAAATAGTTGGTGTGACACTAATAACATAGTCTTGTAGTTGCCAGCAAAGCATTTGCAGAAATAGAGGTAATCCGGTTGTAAGAGAATGAAAAGATGACCTAATTAAAAATAATGAGGCACAAATGTAAACCAATCAGATTTAGGGGACGTATGTGAACTTATTTTTTAAAAGAAATAAGCAAAATGTATTTTTATGTCCAGTAACTTGAAGGTGCTTTCACAGGATTGAAAAAAAACAAGAAAATACAAAGCATGTCTTTTTTGTTTGTTGTATTGTTGTTTTTTCTTGAGATGCATGTTTTAATGACTCTGACTCTATCTCTTGCTAACCTTATTTGACATCATTTTCTTTCAATATTTATATTTTTATAAAGTTATTTGGCTAGGAGTTGAGTCACTATTCTCCCAAGCGGCCCGGTATTGTATTATCGAGAAGTTAAAGACGCACAGTACAGAGCCAAAAGCAGTGTGCTATATTTTCAATGAATTTATTTTGAAAAGCCTTGGGCTTAGAATTTATTTTCACATAGACATTTAACAGTGAACTGGATAAACGTATGACATGTCCAGTGCTTCAGTAAACAGATGCACAGTGCAGCCTGCTCACAGCAAACCCTAAGGGTCTGGTTGAGATTGCAGCTTTTCACCACCTGTTTATGTATCCTGTCATTTCAACTTGTGCTTACAGTAAGGTCACTTGGAATGAAATTTAGAATAACCAAAATTGATTATTGGGAAATATATATGACTGCCGCCTACACCATCCTCTCCTAATTTGATTAATTCAGTACATGGAATGCTGATTTGTGGATTGAAAAAATATAAAAACAAGTTATAAATATTTTGTTTAAAAAGTACATGAACAGGATTCTTTACTTAACTTTAATTTACATCACACTTTTATTCATTTGGATTTGTAGAATACATTTTTTAAAAGGAAAATAACTGAAAAAAATTCTAATTTCTTTCAGCAAAGGCTACAGAAAAATAAATATTAATTTTATTTTAGCAAGAAATATCAAAGTACGTTATTTACTTTTGCTGGAAGAAAAAAAATAATGCAGAGGGCCAGATCTAGCACCAGGGCCATGGGTTTGACACCTGTGATTAATATTGTGTGTACATTCCAAATATTTGGAGTTTGTAATTGGGTTTTGCATTTGACACTTTCTACAATTCCATTAAAAAAACTGACATTATAGAATGTGATCTTTTTATGCAGCAATTGATCCTTTTCCAAAATATAATTAATCTACCATTAATTCCTCACACAATTCACATAGAATAAATTTCTCTAAATTACATTTGCACACGAATTAATTAAATCTGTTCATCAACAGTTTTCCAGAGTGGCCCTTTGCCCAAATAGTGTGTTGTCCTCGCCTGTTTCAAGTAGGTTCTTCTTCTGGATTGCCAGCTGAGGGACTCACTAATAAATGCTCAGTCACACACTGTGTGCAAGAACTTCATTTAAATACTTATAACTCAGTAGAAATATGAAATCTTTAAAAAAAAATCTCTACTTTGTGCTCACATGCTTTTAATTAACTCAGTCTTACCTGCTTTTATTTATATTTTACATACAATTCTGGACTATAGATTGTGCTTAAAGGAGATTTATGAATGATTCAGTTAATTTATTGTTGTATTTATCTCCCTGGAAGCAGCAAATTGATGCAATAAATTGCTAAAAATCAGCTAAAAATAAAAAAATGTGTCCAGACATTCCCAACTACATACTGGCCCATTTCTAAAACCAGTTACACACTCCAACCTTTAAAGCGAGATCTTTTTGTGTCAGAAAAAAAAAAAAAAAACCTCAGTCCCCAGTCCATTGCATCTGTCCCAGAAATGTAACAGTGTAAAAGCAATAAGCTTGGGCCTCCCATAGGATGTCCTCCAGAGGGATAGCATATGTTTATTTTTGATGCTCAGTTGGCGGCAAAATGAGTGTGTTCTCTTTAGATCAAAAACACACCACAAAATATTTTCTTGCTCAAGTTCATACTTGTTTAAGAGCCAGCTTTATATCAAAATAGCCTTACCACTTTGATTTCTAAACATTTTAATTACTACCTCCATTGGTGAAATAGTTGGCTCTCCTATTGTAATATTATGCTCACAGATGTCATATTTAAAAGGATAATTAGTGGTGAAAAACGTTTCTATTTAATTTTCTATGTTGCAAGTGTATTTATCCCACTTTAATCTTCTTAACCCTGAACCAGCCTATAAATTGGCTTTGCATGATTGCAATTTGCTGGCCCTTAGATGCCTTTGTCAAAATATTATTTATCCTACGTCATTTTGAGGGTCCACGTTTGGCATTAAAGTTGACTTTGACTTGATTTTGCATCACTTCTCCCACTAAATGGCACAGGAGCTTGAATAGCAGCAAAGAAAGTTGCCTTTGTGTTGCTTTCCCTCTCTTTCATACTGTATTTGCGAATGGTTGACCAATTCCCCTTCACAGCCCCCCACCCACTTCCCTACAACTGTTTTTAGCAACCCAACTCTTATTACTTGCACAAGGGAAGACCTTCTTCAACATGAACCTTCAAATCCCAGACAGTTTAACTTTTTTTTCCTTCTTTCTTTTCCAGCTCTGCACAGAAGTCACTGAATCAGTTCTGGACTCATCCATCATAGTCTGATTTGGTACTGATAAAAAAAGAGCCAAGAAAAGAACAGCGAAAAGAATAATGGGGCACTTCCTTACCCACTCTTGAAGACTTGAACCTAGCAAAAAGTGAGTATGCAAGTCCATATGCATTACAGTAGAACTGCACACTTTATTAGATTAAATATAAGGCTGACCAATTCTACCATGCCGTTTCGACTACTTACACGCAAAAAAAGTGAATTTTCTCACCATGTTGTTATTTGTTATGTTACATATACAATTTGAATAACTGACACGGATTTGTCAAATCTGCTAAAGTATTATAGTTACATTTTATGTCAGAAATGTCAACAATTTACAGTTTCAGTAGACCAAAGTTGGTTTGATCCTTCGTGCTTCGTAGTAATCTTTGAAGAGCTTCCTCCAACGCATCAGTTCTCTGCGTTGTTAACTCAAGCCAATTTAACATGAGCCGGCCGCGTAAGTCTGCTTACAGTTCCGTATAAACAAAAGATAATCAGTTTATCCCCTTGTAAACTCTGGTTCTCGTGCCCTGTCATGTCATTATTGGCTGTGTATGTTAGGGCAATAGGATTTTCTGCTAATTGAGGATATAGTAAAATGCACTTCAAATACACGGTCATTTTTAATAAACACATTGTGTTTGATGTTGACCGGTCACGTGTCTTCAAACTCTTTTAATATAGTTTCAAGTGTAGTAAAGTATTGCATACTATACACTTCCAATGGTGAATGAAAAACAATGACTTTGGAGTAATTAAAGGATGAAATACAGCAAATTTTAATTAAGATGAATTATTAATTCATTTGTGGAGGCTGCTGGAGCCTATCCCAGCCAAATATGAGCACCAGGCAGTAGCCAGCCAATGGCAGTAAACTAATTTAACTTTGATATATTGGCAAAGTGTGCCTCTTTGTGGAAAGTAAATGGCTGTTTTTCTTTGCAGGGGTAGGATTTGATTAACACCTTTATCTTGGGTACATGCAATTATGAAGCCTCCATTAGCTCTTTATTGTCTTCCCCTTATTGAAATGGATTTTTCTTTCCCAAGCATTTGTGAGGTGGCAGATCCTTAATTTAATCTGGATGCTGGCATAGGATATCTAAAGTCTCAAAGGCCGTGTCGCTCTTTCAGACCAAGTGAAACTGGGCTCTCTTTCTTTTCTAAAATAAATCCCTCCTTCATTTAATTGGTCACTGAGGCTACAGCTCATGCACACTTGATTCCTGTTGCTAAAGCATTGCTTGATGGTGATTGTGCTACTATCTCCATAGCAACAGGAACGTGCAAAAGTGTGCCCTCCCTTCTTCTGTCCTATCCACCTCGAGAGTCCTTTTCTTAGGAAATGACGGGAAAGAGAGCAAATTTGTGCATCATCTTCCCCAACCTATCTATCTAACAGAGGTGGCTGCAGAAGAATGGGAGAAAGAGTATCTTCCGTAATGATCTGTCAAATGAGAAATGTGCTTTAGTTCAGATGGTTGCTATTGGAAACTGCTTGATAGTGAGCAGGAAGCAGCAAGCAACGTCATGGCAGGCTGGAAGGAGGTAGTAAACGTCTGTCGGTGTCTATTACGTCCGAGAAGACCTTTTGGTCTCTGAAGGTTCTGGTCCGTAGCACATGCAAACCTTTTTCGAAATGGTATTAGTAGCTTAACTATTTCAGACTCCAAATTGTTACCATTGTGAGGTAATTTATAGGGAAATATTGATCGGAGGGCCGCCCCAGTGGACGAGTGGTATGGAGTTTGTTTGGATTTTCTCAGAGTACTCCAATTTCCTCCCATAAAACATGCAGGGAGGGCTAGTTGTCGGTCTTTTTGGGCCTTGTGATTGGCTGGCCACCAATTCAGGTTGACATTGGTGTTAAAGTTTGGGTGGATAATATTTTTTTATTGTGATTTGCACTACCTAGTGGCCAGTGTACCTTTTGAATGAAAGGAAGTAGAGTCATAGTAGTAGCAGTTGTTGTTGTTTTTCTTGTACTTTTATACTATATTGTTACTGCCGATCAGGAATGCCCATACATCCAAGGCCGCATGTCATATCTAGAAAAGTGTATAGTGCTGTACACACTAACATAACTACTGTCCTCCGTCCGGTTAAGTCACCATTAGTTCACTTGAGTTTGACATTCAACGTTTCAGAGTTTGACATTCACTTGTGTTTTTGATGTAGAGCATTAGGAGCATGCAAGCATAATCCATCTACATTTGCTTGTTGTGACGGTTTAAGGATGAGAGATGAGAGGTTAATTTGTTGGCCGCGGGGAAAGTGTCTGTCGTCCTTGACGATAAACCACTCAAGGAGGGAAAAAGAATGAATGCAAATATCAACAGAACAAATACTGATGATAATAAATGTATCTTTCTTGGACAGGGATTGTCGGCAGAAGGTACATATCTTTACTGTCATTTATATACATGTAAATTACTTCGAAAACAATGGTCATTTTGCACCTTTTCAGAACTGCCAAATGTCAAAAATCATATTTTGTAGTGGGTAAAGATTTTGTGACCTTTTTTCCCATTGGCATATACCAGCGACGTTTACAAAAAAATAACACTTAGTATTATCTAATTTTTATAATGCTTTTCAAATAGTTTGCTTTTTTTCAATAGGTAAATTTTCCAAAGAGATAAAAATCACAAAGAGCAAATCAACTGTTGCTCATGTTTTTGTTTCTGTAAAGCTATTTTACCAGCCACCAGCTGCTTAATCCCTTCCCACGTAGGCCTTTTTTTTAATAATTGCTTAAAAATTACCAAAAACGCACCCTCCCACCAAACTTGATTTCCAGGCGAAACATAGTCAGACAAATTAAAGATGATTTACAGTGTGATGCACATGGGCATAATTATTAAAATCTCATTTAAGAACTAGTAACAAATAAAATAAGTGTTTTTACATGAATTAAATTAGATTTTTTTTAAAAGATGGCCAAAAAAAAACAACAAAGCAAAGGCACATTAAATTGGTACAATTGTAACACAGTCATGAAGTGTAATTATGAAAGGATGAGTCACTCAGCCACATGTTGCAAGACTAATGAGGAAGGGGGCAGACAGTAGATAAAAAAAGAGGAACATTTTGCAGAGTAACTTGTCTAAACCGGTATGTTGGTAAATTAGGCTCGAAATGTCTGCTATTTATCACAGGGATACCAGTGGTCAAATGGAATCTAATGACGTGCCAAGTTTTTTGAGTAATTTATAATAGGGGAACTTTGGGAGTTAAATTTAAACAGTACATTTTGTATGTATCCTGATTTTCTCGTGATTGAAGCAAGTCCTATCTCACCCATTTTCCATGCGATTTACAAAGATGATGGAAATGGATACATGGCTGACAAAACAGCAATGGATACAATTAGAAAAACAGGAAGGAAAGCCTCTAATTGCATTTTACCGCAGCACACCATATTCCTCCTGCCTTTATTGCAGTAATGTTCACATGATAGCCCAAGACGTATCATAGCTGTTGCTTTGGAGTCCTGCTGGGACAAAAAAAATCCCTTGTAGGGAAGATTATCTTTCATTGGAGAATTGAATATTAAGCTTGCTTGCGTCTTTTCTTTTCTGTTGATCCTCCACTTTCTCTCTACACTCACATTTGTGATTCCCACGATGACCCACATAACATAATAATATCGGAACTCATGTCAGTTGCTGTAGTATTATAATGAAGTTCAATCAGGCTGAGATATATTAATGAGCATCAAAATGGTATACAGACATGAAAGTGGTTGAAAACTAAAGAACTCGAATGTAGATATCAGAAAGGACCCTATTTGTATTGCTTATAGTGCAAAACATATCCTTTGGCCTTAGTAAATTTAAAGCACCTTACTATGCTTACCTGTATAAAGTAGGCGCCCGCCAGCAATGCATGTTTAAATTATAATATAAATAGTTCTTAAACTTTGACTTTTTCCAAATCCATTGGAAATGCAGAGACCTTAGTGTGTTTATGTTAAGAGGTGCTTAGTAATGAAGGCTTAAAAATAATCCCCCTACAGCTTCTCTCTTCTCCTGTAGCTGATAATGTACACAGGCAAAGATATCAGCAAAACAAAATGATTTTATTCAATGTTATTTTAATATTTACCCCCCCCCCCCTCCACAAACACACACACACACACATACACACACACACACACACACTTAATACCAGAAGCCTAAATGGTGCCACAAAATAGCACATCAATCAATAGGACTATTTGTTTGATGTCTATTGTTTAGCATTTAATAGTCCAAGGAGACCATTCTCCCGGTTGGGTGATTAATTGGAAAAGAGCATCTACTTGAATTGAATATCAATTGTGATAAGAGTTGACGTGGAAATAAAAAGGTTTGTTTTAGTCGCTCTCTGAAAGTCTCACAGCGGTGATGTTGATTCATTGTTTGATAACTCTTTGTTCAGAGTTCCTTCATACCCCAAACTCCAGGCATTACTCAGATCAAGACTGTGTTTACTTTGAAGAGATA
Source organism: Stigmatopora nigra (assembly GCF_051989575.1). Taxonomy (NCBI): domain Eukaryota; kingdom Metazoa; phylum Chordata; class Actinopteri; order Syngnathiformes; family Syngnathidae; genus Stigmatopora; species Stigmatopora nigra. The sequence continues at coordinate 9,223,714 of NC_135521.1, forward strand.
AATATACTTTATACTTGTCCATCCTTTAAATCTTCTCAGAAACGAGTCTTTTGGGCACATATGTAAACTGCTCATTTTGCCTGGCACACATGTTTATTGTGAAATTAATGGCCTCAGGCAAACAACAACACTTCAAAAGCAAATGAACACCAAAAAGATAAAAAAATCAAGAAGCACCTGCCAGAAAAACACAGCTTTTTCTTCCCTTATTATTAATTGACGGTGGATGTTTTTAAAAAATGACAATTTACTTAAATATGGATTTTTTTAAAAATTCTAACAGAAACAGAACCCATTTTTCTGCATCACAGCCTGTTTGAGCAAGGTAGCATGAAATTGTGCACCAGTTATTGTATTTTTGCTGGGATGATATTTAGAAAAAATGATTCTAGACTAGCAGCCAGCGACGGTTATGGCAGCAATGGTATGACACACACAAATGACATTAGGACAATCAGATGCTGTAGATGACATGCATGGCTTGCTTTCCCATTTTTTTAAAGACATGAGTACCCTTAAGCTACATGTAACAGGAGGAACATGCAGAAGAGATAGAAATAATAATTGCCTTCAATGTGAAGTGTGGCATTGGTCCAAAGTTTATTTTAGAACCTATCAAGACCTACACTATTTGTTTGTATTTTAACATATTATCACTCAACAGTTTTGTCCTCCTAGAATTATTCTGCCAAGTTCTCACCTTGATAAGAATATGTTGAGTAAAAGTAACTGAAATATTGTATATCATTAAGATAAGTAGACTACACAACAAAATATGGCATCTTATTTTTTTTAATGATAGCTGATCTTATAGTGCAGAGGAATTAAAAAAAAAAACTCTCATACAAGTCATAGAAATTACACACATTAGCAAAGACTGGTGAAACTCTCCATTACCACAAAGATAATCATCGAGTACACTTCATGAGCTGATTCGCTTTTGTCTCCACATCTCGCATTGCTCTTTATTGTTAGCTTCTTCAGCCAGCCCTCCAATTGCAAAGACCCCATCAGATACCAAGTAAAAAATGGCTGTTTAAAAATACTACTCATTAAGTTGTAAAAACAAGAAGCAGCCATCAGGCTTCGACGTTAACTCTCGAATAAAAGTGCCATTCCCCTTAACAGAGACGACACCAGTGTGTGTGCTGCTGAGGTAAGACGCAGCAATCAAGCTCTCATATTCTCCTTCACTGAATGTCATGGTTAAAAAACGGAAAACTATCCATAGTAGGTTCGCATAAGGGAGCTAAAAGATAAAATGGATAAGCAGTGCTTCTGGCTTGCATCACAAACTGACATGCACTCTCATTCTTGGCTGTTACTTTGTCTTAAGAAATGACAAGGTGACACCTGGTTATACATCTCCTGAGAGACTTCAATATTAACATGGAAGGGTTTGATTGTGATGCTTGAGCAGGGGATCGATAAGCAACTGCAATGTTACAAACACTTCATTAGTCGGTTGTGTTGAAGGAGCCGAGAGAGGAAAAAATATAGCTCTTAATTTCCCAGTCGATCTAGAGCAAGGGATGGGCAAACCGGTCCTGAAACTTTAACCAATGATATTTATTCAGAAAACACCTGAATGAAATCCACTGACTGCATTTGTAGGACATCAGAATGGTGAAAATGTGTCCCCTTTATGGGTTAGAATGAAAACCTGCACCCACTGCGGCCCTTTGTGGTATAGTTTCTCCACCCCTGATGAGTCATAACATCTTGTTTGCAACTACAAGACCAAGAATACGAATGAATGCAGTCAAAAAGATGTCCTAAGGGCTACCTTTTTTGCACCAGAAAGAAGCTCAGTCACCTATAGAAGAGGATCACTATGGGGATCAGCTGCTGCCCTCTTTATTGATAGGTTGCGCATATGGTTACGTCCTAGGCATCTCCCTGTTGAGGTGTTCTGGAGTTGTCCTTTTGAAATGGGACCTCAGCCCTACTCTGAAATTTCTCAGATAGTTGTTTGAGCATACACAATTGTGGAAACCTTCTTTACACACTTTGAAAATATCGAATGGGGCAAGGGTCCATTAATGCACACCTGCTGCACCACTCTACTAAAGGTTTATAACTCTGCAAAGACACATTGACATTTCTGTTCCAGTCCAACTGTTTTTATTTGATACATTATATAGGCTAGGGGGCTCCCATAGTGTTTTACTAGCCACATTTTCAGGTGTATTAGAGACCTCTGTCTGCAATTGCCCTTACTCAGCTAAACTCATCTAAACCGCAAGGTTCTTGTCCAACTTGGACCTCGTTTCGGTATAGTTATAGAGAACTATATCTAAACTATGTTGCATCAAATGGTCTTTAAGAAGCCACAGTTTTCAGTCTCATGTTAACAACGAATACAACGAAAATACTGTTTATCATCAAAACATAAGTACTTCACCCCTTTAAAGATAAATTCATGAGGAGACTATCAATAAATGCGGCGTGGGAGATTTATCACCCTATTTTTCTTACATAGTTAAATACATCTCGCTTTTTACATTTTGCCATTCTATCATATTGGTCTAAGAAATAAACCCAAAGTATGCTTCTATACCTCTCCACTATCAGGTCATTTCTATGTGAGCTGCTTGAGGCATGTACAGTATGCTGATATCTAATTCATGCTGGCTGAGTCTCCTTCCTTGTTTACCTGTCACTTCTATCCCATGTGACAGCACAAGGCAAAAAGAAGCAGCAGGATCAAAGAGTGGCAGTTAAACTGGTAGTGGTGAGTCCAAAAGGAGACTGTCTTTGAAGGTACCTCTTTAATTAAACAGCGGCAGTGCACATAAAAGACAAATTGAAACTCAAATTATAATTTCATTCAGATCAATTTGCCAACCATGAGTATATTGAGAAAACAGTCAGTCTGGAGACTCAAAGTTTGGAATATTAGAAGACTTCAAGCTCCTAATACCTAATTTAGTGTAAAACTTAAAATGACACAAAGATGTGTCAGGGATTGACAAAAATGTTCAATGCGGCTCTAAATGCGATGTTCTATCAAAGGTGGGCATTTAAAGTCATTCTGACACAGGCCTCTGGTAGGTGTTCCCAGCAGACCCTCACAAGACGTTTTGGTCTGTCAAGCCTGACTGTTGATGGAAAAGTACCCATCATCTGGGCCAATGCACCCCCAGGTGGACCAGCTAATCGCTTGACCGCTCTCTTCCACCGAATGTCCAACACATACAGCTGCAAATCAGATGACATGACCGTAAAGTCAATCATTAAACTGCAGTTTTGAGTGTCCTATTGTCGTAAAGGTTCACATTAGCTCATTGGCAACACTAATCAGGACAAGTGGTAACACATATGGCTGCATGAATATATTGGTGTCCAATTTAAAAACCCCTACTTGGTAATATTTCTATTTCTAGGATCTAAAACATATGATCATCAGGACTCTTTTTTCTGGTGAAAGTGCTTTTGTGTTTATATACCTAATGCAGCTGCGATTATTCCACGTGCAGGCCACTTTGGGAAAACACAAGTAAGAGAGATAAAAACACAATGTATGAATTCAATTTGGTACACGGCAGAGTTCTCTGCTTTGTATTCACACCAGCCCAAAAGGTATGCACAACGGACTTTTCAGGTTTGGTTTAGACCAAACAGTGCAGGTGTGAATATGCCTTTGTTGAATAAGTAATAAACCCATTCAACTCTTCCATACCACCAAACACAACACTAAGAGTACTTTCTTAAACAGCACACTTGGAGTAGTGTCTACAGTGCTTTCTCCCTGCGGCAGTTGTCATTTTCTCACCCATTGCCCACGCTCAAGTAGCAGATGTACTTGCACCCCAGTGGTTGTATCAAACATGACATATGCAGTGTGGTCAGATACTTTTTTTACCATCTTTGTGCAGTGTGCTCAGACACTTTTTTCCATCTTGATGCATTGTTTTGACATTGTCAGAAGGCAAGGGCTCAGTATTTGTTTGTCTATTTATAGAAAACATTCGAGAGAATATCTATTGTACCAGCAAGTGGGTATTCAACTATCAGTTTTTCCCATTTGCGTCACACTCAAGGACTCTTATATCACGATTTAGAGATCAACAGAATGAATCAGTGAAGCTATTTTTTTATATTTGTTTGTTCTTCTGAACCAAACCATCTGGTGTGAGTGATTATAAAAAATAAGGCCTTTACCCTTTCTAGAGCACTGATTAATTTATTTTCTCTAAAAAGTAATTCTATTGGTTTCCAGAGCCTCAGGTAAATTCTTTGATGAATCATGACCTTTATTGTCCCATCTCTCTCTAACTAAAACTACAATGCATATTGCATTTTTAATAGAAATTCTATTTTCAAGGTATTTTCAACTCCAACAACATCACATGCTAGTTGGCAATGACAAATTGATCGTTTAAAAGAAAAGAATAGTGACATTGAGACAATAAGAAACTGCTCATGGTTATCTCGGTGAATTAGACAACACATCCTTATTGTTTTATCAATAAAGAGAAATCAGATTTTTATCTGTCATGGAGAGTAATAGCAAAACGTGTCTTTAGAACCATGAATTATTCATATAAGTAAAAGTTAGGGTAGGAGGATTAGGGCCACTGAAGGAAAAAAAAGGTGGCAATATCTTGGCCACCTTTTTTTTTCCATCAGTGACCCTAATCCTCTTCTGTAGAAATTCTTCTGTACAAGTCAATTAACATAAGAATGCTCTAAATGCAATTGCTTGATCAGCGCAATGTACGTGCTGTGAATAAAATTGTACTATATTTTGGACATCCACCACGCCAGAATGATAATTTCACCTGATTAACGAACTAAATGGGATCAACATCTGTTAGCAATTAACCTCCACACCTGCATTAATACCCTTGGACCTGCATGCTTGGGTAAATCTGGGCTGAGGTCCAGCCATTTGAAGTTTTGCTACATTAAGCGGTGCCTAATAGGGAGGGAAGAAGGGTTACTGTGATGTCTATGTTCGTCTGATGGTTAGGCACTGGAATGTTCTAACTGTTGGTGGATGTGTAAAATGGGGTGCAAAACTAAACAGTGACGACCTGTATGAGAAACAAATTAATAGATGGAATCCTACCTAGATCTACAACTCCACATTATGATTTTGTTTCTCAGTTCGTGAAGAGATTTGCAGAACTGCTAGAGAAGGACATTTAACATTCAGTCGCCAACACGCATTACGTTAAAGTGATGAAAGACGACACCGTGTACACAAACAGAGGTAAACGAATCGTCCTGCCTCAAGGGAACAACAATGATTATCTGCCCATCTCAACTGCAAGCACGAATTGAGCGATCCTCACTGTATATCCCAATGTCACTTAGTCTGTTAAAAAATACCATAGTAATGTGTAAATATCAACAGTTAGTCACACTACATTTTCACATTTTCGATTAGGTTGCACATTTGTCATTCTTAGACCTTGCTGTGATGGAAATTGAGTAAGTTGTACTAAACAAAAGCAGTTTTAGACTTAATTTAGATGAGCAGACTTCGAGCACACTTCAGATGTTCATATTCTTTTTTTTGCCAAAAGCATAACTGGATGCCATCTCTCTTGTTTTTTTTTTTTTTATCTTGAAGCATACAACAATACATACAGTTCCAGATGAACCAGGGCATCTGGATGCTTTGTTGGGGTCAAAAAAAATAAACTTGTATTTTGGTGGTGCCATTTGGTGTTTTGTAGACCAGATGGCCCGCTTTGTAAAAGTCTCCGACTAGGTTTGGACATTTGGGGGAAACACAAAGAAAGAAAACATTGAAAGCCGTTTTACACCTCTTGAGGCTGACGGCTTTTGCACCGATAAACAAGCTCATTCTTGGACATGAAGGAGAAAGATTCTTACTTGGAGTTGCGCTCTTGGTCTGAGCAAATATAAGCAGACCTCATGGGAAGATGATTTAAAGTTAGCTAGGGGAGATCGTAGATCTGCGCTGTGAATAGAGCACTCGTACACCACTTTTCATTTACTTTTGTCCAAATGTTTCAGTACTGGATGGAAGTCTTAACTTGGTCCGGAAGTCAAATCACTTTGTGAGGCAGGACTCGTATAAATAATCATAGTGGAGACTTTAACAGTGAGCACAGACAAGGCAATCATGAGTAGCAGCAGGAAAACAGCTTTCACTGGTCTGTGTAATGTCTGCAAGTCTGATTCACCTGCACTGAAGCTGTATTCTTTTCACTCTGTTTCCAAAATGCAATGGCGCATTTTCTCGCCAAGTACAGCCATCAATATTTAAGTCGTTGCATTCTTTATGTTTATGATTGTCTTACATGGAGTTACACTCAAGAAAGCACACACTGTGTGAGTTTGCTTTTTAAAGCATGTGCAGCATCTTGTACAAATGTCCACTCTCTTTAGGATTACGTTCATTCGTAGTTTTATTGTCAGGGAATGGAAAGTCAACTAACACCTCTTTTAATGTACTAATGGTTGTTTGGGAAATATGGATTTTCTTTGAGGGAGAGGGGGAAACATATGCTATGATTATGAAATTTGATGTTGTAAAAGAAATTTGCTCTAAAATAAAACATTAAAATTAAAATTCTAAATAGTGTCAACAGTTTTCAAGCTATAATGCAAGGATGATTGTAAGTCAAATTTTAGAATGTTGAATTTAACCACCATTTGAAAGGCATTATGGATATTTTATGCAAAATCAATTTTAACTAAGACTGCGGATTCATAATATACTACATACTGCTCTCTTGAAAATTTCTTGTCCTTCATGAGCCCAAGACATAGAAGCATATCAATTTTGGCCATGAAAAAAAAGGGGAAAATTGTGTTAAATGTGTTTTCAAAACTAATGATAAAATTGGGCAAAGAGCTTGTTTGGTCACAAATAGACTTCAATGTAGATTAACTCATATTCTGTTGACAAAACAAATACAAAAATAAAATACAACTTTTTATCATCTATTCTTTTTTTTCTAAGGCATATTAAAATGAATTAACTCACTGTCATTGTTTGTGGAGGTGGTTTCCTGTAATGAGACTGCCAGGTTGGCATTGCTCTAATGATGTGACAAACAAAAGCCATTCATCAGGCTTGCTTGTCTCTATCAGACTTGAACAGCCAGTGACAATAGCATCTAAATAGTAAAGCATCTGATTCCCCAGTAAGGAACACATTGAGGCTGCTCTCTTGATAATTTGATGTCATTATATTGGTCATGCCAGGTAATCGCAGAATTTAGATATAGAGTTGTAAGATCAATGTCTTAATCATGAACTAATTAAGATGGACAAAAACTGATTTTTTTTAAAGAGGAAAGCTTGATCAGGGTGCATGTAGTTCACTCTTTATTGAAGTGATTTTGAAACAAGAAGAATGTTATAACTGTGTTTCACTTTTAAATACTTCAGAGTGTAATGAAGAACAACATGAGCTCATGGAGTCTTTATAAATTCATCACCAAGCACTTGGCTTGTTTTAAATTAATGTCCTTGGGTATTGCTCGATGTATTCAAAGGTAAATATTCAAGTATTTAATGGTGTTGCAGGAGCATGTTTAATGGTTTAGGAGATCATATTGTACATGTTTACATTTGACATTGCTTTTCACTTTAACAGCACTGCGATATATTTGGCTTCTCCCTGCAATTAGCAGTGCATAAATATTAAGGCAGAATCTCTCCAGGCACTTCATCTAAAATGAATATGAAGGAATGGCTAGTTCAGACAGATCTACCCAAACGTGGAATGCTTATTTGAGGAACATATAATGATGTATACCTTTCTACATGAAAAACAAAAAGTAGCTGAATTCAGCATGACTGAAGGCAAAATATTTGAACATGTCATGTTTTATATTCTGCCCAACAATTCAGGGTGTCTCCCGCCTTCTGCCCAACTCTTGACAGGATAAGCGGTACGGAAATTGAATGAATAATTTATTGTTTGTTTTATGAGGTGTTAGCGTGGAATATAAATGAAAAAAATAGCTGGAGAGTTGATACTATGTTTTTCAACATGTGCAAAGGAAGAAAGTTTGTTTAACTGGAGCTTGATGGATCAAATGTTGTTTGGAGTGAACTTCTATGTCTCCTATTTGAAAATGTATTGATTATATATTGATATATGGTGAGTTTAATATATTAACTCTGACTGCGTGTTCTTTTGGGGTTAAGAGCTGAAATGTTCCATGTTAGAGTATCAGTTTGGAAAGAGACATAGTGACTTTGTAAATCTGGCGTTTCAAAAAAAAATTGCCATTACTACACTCACAAAATGACAGCATGTGGTCGAATTGCTCATAATGACCGATGAAAACAATGATTTCTGCATCAGTAACTTATTATGCAAGTCATGTCTGCTACTGCATCTGTTCTGTTGACATACTGCTCTTTGAAGCTTGCCGAGGAGTGCAGGCTGCACCAAAGGCTATTCTTCCTTTATTGCCCTGCTTATCGCTTTCATTCTTTTTTTTTCCTTTTTAGTTGGAGACTTTCCAAAGAGCATTTTTTTTCTAAACTGGCAGAAGGCAGTCAAGCCAATCCCATGAAGTAACTTCTGTTGTGTTGCACCTACTGGAATCTAAATAGGGTCATGACTAGAGGCTCTCTCCGTGCCGTTGAAGTGGCATTGCACTCAGCAAGAATTGTATGTATTATGTGTATAATTCATGCAGCTGTCTGCTGTCAATAAGGCTGGGAGCGAACACGCAATATGTCATAATAAGAGGTGAAAATATGTCGTTACCACCTTTCATCTCCATTATGGAATAATATATAGGTTAATTATATACACGCTACAGAGTGGGTAGCATGTTGACCTCACCGTTCTGGGATGGTGGGGTCAACCCCAGGTTGGTCCTCATCGTGTGGAGTTTGCATGTTCTCTCTGGTTTCATGTGTTCTTTCCGGTTACTTACTACAGTTTTATGCAGGGTAGGTTGGTTGAACCCTGTAAATTGCCCTGAGTTGTGAGTGTGGGCATCCTTCTCCTCATAGAATCATATATATCCATATGCGCTGGTATGATATTGGATAAGTTGTATAAAAGATTTAAGACAAAATTAATTTGACACCTATTTTTTTTTTAAACGTTATATTACTAAAATAACGATAGTCAAGATGGTTGCAGTTTATCAGGTTACATAATTTACCAGTTTTGTCGAGAAATGCCTTCAGCAGTAACAAAATATTCTGGGAAGTTATTGTCTTAGATTAGATTTGTTGTGTAATTTACTATACAAAAGCAGTGTCATTCACAGGGGTCTGATGTTCAATCTATCATTTATATAATGTACATGTAAAAAGAATTATAGAAATGGGTTGAACAAAGGAACAAAAGTCAGTCCTATCCTACAGACCGCTGTCCAGCCCATAAATGATTCATGACAACACTGAGTTTCAATTTGTAAAGGCAAACCATTTGTGCATCATCTAATATAAATGGAATCTCCCTTACAATATAATACAATGATAAAAAGGCAATCATCATTGCACAAAAAAAAATAATGGGGAAAAAAATGGGAAAACTTAACAAGGCAATAAAAATAGTACACTGAAATGAAAAGAAGCCCTATTAAATGTTTTGAGATCTATGATACAGGTGCCTAAAGCATTAATTCCTAACCAGTGTGTTGTGGTAAATTATCAAATATCACTAATTTGAAGAAAAACATTTGTGTTTTTATTTGAAATATATGTGTTAAATCTAAATTAGGTCCGAAGACAATGGCCGAAAGACACAAGTATACTCTGAAAATCAGAAACTCACATTTGAAATTGCCTTATAATAATAGGTAATTAATTAGTATGATGGATTGATTCACAGAAGGAGAAATTTTTAAACTTAAGCTCATAAAATATTTTATATTTCTATCTGCACTTTAATTGTACTAGCTTTCTAATGAGTATTTAAGTGATTCAAAAGTGCCAAAGTAGTCACATTACCTCCCCAGTTTTATTGCAGAAGAAAAGCTTTTCCGTGCATGGTCACTAAATGAACAGCAGCTGTACTCTAGTCCTGTCACTCCGAGATTAACAACTTCCTTTCTGCTACAAAGAAGGCCATGGCCAGCACGCATCAAAATGCCCACATCCACGCACAACCCCGCACACACTGACGAGATTTCTTCACCCCTGCCCGTTTAAATCAAAACAAGTAAGCAAGCTCACTCAAAAGTAAATGGAAAATTTGATTCGCTCAGATGAACACACATTGCCTTAGGTCAAGAAGATGCCTGGCTGTCACACAGTAAAAATTAAAGAACAAAAGTCAAGCAGAAGTTACATCTTAAAATGCAAGATTACTAGGTATAAGATTTGACTCTGAAGATTCCTCGTCATCAAAATCCCCACCCCACAGCTTGTCACTATTTTAAACACATTTAAATGTTGTGACATACATAACTGCAAACACGCCAATTGTTAAACTTTTGTAAATAACCCAACATGACCTTCCTCCTGTTCCTAAACAGTTCAAGATTACATTAGAACCAGCATCTGTTGTGATTCTATTTTTAACCTTTATAAAATATCCTGACACATCTTATGGCTCTCACAATGAAACTTGCAGTTTGTCCGAGCAGAAGAAGGCATTAGAACACAGTCGAAATGAAAGCTAAAGGACTAAGTCTGATAACCACTAGCGTGACTCAGCTGATTTCTTATTATTATTCTTATGAATGCTCTGCTGAATACATGCATACAAATAATAGTTTGTTTGGTCTGAAAGCCTTTTTTTCCCCAGGCTTTGTACTAAACGCTGCAGGCAGCAGATGTTAACCATTTTCTTCAGCTTTTGCGGAATATAAAATGCTTAATTTATCAGAAATAATTCTATTATGCCATAGTTTTTAACATTTTGTAAGAATGATTGTATTCCGTGTACTATTTGCAATGCACAAAACAAAAATTGCCAGACCACACACACTTGCAAAGATAGGCAAAGTAACAGTGATCCAAACTACTATAGTACATAAGTCTAAAATCGTTTATCATTCAGAGGCTGTGATACCAATCCAGATATCAAAGTGGAACAATTTACAATGTAAATAATTTCACTAATGGTTGAATACTAGGGATCGGAGTACTCCCCAATTTTCCCGAGTGTGCAACTGAAATAGTCTTTGACCAGGGTTTCAACATCCTCTCAGAATCTTTGTAGCTCAGAGGCTCAAGTGGCGGAAATTGAATCAGGCCCTGACAGCCACAAGTAGGATGTTAAACCATCCTCCTCATGGTGAACTCTGCGAAAACAAAAAGAGAGCAATACACCGTAGCAAAAGCTAGCTGTGTTTCTCTGAGAAGAGAACAAAAAAGAGACAAGGAGCAATTAACTTGTTCACATTTAGTGTTGAAAACCAACAATCAAATGTTCCTTGGTTAATTTGTTGGCTAATTTCATTTCAATTACACTTTGTTTAGTAACCAGATTCAAACATGTCGGATAAAGGAATACAATAGATTCCCATTTTGCTGCTTCTGCAGACTGTATTCAAAATGAAATTCAAATTTCAATGTTTACGCCGAGCATACAAAATAATAATTAAAAAAAGGAAGCAGTAGCACATACTGATTATTAATGAGAATGTGAGAATGCTCCTAAATGTCATAGAGGACGAAACACTGACAGCTTTATTCATCACCTCTTTACTTTGATTTATTTTATTTTTGATTGGGGGGAAAGGAAGGAACTAATGGCTAAATCCTCTAGCATTATGTGGCTGTTCAATGTCCTTCCACGGCAAGCTATCTGGGGCCAAAGATGCTCTCCTGCTGATGACATTACAGCGGACATGCAATCACATGGTGTTTGTGTCCTATTTAGGGCAAACTCGTGAGGGGTGAGTGTTGAGAGGGCAACACAACAACAATGAAAAGTTCTTCTCCAAGATCAGGGTGTCAGGACTGATGAACATTTCTACATGTCACTGCACGTCTCAAACTGTGCAAGTGATTACCTAGTAAATTGAAACATTTGGGCCACCGGCCCGAGCCAGCACAACCAATGGCACTCCTCTGAGGAGATTCTGTCAACACTGACAAAACTCTAATGCCCAGAACACATTGCATCTTTTTAGAAGTTACATGTTTTCACTGTGGGGACTTTGATTAAGAAAATATTAGAAAAAAAAGGGTATCTGGTTTGAAATAGAGATTACTTGAGCTAGCTTTTCACAATGACCTTATTTTAAACCAAGTAATTGTGACAGGCAACAGTTGATTTGCATGTGAAGGTGGAAAAACAGCTGGAATAAAAGCAGAAGGGCAGTACTGTGCTTAACAGGACCACATTATCAGAACATAAAGTTCTGTGTGCCAACCCACACAGTTTGAAGTGCAACTGATGACATATTCAGGAGGGTTATTGGCTTTAATTGGAATTACAACCTTTGGATGTCTTTGAAGTCTGAATAAGTGGATCAAACTGTCTTTGCAAAAATCCCTAGTGCCCATTTTTTACCTTACTCAGGTAAGTTTTAGTCATTCTTTTTCATTATCACCAATATAGTATCACGGAAGCAAATGAGTTAAATCATACTACTACCGTTAGGTATTTGAATTATAATCTGTTTTGTTATATGTGAATGAGTCACTGAGACTGCATTTCCGTTTGCCAGCAGTGAAGCACAATGTCAGTCCTTGCATCCAATCAAATTCTAAACATAAATACTTCATTGTATTCTTTTGAAGGGTCATACTAAATGTTTTTGCACAACTCCTGTGAAACAGCCTCATTTTGCATATTCCACCGCATGTGCCACTGCGTGCCTCACATATAATGACTAAAACTTGAGTAAAGGGCATAATCAAAAGGCCATTTTGTGCTCTTTTCAAACAGTCAAACTGACTGTCTCACGGTAAACATTTCCATTTTGCTTTAACAAACAGTATGTGTGAGGTTAGGAAACATTTCACAGCCAAAAATAATGCTTTTGTTTAAATGTTATCCAATTATGCAAAACATAATGTTCTAGTTCAATCACAAACAAATACCCAATACTATATAATATTAAACTAACATAAACCTTTTTTTTTCGTAAATTTTAAGTTTAGCAGGAAAAAAAACTCTGCCTCATTAGTGAACTATCCATTGTTCATTTGGTGGACAAAATTTCCGTACAAAATTTCAAATGAATCAAGCTGTGGTCTTCAATAATTTGCACTCATTGTTGGTGATAACAAGCTAGGATTTCTGTTATTTGATATACAGAGCAGCTCAAGCTTATAAGCACATAACACAAAGTAGGTTGGCATTGCTCAATTGCATTTTTTACTTCAATACAAAGTGTGAAGCTTGACAAAAGCACCTCACTTCATTTTAACCATGAATACATGTCAATGTGCAAATAACTCCAAGTGCAAAGTAATTAAAGGCCAAATGAGGACAACTCAAAGGCTGACAATACCAGTACAAGATGACTAATGGTGCTGTACTTTTTTCTTCAAAATTGTAGGCAAGGCAATGCAGCTTCATCCCCAAAGCAGATTCCATATACAAGGTAACTCATTGAAGTCTACATAATGAAAAACATTATAAAAATGAAGGCCATATCAATAGAGCATCCATCATGAACTAAGAGTAAATTATCTCAACAAAAAGACTAAAACACATGCAAACACATACGTACAATGAGGCAAAGTTTAAAGATGGCATGTGCAAGTACCCAAAAACTTGCTCAAACTTGATTTGGTCAAATATTAACTTTCTTTCTTGCTTTATAATAATTGCAGTTTATGGGCCAGTGAATGTTTCCCAAAGTAGTGATTCCCATTTTATTACTGTTTACAAAAATGTGTGCATTAAAACGAAGGAAATAACTTTTGATGCAGAAGAAAAATGTACTTTCAGACAGTAGAGCTCCTATCCACTTCATACTTGAATAACTTTTACTTTTGGGAGTTTACTTTGGAGAGCTAATTGCAGTATCTGCTTCTGATGGTCAATTTTTTTTACCTAATATTTTCCACAACAAGCAAATATGATGACATAACTCCCTACTTAATTTGGACACATTTTTTGTTGTTATATGTGCACTCCATGTTGAGGCTTTAAATCTCATTATATTTGTGTAAAGACAATAAAATAAATCAATTCAATTTCTCTCCTTAGGTCACAAAAATCTCATCATACAACTCAAAAACACCAATATTTCTTTTTATCAGTGACATGATTGAAAACAGATTTATCAAAAGACATTTTTGAAAAGTCTTCATCTCTAGTGCCCGGAAGAGTCACGCAATTTGTAAACATCGAAGGTTTTGCAAAAGAAAAAACACAACTGCCGACAGACACAACATGATCGAAAAAGGACCAGCATGGAAATTGGTGACCGACAACCCTAGGTACACTATGTTAGATTTTTTTTAATTTGTGACAATCTCTGCTCAGAAGTAATTATTCTAGTAGAGATAACTCTATGACATGTGCCATTAATGTTATCATTCAGTTGAGATCATAGTATGCCTGATGGAATCCACTAACAATAACCAGCCAGCCAGATGTTAATACATGTTTATTTCTGACAAGAAAAGTCTGTTGGGCCACATGCCATTGCTTAACATAGGCAGCTAATATCATAAAAAAAATCTCTATATTTGTTATAAACGTCTAATTCCCTAATATGTCTATACATGCATTTGTGTTGTTGCTATTGGCGATTACATTTGCAAATTGTCCATCCCTGGCCAACCTATTTATCACATATACACAGACGCGCAGACCAAAGGATTAGACAGTAACAAAGTATTCCATCTTGGTAAACTGATGATAAAAAAGGTTCATAAGAAAGTCAATGGATGGTGGTGGATGCTTCAAGTTTGTACTTCATTCATATGCTAGTCAGTAATCTGAACTTGCTGTTAAAATAAGTTGCTACATCACAGTATTAAAAACTTGGTAGTGTAGAGAGCAGAGAAGCACTGAGAATCGCAACAAAAAGTGAATGTGAAAGTGGGTTTCTAGTGACAAAATCAGCTCATACATCATATTGTAGCATGAAGCTGTGGAGTGTGTATGTGTGTGTGAGTGTGTGTGAGAGGTGTGTGTGTGTGGGGGGGGGGTGTTTAGAAGAGAGCAAGTGAGTGAAGGAGAGAGGAGGAGGAGAGGAGGACTATTAACGGTAAACTGCAGGGAGGCCCTGCAAGGATGGATGGATTTGTGTTACAGTGGTGCTTAGCAGCACTGATAGCAAACCTGTTCTATTTGCTTGCAAACTGTATTTCACTGCAGCCGTATCCTGTGAGTTCAAGGAAACGTGGAAGAAAAAGTGCTCTCTTCCAAAGCCAAATCATATTCTTTCATATGGTTTAGATTCATCAAATCATATAGCTTTTGAGCATTTTTTCAGGGTTTTTCTCATCACTCCAACATTCAGATAAATCAATAGGAGAAGTAAGGTTGAGTTCAATTGAATGAACATTAACTCTTAAATTACATGTGGAATTTGGGTTTTAATTATCATTTTTAAAGAAAAATACTCATTTAAGGATACTTTTCCTTTTTTAAATCTGCACTCACCAAATGCAAATCAACTGTTATTCATTCAGATGACACATGTACCTTTTTTAAAATATGCAAATATACAACAACTGTTATGTTTGCAGATATCAGCTCGCCATGCACAAAATATTTTATTAATGGTTGGAACAGATATTTTCTCTGGCTTCCTTGAAATGAAATATAAACTGAATATCTTTGTTTGATCCAAATAAAAAAAAGATATTGCTTCAAACCAATGACAGAGAAATACATAACAATAATCACAATAGCATGCTTATTTTCTGACATGTAAGGGAGACGAACAAAAGGTCAAAAGGAGTATCGGAACTGTTTTGAGTTTTATCTCAATGCAGTTTAATAATTGAATGCAAAAGCCGATCAAAAGGAAAAAGTTGGCAGAAAGCAGATCAGGATTATGTGTTGTTATGAAAAAAATACTCTACTTATAAATTCTGCTCATTTGGTGGCTAGTACACACCCACCGAATTCTAAAAAAATGCCTGAATCACATTGCATTAATGCATTAATAATCAGATAGGTTTATGAATAAATATTTTGAGTGTATTTTGAGAGAAATGTCTAGGAATTTGGGGAAATCAATTCTGTTTATGGTTTATAAAAGTGATTATAGACTTACTGTATGAGCAGCTTCAAGAGATTATACTACAGGCTCACTGTTTAGGGCATCTAAGGTCAAATTGCAGAACGTGCGTGTAAATCGCCAACTGTTATGCTTTGTAATCATGCAGTCCAGTTTTGGTTCACAGGATGACAAAGACTAACAGTTGCACGAGACACTGCAAAATTGGAGTTCTTGTTCTGTAGAAGTGAGCAAACAACTCCATGATTTAAATTTAGCATCATGTTGCTGAGAGCTAATATAACTGCCATTATACATTCCCAATTTCCATTCAGAACAAAGTCATTTCCTATATTGACATTAAGGAGAACAGCAATCCAATCTGATAACAGCTTGTTTACATATCAAATATTGGTGAGTGAAATGGTCTTTTTTTTCTGACAAGCCTACTAGATTAGGCTGAAAAGGGCCATCTTTGCCACCCAAATTATTTCCCAAACTTGATGGAAAGACGTGCAAGAAATGTTTGGCATGGGACCCTTCTGAAGGACTACTCAGGAATGGTTAAATGAATCGAGAACATTTCTATGTTCCAAGCAAACCTACTATGGTGCACTACACTACTTCTGTGTTCAAGATTAATCTTTTAGCTTCACGGATTTGGGAACTACAAGACGATGGGCCAAATTCAACTTAACTGCTGCACTCAACATTTAAGATCACTGAAGGTGCTGCTGCATGATTCACACAAAGTGCTTTTTGGAACATCCAGCAATTCTAAAAACACACATTATGATTGCCAAAGACATACACTATTCACACTTTTTAACTATGCAGTTGCATACTTTTCAACCTTGGGCCATGGTTTCTCTTATGAAACAATTCCTAATTATAATACTTAAACATAACCCTTACGTAAAATTGGGTGTGGGTATGCGTGTGTGTGTCTGTGTGTGTGTGAGTGTTTTACATTTTCATAATTTTTCAAAATGAAATGTTCATTACTATTGTAAAAAAAAAAATTGCATTTCTTAGGTATTTACAAAATGTTATGTTCTCTTTTTACTACTAAAATACAAACAAAAAATAATACTGTGGCACTTGTTGAGTCTGAAGAGTGCGGCTGAGAGAGGGATGTTGTTCTGAAACATAAAGTGGCAGAAAGCAACTTCTGCTTTTGTCACTTTGCTGCCAGACGACGATGCTGAGTGAAGAGCAGAAAAGTGTTGATCTGTGGGTTTGTAGGATATACACTTCTTGACACATTGTCTATATTTACTGCTCTTTTAAGGTGGCTTTTTAGATCATAAAATCCTCTTTCTGCTGCACGTGCTTTCAGCAACGAACACCATAATAATAAATACACGCATGTGCAAAGTATAATCTCACGGAACAAGATTTTATTTTATTGCCCATAATACTTTCGCACCGAAAATACTAGTAGCACTCTGTCAAACGTAAGCATGTTTTTATATCTATTGTAAGGAATTGGGTGGCCCGGTGGAGCGAGTGGTTAGTGTGTCAGCCTCACAGCTTTGGGGTCCTGGGTTCAAATCCAGAGTGGTCCACCTGTGTGGAGTTTGCATGTTCTAACTAGGCCTTTGTGGGTTTCCTCTGGGTACTCCGGTCTCCTCCCACATTCCAAAAAAGCATGCATGGTAGACTGATTGGACACACTTTTGCGTTTCCCCATATGGGAAATTAACCCTCAATCTCAGAACTACGAGGCAGGTAATCACACATCCACCGTCCCAAATTCCCTCCATTTTATTCACCAAATAGTTACTTCATATTTCTTGTGACTACTTGTGATTCTACTTGGAAGAGAAATGGATGCTTCTTTTCTATTTTCAGATTCATGCTCATTTGAGTTTTGAGGGCAATGCTCCAGAATAAAGCTTTGTTGCCTGATCGGCATTTAAGATATCTAAAGTGTGACAACAATTAGGGAAAAGGAAGAAGGAATCTCCCCATGCATCAAGCTGATCTCTCAAAAATAACACGACCAATCAACGTCCTTGAGAAAATCAAAGTAAAGCTTTGATTTGGAAGCCTGTAAACAATGACAACCTCTGGAGAACACAGCATGCATGCACATTGGCACTTTTATTAGACCTGAATCATTTCTAAAAGGCTCCATGCCTGTTGTTTGATTTCACTCAGATGAAAAGCAGTTGCCTCCCATATGGTTGCTTATTGGAAAGAAAAAAAAAAGCTTATTGTGGTTCATGCAATATTATTAGCTTTTACTTCACACAATTGAGGAAGTAAAGTAAAAATCATTGGATTATTGACAAATAAATGTCATGCAGGCATTGTTCATTTTGATAAAATCTCTTAGGTATCACAAAAAAAACAATATTTAGTCATCTCAAAGCAGAAAACTTTACTCACACAAAACAGACTTGGTATTGTCTATTAATCTAAGACCTTTTTTACAAGGATAAATCAGATTGGCTGCTCTATTTTTTATTAGGCAGAGCATATTATACTCTTACCAAAAGGCATTAGTCTAAAAAAAAAAGTACGGAAGATAACTCTTTTATATGCAATATATTCGGCCACTGTACGCTTTGTAAATGCATTATTGTAGTTATCTGAAGAAATGAAGTCAGTTGTACAGGAAGAATATTTTTAATATAGCAAATCAAAAAATTGCTTAAAAGGCTCTGTTCTTTGTCAGACTGGCAGCAATTGGCTTTTTCAAACAAAAATCCGATTTTGGAAGTTGTAAAGATGGATTAATTAAAATGATAGTTAATGTTCAGCATAAGATGGATTGGAAAATTGCCTCTCTGGGGAAAGAGAGGAAACACTGTTTATGAACTAGAACATTCATCAAGTCAGAGCACAAAGAAACCCAAGTTAATGGTTTCACTAAGGGGGCTAAGCTCTCCTAACAGAGGAGATAATCCAAAACGAGGGTCTGAACGTTCAAAATTGAAGGCGGCGGGCCAAGTGGTTTCATGCTCTCTCGAAGACTGGGCATGCCAATACACTGACTGCCATGAAACTCTCCACAGGGCAAATCACTCCTCAGAGTAGAGTTCACACAGCTGCCTTCCCTACTGGATGTTAGTCGCTGAGTCATATGACAATTTCAGCCTGCTGTGCTGAAAAATGTGGGGGCATGAATACTTGATTTATTATGATGTGATGCTGTCTAGAATAATCCAGATCATTTGCCAGTATTGACTAAATAAAATTAACTCCACACAGGAATCTCGGAGACTACTGCTGATTGAACCCTCGATCTCGGAACTGTGAGGGAAAATGTGTTAACCATCCATCACCTCACCTTTCTGATTAAATAACCCATATGAAATGTGGACACGTGCAGCTTCCATTCAGGTATGTTGTGTATATTTGTTTTTTCTTAAATATTTTGAAATTTTGCCACCGTGGCTTTATAATCAGGTGCTTTAGATCCAATTTACGACTTTAGTGTTTCCTTGCCATTAAAATTATGGCAATATTAATGTATTTAAGAGCAAACATTTTTAAAATAAGATAAAGATAGATCTTTGTGTGATTTAGTCATCTCTACTTTTTAAAATGAGACAGTTCCAATAAGAAAATCAGCAGCACAACTGAACGATAAATTGGTGAAAAATACCTAGAATTATGACATGTTAGGCCTGCTTAATGGTTGCAATAAAAAAGACAGATGCATGATGTAATTTGCACAACAATACATTTCTCACAAAGTGTAGGAAGTCATTGTCATTGTAAAATATATATGACTTCAATGAGCTACAGGGCAGACAGCATAATTGCACACTATTAGCTTTTGTGTGGGCACAGTGGCAAGGGAGAAGACAGAAAAGAGAGAAACTAATGATGAGATACTCAAAAAAACTTTAAATTTGAACAATCAGTCAGCTTTACACCAGGAAAAAAATCACAAACAATTCAAGCATGTTTAAAATGTAGAACCAGAAAGTAAGTAGATAGAAAATTATTTTTTTAAACCTTCCAAACCAACCAAATATTAGAGTTGCCATATTTCGGTCATAGCCTGGGCTTCGAGTGACTACTACATCAATCAAGGAATGAATTGGAATTCATGCGACTGATCATAACATGAAATAAAAATGTGTATGGATTTGTGTACTATTGTTTAGTGAGGACTTGTGTCAGATAAGGAAAATGAGAGGGGTTGAACTCAGATGAACTGACCCAAGCACAGCTTTTATCTTCTCTGCACTATTATAGCTCTAGGTAGTAAACACGCAGATTCCCAAATAAATCAAAAGGACAGAATAGAGAAAGAATAACAGAGATTCATGAAAAATGACTCCCATTCAAGGCCCAAAGCAAATGTATCATGCTTGAAAAATTTATGGTGACATGCTTAAAAAAATACCTGAGACCAAAATGGTTGTAAAATAGCCAACAAAAAACATTTGTGTCCTTGCAGTATTTTTTTTCCAACTAAATATATGCCATATTAATAAGTTTAATACACATTTGAAAGTTAAGATGTGCAATACTAAAAAAAAGATGGGATGTATGAAATCAGATTTATTTTTCACATTTTAATAGTTTTTTTTACATGTAGTTGCTTAGAAAAACAAGAAATGAACATATAAATACAAAGCAAGCAGTGCCACGAGCACCAAGGAAATAATCCTGTTAATATCATTGCGTATCTTGAGCTCACCTGAGCCAATGTTTAGATTTTTGCCTGATATCTTACAGAGCAAACCTATTTTTAAAACATCTTGATTTTATTCCTAAGTATTGTTTTAATCTCCACAGCCATTTCCTTCTAACCTAGCATATTCGAACAATTGCAGTAGGTTTTTGTACTGCCAATGTATGCTTGTTCCAATGTAACAGTAGGGCAGATATAGTATTCATTAAAAATCTATAACATGGTTTTAAAAATCTCCCATTAAAACATAGGTTTGTAAGATCTGTACAAAATGACCACGTATAACTATTTTATGGTGGATTATTTTGGCCCTCAGAAGATTGAACTCCAGCTGTGCCAATACATTAAATTATCAAAAGCCAATGTGGGTTGAGCGTAGCAATGCTGATTTCATCCATTTGATGAGGAGAGAGATACATTCAGCGGGAATTCAGAACTGGCAGTGTGTGGGTGTGCGTGACACCAGCATAACCATGTCGGTTTCTGGGGGTCAAAGCCCGCATGTCGCTTTGCCTGATGCAGGCAAGCTTTTCATTGAATGAGACATAATAAGGCTGAGATCACCATAAGCGGCACATAGTTCAAGTGTCTCTATCTGTTCCTTGCCATTTTCTTCTAATGCATTCTATTCTAATCATTTTCATTACATTTGCATTCAAAAAATGTATTTACTTGTGACGTGTGCATTACAGTATTAAATATATTACAAAAAACATTTACAAATAACTAGCTATTAAACTGCACTACTAATATGAGACATTTTAAAACTGTACTATGGTGCGCCAAAGTCACCAGCACTTGTATAACGATGGTTTGTGATAAAATAAATGTTTTAAAGGATTGTTTTCAACCATGTGAATAGTTTAGACCTAAATAATCACTTAAGCCTACACTTAGTGATGTTCTACTGCATTTAATAGTGAACATATGCTCCTCAGTATGCAATCTGACACCATGACAACCTGCAGTCACAATTCTAGACTAAAGGTGTATTCACACAAGCAAAGTCCTTAGTCGTGAGATTAGAATATTTAAATGTGTTGATTAATTTGCCCAGCCTTGATAAAAACATTAATTAATTTGAGTCAAGAGAGGAACTTTGATACTGAACTTTGTTTAGAATATACCACCTCTAACTCTACAGATTCCTTAGAGTATTTAGCAGTTAGTCAGTGTGTACATGTCGGAGTCTGAGAGAGTGCCGAAGATCAAAGTTAGCTCAAACAACACGCTTCTTTATTTATAAGACGCTTAGCAACCGCTGCAAGCTCATAGTTTAAAGTACAGTCGTTTCCTTCATTTCACTGCTTAGTCAGGTTCAGAGGCAACGGCATGAACAGATGAAGCGAAATTGTTTAAACGGAACATCTTTAAAGTGAAGTAAATTAAATAAATTTAGTTGTGTTGCCGCTGATGATAAATCTTTTAATAAAGTCGTTGGTAGGAGCATGTTATGAAAAAATAACTGCCTTTTTGCACTGGAGATTGATCATGTTTTAAAAAGAAAGTAAGCATAAGGTGGATTTTGGGCATTTAGGACGCAGTCAACTGAAACTCAATGACAAATTGCGACATCACAAGGGAAATAAATATGATGTGATTTGATGAGACAAAGATTATGATGAAGTGAAAGACTCAGTGAACCAGGAGTCATTCCGTGGCTGTGGGCATCTGTCCTTATGGACAGTGAGAGGAACATGATGAAAAAAATATGCTCAGTGAATACATTTTTACTGAGAGGCAGTAGTTTGTATTTAAGTGGGCATAAATGGGCCAAAACTTTACTTGGAAACTTAGACCAAGTCCTTTTGCTGCACTGTATATGACCCCTTGCATGTCCAAAAGAACAGAATTAGTTGTGTAATCACTGAAATGCCAATTAATCTATGCAGGGAATTGGAAACGCCACTGTTTGGCCAGTTTGCATGTCCTGCTAGTATAGTAAAAGACTTCAACTTATAAGGGAAGGATTCACTTCCAACCTGAGAGTCACATGATTTTACACTCCTCATTTGGTTGTATCACGTTGGAACGATGCCGGAAAGTATCTGCCATTTTGCAAATATCAAACTGTTTGCAAAAGAAAAACACGTAAATGCCACAAGATGGAATTCACCAGAAATGAAGTAGTAGAATTTTAAAGGAAGTAGACTATGTATGCAAACTTGCAATGGTAGATACACATTGGTAGATCTCGCTTTGTGTCCATTTCTGCTCAGAAATAGTCAACCAGTCAAGATTGTTTTGTCTTCTAGTAGAGATTGTTGTTGTTCTGATATTAGCCAGTCAGACGTATATGCTGCATTGCAACGGAAATGAGCGTAAGCGTGCACTTCAGTTTTAAGTAGGCATTTATATCTAATTGGATAATGTTATTGTCTAACTTCACAACTACCGATGATCTCTATTTGCTGATATTGTAGCGAGTAACGTCACAAAGCGAGATCTACCAGTGTATATGCTGTTGCAAAACTGTTTCAGTTGCAAATCGACCTTTGTTGTAAATCAATACTACTATTGTGGGCATAGTGCCATTTTTTTGCGTGGGCAATATGCATTGTTTTTTTTTTTTGTTTTGTTTTTTTCAGTTGCATTTGGAATTTGCAAATTGCCTGAAACATCTCGGCTATATAAGTTAATAAGGTCACTGCTTGATCATCTATTCTAACTGTCACCTTTATTTCCATTCCACTTGGCTGTTATGTAAACAAATCGTAGCAGTGATGAAAACGGCCCTCCAGCTGGCTTTGTGGCCAACCCTGACATTTTCATTGGTATCCAACGTAGTGGTTGTTGCTTGGCAAAGTTTGAAATACTGGATTACAGTCTGATAATGTTTCCCTTTTAGAATGAAACGCTTGACCTTTCACAGGATTCTGCTCTGTTTCTTCTGCCTACGGATGTTTATTTAGGTTGGAGAACCTGGTGGGCCTTTATGTTTTCCTCAGAGCAAGAGAGAGAGCATCTATCGTGAGTCCATTTAAACATGAGCTCAGGGCCTTAGCAGGATTAAGGAGGATCTTTTTGGGATGATTTGTTTTATTTCTTTGGTGATTTGTAACAACATCACGGTATTCTGCAAGACAGAAAATAACTTGCATTAGTTTAACGGTGATGTTTAAATTATATTCACAAAAGCACAATCAGTTCTCGCAGGGAATTCTTATAATCCAATAGAGAAAAAAAATGAGATTGGAGGATGTAGTTTACAAACTCATTTCCTTATTCATTCGCTGGCAGAAGGGAATAAAAGAAGTCAAAAAGTCCCCATATGGAACTGAAAGAATATGAAGGAAATTGTCACAAAAATGCCTGATGGATTTCATTGTATCAAAACACATTAGTTTCAGAAAGTCATTGTGGATTTTCATTGCTTCAAGCATATGCACCCACAGTATTACTGCCCATTTTCATCAATCATTTATTTTAGGGCAGCACGATTGCACTGGCCTCAATACCAAGTATGCCAAACACAACAAAGAGCCATCATGGATGGTTATAATGATCCCTATAAAAGTAATATAAGCCACAAAGTGACAACTACATGTTAGTTGACATTGCCCTATGGGACAATGAACACCAAATTACAAAAAAAGAGGAAAAAAATCATTAGGAAACAATAAGGATACACATACATCACAACACAAATACTATGTTGTCATCTTAGATATACATCTGAAATCATGCATTACTTTCTTGTTTTTTTACTAGAAAAAAGAATATTCTCAGCCATATTCTTTTTACCTGTTGTGACAGTGCAGAAAAAAAAATATTCGGTCCTATTTTTCCTCTTTGAAATAGGCTTCAGATACTTTTTTTTCAAAGAAATCAAAACATAGGGAGCAGAAAGGCGGATGATCCCTTCACTTTGGCAAAGGGACTCATTTAAAACAGGATGCCAACTCAGTCGTAACTTTATTCCTGTCATTTGTGACTTCATTAGGCTTCACATTGCTTACCACAAGATGCTTCATGTGTCCTCCTACACAACAGGAACATTTTATCATATAACCCTAGCAGCATCTCTCCCCCCACCCCCCCCCTCCTCCCTCTCTCTATAGCAACAGAAATCTCCTCCAACTTGCTATGAAAGTGAATACAATAATTTGTATGTGGGAGTTTTCCCCTGAGATTGCAGGAAGAAGTCATTGACTGTGAATAGTAATCTGACACCCGATGCAATAGTAGTGAGAAGAGCATATTTGATAAGCATGACTACATTATGAAGCCATTTGAAGTGATGGATTCAACTATGCAACACTCAATGCCAGTAAAATGAAATAACTGAACTATAGGAGACGAATAATTGGTGAATAGTTGTTCACACAGAGGAAAAGGAAAATTCATTGATAGGTCGTGTAAACAGTTTCGTCGTGCATTCCCTTATATAGTTTTTGTTTAAATTAAACAATTGCTTTTTCTTTCATCCCACACGTCTCTGCTAACCTTCTCCAATTCTTCTAATAATTCACAACACTTGTAATCCTTGCATCACAACCCTCGCAAGACTTGCTACAAAAACTGAACACACGCTTAGCCCCATGTTGATATTGCTATAGAGAAATGAGACAGGGTTTAATGTAAAATTCTATTTCATCTCTCATCTTTCTTACACTTTGTACGTTCATATCTAAAGTGGGTGGAGAAAAATGAGATGGTGTTTTGGTGTTCTGACAATTTTCCAGTACTGACAAAGATAGATTGAAATTTCCTGGTTGGAACATGTACGTGTACATGTTTTACATGTACCTAATAACTCTTGAGATCTCCTTGCTTGTGAAAGCTTTTATTTTTTATCATTCTCAAATTCATAGCTGAGGGAGCTGATATACATTTGAAATTGTTCTTGACATGACCTCCAGCGAGCTGTCTTTTTATGACAGGCATGCTACAACAAAGATGACAAAAAGTACGCAAACCATTCTGACGAGCAAAAACAGAGTGGAATTAATATTTTCCATAAAACTCATACCACCATTTTAAAGAAAAGGCAATTCATTGTATAATAGGTTCCGTCATATACAAAAAAATGCCTTCACACTGAAACATTTAATTAGATGTTATCAGTCATGGCTTGAATGGATTTGTCTGCTTTGAAATATCCTCTTTTTACATAGCCTACATGCCATTCAGTGGCGCAAAGCCAAAAGTCAGAAATCCAGCTATTTATTTACGTGCAGCGGAGGTGGGGGATCATTCATTGGAATATTAGATGTGGCGGAGAAATCTGTGTGATAGCTTGTTAGTACAACTTGTCAGAAATGCTTCCACATTTAAAGCTAGATTGAAATGTGAATCAGCAAATTTCATTTTAAAACTAATTGTATGCTCATTTAGATTATGGTGACTTCTGTCCTCTATATATTTATTGTCAATCCAGTTTTGCTCTTGAAATTTCCATGAAAAAAAAACTAAATAATAATCACACTCTACTTGAAGGGAAATCAATCAATTAAATGGAATATACTCCCTGGAAGCATACTGAGTTTCCTGTTTATGTAGATATCATGAGTCCTAATGGACCTGCCTCAATTTTTCAGAGGAATCTTTTGATTTCATAAAAAAAGGCAGAATTATGAGTAAGTGACAAACGGCGAGCTCTTATTGGTGATCGAAAAAATATGCAGCTCTTTCTGTGTCTACCTCATACCACCTCGGTGAATCAATAAAGGATTCAGCCAGCCCATAACTGCCTCATTTATTTTCATCCTCACTGTTACAAAAATGTTTCTCCTTGTCCTTGAACAATATGGCATCCTCCTCCTGTCCTATTGCCAATCTTGTCCAATACTGGCCTGCTGCATGTGCAATAAAATACACGGCTATGTGCATCCTGTGATATCTATGTTGGATGAAATCTTTAAAAAAATATATATATTTAAGCCAATGTTTATTTTATTTCTGAGTAAATCATATATTTTGATAGCAGATCTGTGGATGAAGACAACGATTACGTAACTAGCTGGCATATGTCTACTGTGGAGAGGGTATATTTGTAGTAAACTAACTATAAGTGTATTGAATTAAGAGCTTAGCCAACTTCAAATAGAGTTTACAAGATAATTCAGTTTTTAAAGGAAGTTCATCCTTGTTTCCGGGCATGTTTGTTTTACTGTCATTTGGCAAGAAGTGACTTTCAGCAAAAGTAATTTTCTAAACACATTCAAACAATATTTTTTGAGCTTGTGTTTGAAGCCCTAACCAGAAACAAATGAAGGATTGTGATGCAATAGAAAGAAACTGTGATTTTATCAGAAACATTGCAAACAATTAGGAAGTGTTTCAAACAGCACTGCAAAGTACTAATATGAAGTCAAAAGTTTTGTTTGTGCCCTTTTTTTCATGAAGAGTGCTAAAAAAAATACATTTTCTATGGGGTTCAAGGGTTGTAGGGGGTGCTGGGGCCTATCATAGCCGATAGGCACCACCATCCTGAGACAACCCATTCAAATAAGATTACACCAAATTTAAAAATTCCAAGGATGCTTGCGAAGGAGATTTTCAGGCCAGTGTAATGTGAGTCATCGACATCAATGCTGAAGGGCCTGGTGAAATGTGTTGCAGCTTTCTAGGTCTATCGAATAAAGACAACATGTTTCTTTGGAAACTTGCCTTTGGCAAAAGATCAGACCTCTAAAGTTAAAACAGTTGGTATATTTCAATCTGATGGCCTGTAAGGAAAATTAAAATGACAACTAAATTGTTTTTTTTTTTTTATAAACCCATGGTACTTTCTTAAGAAGCTTTCCCTATCAGACCAATATATATATTTTTGAATTTTTAATAATCCCACCACCAACAGAACACAATTTAAATATATTTTCGTCATTATTTCCTGGATAATGCCATCAATGACCTCATAAAACTTCGAATGCAGAATGTTCAGCAGAAGAACATAAAATTATATGAGTTGAAAGGGATTTAATTGGTATTTTATGTTTGCCTTTGATGGACCTTTGGGGGGTTTTAGCTATGAACACCATGCCTTACATCAGAATGCATTAGTTTGCAAAAATGTGTGTGTTCCATTGCTTTGATTAGAGAGATGTTTGTTTATGTCTCAACAGGATAAACTGTATTTGAATATTTAATGTTTTACCATTTTACAGAAAACGTAGGTAAAGGGTAAAGGTTGTTTTATCACTGATGTTATGCTTACAATATTGCTAAAAACCTTTGCCACTAGGGATGAATGAGGCTACTGGTCTGCAAGACAAACAAATGTTCAGTTATTGCTTTGTTGCACAATCAATACTTTTCGGTGATTCAGACAGTCACCTGCATGAAAGGTTATCAAGACATCCCTTTTTAATCGCCTTACATGGCATATTCCCTAAAAAAATGTCTGCTATCTCTCTGTTGTTAAGGACAACTGTTAAAAATGAGAAAAATACATCAAATATTGAAGGGACATGTACATCTAGTATAGTTGAGTGTCACCATTTAAAAGTGTTCTTTCTTGATTAATTCAAAAAAATATAAATGTTTAAAGATTTTTTATAGCTTTTGGAGTATTTAGAAATTCTTTTTAGCCATTATTTTGTTTTTCAAAGCACACAATATTGCTATTTAAAGGTTTGCCTTAATATTTTCCTTAACAGGAAAATGGTCGAGAACAGCAGGGAAAGTTGGTAATGAACTCCAATGGCACTTCATCCTGTTTTATAATCTTTTTGATTTACGGCAGGTGTCTTCTGTTACATGCCTTACATGGTCTTATGTTATGGAATTGGGTAAAAAACCGCCAAAGATTTCTTGCGTTTCATATAAGAAAAGACTATAACTCCCAAAAACTTAATACAAGTGTTGGCCAAATTTGTATTCAACTGATAATACAGTGTTAAAGTCGGGATGGAAGTAAATTTAAAAAGCATCTGTGGGCCATGAATATAAAATGATCAAATAAAATGTATTTAAGTGCAAACTCAGCATGCCATTTTGTACCAGGACATATTCTTACACTATTGTAATGTTCATCATTTGGAGCACAGTGAAACTGTAAACTCAGGTTTAATAGTAAACTTTAATAATTCAATATTGTAAGCCATTGGTATTTAAAAAATAAAAAAATGAACACCCTCCTTGCAGGAAATGTTGTAGTGTAAATCATAACAATCACCAAATAATTTTATTTTAAAAAAAACATGAATAATCAAGTCATGGCATTTAATTCAAATCCTTTCTCATCCTGGAATCTGTAATATATTTGTTAATGTACTGCACAAATATACATAATATGGCATACTCTAAACAGAACATGAGAATTGGAAGCTGGTTAGTAACTGTGATGCATAATTTTAAGCTGGAAGAGCCAACATCACGATTCCACTGAACGGGTGAGTTAAAGATCATAGCAGCATCTTGCTTCTGAGCCTTCTGTGTTTATTCAAATGAAGCCCTGAATGCATCAAGGAAAGATATAATTACTTTATGCTCTTTAAATATTAAGTACTCTCTCACTCTTTTCTAAATGCACAACTTCTTACTAAGTAGGGAATTTCGTTTGATATAATGAATTAAACATTTCTCACTCATATTACCATCTTTTCATGCCACCTCATTTAGTGGAAAGATATATTTTTTTAAATGCATGGTTACACTAATTATTTTGGGGCTTTTGCTATTGATTTGAAGAGGAGAGAGTGACTCAACCATTAGGTTAGGATATTGTTTTCCACAAGTCAGCAGCCACAATGATTTAACTCCGTTTTTTTCCATTCACTCCAATGCATCTCAGGAAGCCGCACCCACATCATTATTAACTATCCCCACCTGTGCAGCATGGTGGTTCAAACCAGCAATAATACTAGATGTGCTTCTCATGCTCACACAGCTAAATAAACTAATTAAACAATAAATCTGATTAAAAAGGAAATGGAATATTAATTGCATTTATGATGGACACAAAGCTGCACAGAAGAAATAAAAGAAATAGGTAAGGATTGGTCCTAGGATCTGTTTGTTCTAAAAGAAAATGCTGTTTTCTGGCCTTTTTGCACTAAGAAAGTCCATATTGTGCATTGTTTGGTTGAGATCAAAATATATTAGACCTTTTTTTTGTTTGCTGATGTTCATTTTAACATTGCATTTCTTGCTAGAGCGACATTATATGAAATATAAAACCATGCATGTACAAAAATAGTTTAATTGTTGGACAAAATGGCCGAGGCTGGGTGCCATGATGAATTAAGGAAGTAAAAACTTGCTGAGTTGTGATGATAACCACTCAACATTTTCCATAATGCATGTGGCTACAGAAGCAAATATGTATGATTGAGGTGATTTAGTCAAAAAATTATTGGGATTGTTTAGATTAGGTGTCTGACCTACTAGAATGTTCCTTGATAACAAACAGATGTATCAATAATATACCATATGCCAAGCTAAAATGTGGACATCTGTCATTTCTGGGGACACATGCGTGCTCTGTCATTGCATTCTACTGTTTAATCAATGTTTACATTTTGCATCACTTCTTCAATCATTCCAATAGCATGCATGTCATTTTGATGTTTGGCTGTTTGGTTAACTGCTTTAAATGTATTGATATTGTCATTCATGTTAAAAAGGTGTCTGCAGTTCTTGCATTTAGGATTTTTTTTTGGGTTTGGGTTAATGAGCATTAGAGAAAAATAATGTTGGCAACACATATATGTCCAGAATGTTATATCTCGTGCAAGAGGAAGACCAAATGCCTTTGCCATCATTTTGTAGGAGACAAAGATATAGAGAGACCAGACTTTCATGAATAAATGCACATTTTTAAGCAGACACTCTCATAATTAGGGCAAACTACACGGATTTGGCTTTGTAGCTGGTGCACAGTAAATTGTTTCAGATCATAATATACGAATTGCTCTTGTTCTCTTCATATCTCTTTTTCTTTTATCTTTCATTTCCTGCCCATGAGCAGAATATTTGGTAGTTGCCTTCAGCTATAGGTTTCACTTGAAATTACAGAAATATCTAAATGTCCAGCTCAAAGTAGTAAAACATATATTTAAGCTTTCTTATCATTTTGGATTGTGCAGGTTTTCAAAAGATGTGAATAACTGCTGTTTTTTTTTTCTTTCTAATGACTGTCCTTGTTAAATTTATGATTTTTTTTTTTGCCATGACAATTATTAGTGAACATTTTCTGATAGTGGAATTTGATAATCCATCACCATAAATTGAGATGCATTCTCAGTAGTACTCAAATGTCTATACAATATCCAATGAGATACACTTCAATTGAAAACAAGCTGAAATTGTAGAACATTTAATGTTGACTTGCATTATGCCTTTTGTCCCCAGAAGACATCCATCCAATATTGATATCATATGGCCTCATCCTGGGTGACTTTGGACTTTCTGACGAGGTACGTACTAGATACGTCACATATAGACAAACAGCTGGTCACTCTGATCTTGTCTCCAAAACCTGTCCCTCTTATTATCTTAATTTTAAATGTTATACAACTCGTCACTCCTAAGCAGAACTTCAGCATCTCTATCTCTGGTACTTCTAGCTCCGCCTCCTGTGTTTTCCACAGAGCTACCGTCTTTAACCACCTTCACCCATGTCTTCATTATTTATTTATTTTATATTCTTATTAAGTATTACTGAAACCTTTGCACTTGCATGAAAGGTGCAGAGGTTTTCCATCTCACTTTCACAACTTAAGCTAATTTGAAGATCCACTTTCATTATTTATACCTATATAATGTCACCTTTACATTTGACCTGAAGAGCACCAATGTGCTTTGTGAATGACTCTCACTCACAACAGTATTTGCATGTGTTCATATTTTTTGTTTTGATTCATTATTGCATTATAGCATAATTGCTGTATGTTTGTCTGCTCAATTCGGAAACTGTTGCTGAGCCAGTCCTCCGTTCTCACTCAACCTACAAATTGAAAGTGAAGTGTAAACAACCAAAACCTCTATTCAGTCCTTTGCCAAAATCTCAGTGCCCCTCTCGCTTTGTTATACCATAAATGTTCACCAACATGACAAACTGATTAAGCACTATTAACTTGCAAATTAAGCCTTTTGTTCCATTTTTCCCCAATAGATGGGCTTCTGTTATTCCTCAGCAAGGGAAAAAAATGGAATAAGTGTACTGGCAGTAATGCTGGTGGTCTGTAATTTATACCAATGGCATGTTGTTGTTCCCCCCAGAACAGGTTGGAACATGATAATGTCCTGTCTTTGCATTGAATGTCTAAATGTAGAAGTATATTGTGCAAAAAGCTATATTAAATGCAGTATTCTTTGCACTGACAAGTTATGAGTCACATCCACATAATATGATCGGATATTCATATTTTCCCTAAAGAGTATAGTCATCAGTATGCAGCATTATTTTAGATCCCTTTGTAAAAGGAACAATTAAGGATGAGTGATCTTATTTAAGAGTTGACATTCTCACCACATTAAAAACTGTGTAGGACTGATCAGGGACTGACATCAAAGTGCACTGAAAGCTTTGTGACTTGAAAAGATTTCTGGCCATCAGAATTTTTGTTAAGCAAAACCTTACTAGATGAGAGCTCAGGCATAACAATTGAGATGCCACTAAAAGCTTTGGAGAGAGGTGCAATAGCATGTCCAACAAAGATGAGAATAAATTAACACAGCGAAGAACCTAAGCATATTGCTAAGTAAAGACGAAAACATGGTCGCTGTCACTTAGCATCTTCTAAATGCATCCACAATTTGTAACTGAGCTTGTAGTCTGGAAGAAATCAGGCTTGTATGTTTTAATATGAGCCATTTTTTTTTTTGAGAAAAGGCCTCCGTCTTATATGAGATGCTCTTCATTTTCATAAAATGTGTACTACCGCATGAAGTGCATCTTTGCAGTGGTCTCTACTTTTATGATTTATTATTCAAGGATCAAGATGAAAAGAACCAATGACAGTATCCACATAGTACAAATATGCTTTGTGCAGTATCTTTGGCTTGTTCTTGGCTTATTTGCAATATGGAGCAAATGAAAAGATAAAAGCCTTAAGGCTAACATCACTGCTTCCTTCTTCAGATGATGTCCATCTTGACAGACAATACTTGAATGCTGCAGTACATCAAGATATTTCACTTTGGAAGTAAAGACCAGATGGCAAAAGCTATTTTGCCCCTATCACCATATTGATCATAACACATTAGATCATAAATATGATCAAACTTGTCGGAAATATTTGATCAAGCAATGGATTTCTTGATGGTGGCATTTATAGAACACGCAGGTGGTTTTGAAAGTCCCAGAAAGAAAGAATTTAAACATTCTTGTCATTTTTGCCCTAACTGGTAACGGTGATCAAAGTTCCTGGTTTCAGTTCTCCTGCATGACATCACCCTGCATGAAGTTGTGCAACATAAAAGAGGGCAAAGCCTCTACCGGCATCAAAGCTCACACCAACTTGGGGCGATGAAAACACTTTTCGCAACACTAATCTTAATGTATATGCTGTGGCCTGTGTCAGTATTGATAAATGAATTTTCCTACAAATGCTCATAAGGTAGGCTGTAGGCTAAAAGGCTGCAACCACTTCACTGAGACCAGTAGAATGTGTGCATGTGTGACTCATTTTTGTCTTCCGGCTTCATATCTGCCATAATAAGTTTGGTTGCGACATGACTGTGTAGCACAAGGAAATGCTGAAAATCACTCAGTGCTAATGATTGGCACCACCACTGAATATACTAGCTAATAATGTGTCAATATTCAGCAGTC
Organism: Stigmatopora nigra; assembly: GCF_051989575.1. Taxonomy (NCBI): domain Eukaryota; kingdom Metazoa; phylum Chordata; class Actinopteri; order Syngnathiformes; family Syngnathidae; genus Stigmatopora; species Stigmatopora nigra. The sequence goes on from NC_135521.1 coordinate 9,257,135, forward strand.
AAAATGAAATGCACCATATTTAATTCAATCTATTCCTTTTTTTTCTACGATTGCCACTTTCTTGAGTCATGGAAGGAACGCAGCGGGAAACAAGCTCAGATCAAAACTCTGTTCCGATGGATATGTCACAAAAGCTTCAATCTATCATACACATTTGTAGAGAACGCAATCATTTATAATTCTAATGTCTAACTCAATACCCTGACTATGGTTTAGATCTGGCTTGCTAATACTTTGTGTATAATTCTCATGTCTTACAAAAATACCAAAATTACAGAAAGGTTGTCTTTCTCTGTGGTGCAATATGACTGACTGGGAACCAGTTTAGGGTGAGGTCTGCCTTTTGTCCAAAATCAGAGTCCAGCACAAGGCCATCCTGACAAGTATAAACTGTGTTGGTTTAGCTTTGTTCAGACATAAAAAGAAATCTGTAGTTCACAGTTCTCAAATTGCCATTTTTCTTTATTATGCATCTATGTGGTAACCTTTGTTTACACTATATGCTCAGTGACCTACATTCATGATGTGTCTGTGGGAATGCAAATCCTCTTAAAGACTGTGTGGCATACACACAAACCTGGGAGGAAGTGAGAGAATGGCAGGTGTGATAAATGCGGTTGAAGGACATTTTACATGATCGTTTCATCCCAATGTCCTTTTGTTCTCCAAATAATCCCTGCTTTTCATTTGGCCATTTGGCTGTAGCATGTACATTCATGGGTCTTTGACTTTGTCATTGTGAGTTTTACCTCCCTTTTCCTCCCATATCAAATTTTGTTTGCAGACTTGCCCTTATTTTCCATGCTTATGGTGCTTGGTATCAACAAAAAAAGCAACAAAAGAAGGAGGTTAAGTAGTCTAGCGATCGAACCTGTCAAGCCCAAGACCCCAAGGCCCCTTGTTTTGTGCAACACTGATTTCACGATACTAAACATGTTATTTTTTATGTTTAGACAAAATTAATTAATCCAAGCGAACAGAAGTTTCCCCGTTGCTTGTCTGATAATAGAGGAGCCGTCATCATTAGGATTGATGGCGCCAATTTATTATTAATGATTCGTAAAATGAGATCCAATAGACCCCATTCTAAATACATTTTCCATTACAGAGTAGCTGATGAGCAACACTGCTGATTCGACCGCCGATTCCTACATCGCATTGTCTATTTTTCCCTTTGAAATACTGCAGCCCTGCTATACCCAGAGCATTGCCTTTCTTAAAGTAATACTTGGATTGCCTCACATCAAGAGTATTTGTTTTAAAGCCCAGAACCTTGTCATTATGTCATGCTTTGCTTTATGCCAGCAGATACCATCTCTTCATGCTCTCCATTTGTTGATGCTGCCTTTAGTATAGTCTATCAGCTTGAATGCTAGTACCTAGACTTTCTGTCTCTAAATTAGACCAAATATATTACTGCACAAAAAGGGACTATTTAGGAAAAACACAAAATCTATAGTGGAAATGGTGACTACAATTAAATAATTCCAAAATCTTCCAAATTTTTAACAATGGGTTGTGTACCAATAACAAATCCTGTAAACAACACTTCAACTTGAGATCATTTAGGTTTTTGCCCTGGTCATGATTTTGACGATGCTGTACCTTTTCAAATAAAAAAAGAAAACAAGAATGCAGGTTTTTGGGACAAAAATCTAATCTTTTCTCCTTTTGTTTATCAGCATGGAAGCCCAGCAACTTCATCCTGCTCTTCTGGGAGGATACCCAAGGCATTCCTGGCCCAGCCATGAGATGTCATCTCCCTAGTGTGTCCTGGGGCAACTGTGTGGGCTCCTGCCAGTAGGAGGTGCCCAGAACATCTCACTAGGGAGGCATCCAGGAGGAAATCGAAATGCCTAAGCCACCTCATCTGGCACCACTTTAGGCTGAAGAGCAGCAACTCAACTCTGAGCAAGGTAAGCAATGTTTATCATTCATCCAAATGAGTTAATTACAAACTTGTATAAACTGTAATTGTTTTTATTGACTCACATCCCTGAAAAGATGTATCCTCACCTTAAAGGAACATATTATATTCAGTTTTTGCAGAATGTGAGTTCATTTCAATGAGTACGTATATTCTAAAGAGTACAAAATGAAACCAGTTCTTCCCTGTTGCTATGATAGAGTGCAACAGCTCAGTCTGAATGTGCGCTTTTATTTATTTACTGATTCACATTTGCAGTTGTATGGTAAATGCAAGAGTCGGTTTGAGGAACCACAATGAATTATTTAACAGATTTCCATATTAGAATATCTTCTTACAGTAGATAAAGATCTCGCTTTAAAAATACCATTAGCAATGCCATGAGTGTGCTTAGAAACTGCTGATTGTGGCAACCGATGATAATTAAAAGGGAAGTGAGCAAACTGGATAGGTATTCAATGGCACTTAATGGCCATGGAAAAGCATGTTGTCTTCATGTTAGTGTGACTGTACTCTCATATTATATACCGGAGTGTAAAGATAGCAGGTAAACATGTCAGTGCCTTTTAAAGTTAAGCTTGTGTAAAAGTGAATTTCAAGAAGTCATTACTTCCTTGACTTATATTTGAGGGGGCAGCACAAAAGCATTAGAATTCATTTGTATTCACCAGGAAGACAGCCATTCCAATGATACACATTAATTTTTGATGACATGAATTATGTTTGGTCAAAGCTCAACATGGCTTAATGCTTTTGCTGAATGAGCTTTGCACGTAAATATTTATTGAAACCAAATTAGAAATGTGATTCATTAATAAAATCCAAAAGTAACATGTCACTCTTGACTCTTGGTAGAGTTCCAATGTAATTTTGGAGCGGCTTGCTGACAATTGCTGTTTAATTCAGCCGTAATTATGTTTAACCCTTAAATTCAATCAATTTTGATTGGGACATACTCACAGGGCTTAATAATGGGCCCAGTTTAAATTAATTGATCATATATGATGTACATTTTGGAACAATTCATCTAAAATATGTTTAGTAAATTGAAGAATTAGATCCTGGGGAATTGACTGTGGACACATATTCCAAAAATGGGACTAGTTCAGAGCAATTACAATTTAGTAGTGTAAATTATAGTCCATAGAAAAAATCCAACACTTTAGAATTACTTTTCATAGCCCATGCCATACGCATGTGGGTCTAGAATGAGATACAAGCTCAGTATAAGCAACCTTGGAATAAATATATTGAGTGAATGTATCGGAGCATCCCTAGAGCGTGAAGATATAACCTCAGCTCAAAGTGCAAGGTGGTTAACCATTACAAATATAGTTCACACACACACAGTTTAACATCCACTATCTACTTGTTTCTTTCATCTGTTTCTCGACGAAGGCTGCCGTTGCACAACACCCACACCTGCTTGGCAGAGTTAAAAACAAAACAAAAAACCTTTTAGCAAAAAAAAAAAAGTCCATTCCTCGTTGCAACACGGCTGACATTTGACTTTTAAAAATATTATACATCAGTAATACCATTGAAAAATGAACCAAGGTAAATGCTATAAACTGTTTTTTTTTTTTTTATGTCTGTGTGTAACGGCCGAAACTCCAGTTTTTTTCTACTGTAAAATTTCAACTACTATATTTTTTTGTATGTACCATATTCAGCCTGGGGGATGAGTGGTTAGTGTGCTGGCCTCACAGTTCTGGGATTAAGGGTTTGATCCCAGAGGGGGTCCTCGCTGAACTGAGTTTGCCTGTTCTTCCCAGGCTTGCGTGGGTTTTCCCCAGGTTTCCTCCCACATTCCAAAAACTTGCATGATACCTAAACATGGTTGTGAGTGTGAATAATTGTACAACTCCTTGTGCCCTGTGATTGGCTGGCCACCAATTCATGTTGTCCCTGCATGGTTTCTGCTGGAATAGGTGCCAGCAGCTGTATTTACTTTGCACTGGTTGAACAAATTCCAGTAATGCACTTGATGTGAGCAATTGTGGGTTTATTCTTGGGTATTTCACACTTCTTTAAGGTTAATGTATTTATTATAAGGTCATATAGACTATGGCTCATGAGCTGTAGGTTCCGCAAGATTTAAAAATAAATGGGTGACGGTGATGCAGGTGGTTAAGTGTGTATCACTTTCGGATTAAGGGTTAAGATTCTGTTTATATAATTGCCATTGTCTCCTTGGGCAAGAAAAAAATGATATGTTGGGGGTGGTAAGAATGCAATGGAGTTGCCATTCTGTTGCCAGTCTACTTCAAGGCAAAATTTAAAATACACATAGGTTTGTCTAATTGACCAGTCCACGATTGAACCACCCCATTGCCCTAAAACTGCTTGTTTAGTAGCTGATTTTTCTTTTGGCATTTTTATAAATAAGAGGGAAAAAAAGTTTTGAGTACCTTTTTATTTTTAAGGGTGGGCCGGATGCAAATTGTCTGCTTCATACCTAAAAGTGTAACCTTTGTTTATCACAATTAGCCTTAAAAAGCTCAATTTAATGGTTGGTAAATGCAACAGCACTGTTTAAGATAATTATCACCTCTACTTTTCTGTCAGTGTGCGTGTTTGCCTCACATAAATAAATAGTGACCTTACTCCACACAGACTGTGAGCACGCAGACTAAATGTAGATATTTTTTTGTTATCTACTTAGCACATCTCATTGGGGAGGATTATCACATCAATTAAAATTCTAAGGTCACTGAAAGGTAATCCTAAATTTAAATGACTTTCTTCAATGCTACAAAGACCCATCAAGATAGGTTTCGTGTGGTTTCCTCATGGCGCTTATAATAGTTGCAAGCTGACACTTTCTGCTAAATGCTCCACTGTGACTGTGAAACAACAAATTGTACTCTATGTGCACTTTGTGTACACTTAATATTACATTTTTAACTAGGCAATCACCCTATCCATTATGTTTCTAAATCGTAATAGTACATGGACAATCTTGCATCTGTTTGCCTATCAATTATTCATACTGTGTGATTCATTTTGTCAGTCAGCGTTCTAGATGAAATGAATGAAAATGAATTCATAGCACTCAAATCTTGTGCCATGTAATAAGAGAAAGAATTGTGCTCTTAAGTGGAATGTCAATAATTCAATGAAAATCAATTTCTCTTCAGACTTTTAAAGGACCGTTCCTAACTTTTTTAACACAAACTGTGAAGGGTGTTGGATAAAAGACCACTATGCTAAATATTTCTTCCCTTTGACTCAGCTGTTAGCCTAGCAGCAGTTTGTACATGCCACATGATGTGTCGTGCTAATCAGCACAGAGCAGCTGCAACCATTCTGCATTTGGGTAACTCGTAAAAGTACACATCCCAAATGCTGACCTCAATTGGTCTAAGTCTAGCGAGAAAACGTTTACCGAAATTGTTCATCTCTCTTAATGGCTGCAATAGCCGCAATACACTTATAAAAAACAATTAAAAGTCTGCCTTAGAGGGCTCATAAAATACTTTTTGATTTCAGTTCTCATGCACTTAACTCAGACGGTGATTATCTTTCATAATCTCAGCGTCATAAGTCCTAAATTGAATCTAAGATCCATTCCTCTCCATGTAAAAACGATTTATTGAAATAGATGCCTGCTTTAAATTTACTGCATGAACTATACATATAAATCCTTCCTAGCCCAAGATCATATATTACTTGAAATGCAGAAAGGTTCCAAAAAATTACAATGGCAAACCTGCCTGAAATATTATACTTTTCACCTGTCAAACTGCTACAATGAAAATTCCATCATATTTTCGGAGACGTGAGATTTTGTAAGGATTAAACTATAATGTGAATTTTAAATAGTAACGCATTTGATGTATACCACAAAAAAAAAGAAAAATGGAAGCAGTCTTTGATTAAGCCACTATCTCTCCTTTGGCTTTGTTCAAACCAATTTGACACACTAACTTTGTCTTCAAAACATCTAACTTTGACTTCCCATCTGATGAGCTCATTTTTAATCCTATCCAACCTTGTCACTGCAAAAGAAATCCTCAATATCTCATTTCCCGTCACCTCCAGCTTTGCTTCCTGTTGTCTCTTCAGTGCGACCGTCTCTAATCCATCTTGGCCAAGATGAACTTTATCTTAACTCTCCCCCTTCATCTTAGACACACATGTTGCTACACCTCTTTTAATGAAAGAGAACACCATTGTGGCATGGTACTTGGACTTATAGTATAGTATATATATTCTCCTTCCCGGTGCATGACTCAACTATTCTAAAATTTGCACCACTTGCTTTTCACTGCAGATCCCAATGTCATTTGATCCCAGCTGCAGTTCCACTTCTACCTTTTATTTCCTCTCTCAAATACAGCACACCTCACTATTTTTCTGCTGTCTTTCCCTATTTACTTCTCTGAAACTACAGACGCTTTCTTACAGTACCGAAGTTCATTTACTAGGTACAAGGCCATCCATTATTTTCTAGTCTAGAAGCTATGACAATTATTTTAAAGGGAATACTTTCTCATCCATTAGGGTTAGGAATTATTTCCTTTTGTTCCTTTCTTTTTAACATATCTAAGACAGATAAAGTTGTATTGTGTTCACACCGCACTCGTTACCCAGTGCTTGATGATGATTATTAGAGCCTGGCAAATAGATTAGAAGTGATTAACCTGCACACAGCACCATTTATGAATTAAATGTAGCTTGTGGTTAATTATTGTGTGATATTTTATTTAAGATCACTAAATACAATGGATACATGGAAAAATAGTCTTTAGAGAAGTCATTAAAAACAATGTAATTGTAATTCTAGGGCTATGTTTTGCCGGGAAAAGCTATAGTAGTAATGATGCAATATATATTGTACATGGAAACTATTGCAATATGTATTTGTTCATTGTTTTAATTTCTGAGAAATAATTTGATTAAAAAAAACGGCACAACTTTGGAGAACAGTGTACAAGAAAAAAATACTTATTGTATGCTGTCCTTTTCAAGATCATCTCCAGCTAAACGAAATATTTTGTCATTATTTTACTCGGTGGCATTCAAGGACTTAGACATTTGTTTTAGGGCCACTAGAATCAGGAATTTATACCAACCGTTTATCTTAAGATTTTGTCAGCTGGTATTTTACAAGCGATAGCAACAATAGGCTTGAATTTCAAAAGAGATGTTACTAACAATGATTTGTCTTCAGGGGAAAATAATATTCTTTTTCACATGGCAATGATGATCGTGACTGATGCTTCTCTTTCATAAAATTGTACTAAAATTCAAAAAGATAAACCTAAAATGTTAAAATACTCTAATGTAAATTGGATGCGGTTCAGATGCCAAAACTACAAATAAGAAAAGAATTGAGTGGAAAATCCTTCTTGTGTCTACTAAATGGGAGAACATTTGACTAATACCTGGGCATTAAAAGAAAGGAACATTTCAGTTTGAAATGCCAATGTTGCTCGTATAAAGTAGAGTCGTGTCATTTTTAAACCAAAGAGCTAATCTAACTTTATTTTAGCAGGTCTTTGCTTTGTCAGCAGCTGACTCAGCAAAGAAAGAATATTGGATGAAATCCAAGTCTTTTCTGCTGTACAAATCACTAAGCCAAACCAATCTTTTGGTTTAAACCTCCCATTGGCATTTTAGAGCGTTCAGAACAGAGAGGCAGGATTCTATGCACCGATACATTGTTACCTGCCAATCAAGCTGTCGTGGATGATCTTGCTGCGACTGCCGGCAATTAGAAAATAAGAACCATGACAATGTCAATGGCAGCGTCTGTCATGACTCATAAAATACTTGTTAAACTGCAGAGGAATTGCTTACAACACAAGGTGAGAAAAGTGGCAAATGTTACATTTCACACCCGTGTCCATTGCCCTGCCTACAAGTGTTGAACTGTTCGATCATACCAACAAAGGGTGAAAATACCTGGGTCGATGCACTGTTTAACACCAGCACATATTCTTACACAGAGAAAGAGATATGGATTCTGGCTCATGGAGGTAGCATTAGAGCGGATATTGAGTCACACCTCGATTCAAAATACTTCAGAATACTTCCCGGGGAGTTCAGCTTGTAATTGACAACATTTTTAATTTTATGGTAAATGAACATGACGAGGAGAAAATGAGAAATATCATCGATGCATTTCAATGGAATACAGATAGGTAATTATTTTTTCTTCTAAAGATACTTTTGGGGAAATAACCCTATTGATAGTAGTTTATCTGTGCCAGTGATACTAAAATGTTAAATTAAACACATGGGTGATAGAGGTAGAAAAAAAGTTAAGGTCATGGCACATTCAGTTTTCATTTGGTCTGAGACCATGGGAGTATATCAAAACAGCCACATAATTTAACCAATAATTAAAAAAAAATAGAGGAAAAGATTGTTGGTATGACTGTATGTATGTACATTAACAAATACTACATACGGGATTGCAAAAATTTAAACTGTTTTGGCCACCCTGTTGCCTTTATGCTGCTCTATCATAAGAAATATGTCTCATCTTTCTTAAACTCATTAGTCTGAGACAAATGGTTGTCATTCTTTGCAGAGGATAAAGAAAAGGACTTATATCTATGTTTTTGCACTGTTGATGTTAAATCAGTTGCCCTATAGTACAGCATTGCACTTACTATAAAGTATTAGTTAAGTTAACGGATACAATGCCGGAGATTGGCTTGTCAAACCCATACTTGAGCAAGACCACATGGAAGGTTAGTGTTGCTTGAAAGCAGAACAATTTTGTCGACGAACTGCTGTTGCCATATGCTGATTTTATTTAAAGGTCCCAGTTGAATAAATGCCCCCCACTATAACGGTCTGTTTAATGGAGCTGGAAAGAAAAGAAAAAATCTTCAAATTTCACGAGTCATGTGGAGAACTGTTCTATTCTGATCCAGCCTGGGGTCTGAGGTTAAGATGGTGAGAGGCCCTTAAGATAAATGATTTGGTGGTTGAATGGTATCAAGTGTGTTCAATGGATGTGTTTTGGAATGAATTTAAGCAGAGGACATCTGCCTTAAGACCATGGAGATGCTGTGTGAATTTAGTTCCCAATAACATGGTCTTATGAGGTTGTTACATTGGAAATTTGGGCTTTTTGCCATTTGCATCTTTCCAAACTCAACCTAACAGGTCATTCTGGTTACTAATATTCTCAGTTTTTCCACTTTTGTGTGAGACTTTTGTACATGGTTTTGTGCAGTGTCGAATCATTGGCTTGAAATCTGGATCTAAACAATGTGGTGCTTATTCTTGCTGGGTATTGACCATCTTTGGTTTTGTTTGAATGACATTTCATGTTCGGAAAATTTGAAATTCCAAATAGCATCATTTGGAGTCATTGCATATTTGAAAGAACATCCGTCACAGCGGGAGCCCGTTGAGAAATGTTTTCTTGCGGTCAACATTTTATCAAATAGGAATAGGTAAAGAGAGAACTTTGAAAA